>NW_023503302.1:782750-1139440 GCF_014529535.1 Bradysia coprophila | reverse complement strand
GCTCAAAACCGAAAAAGAATGGTCGAGTTTTCGGCAGTTGACTACTGAAGACCTACGAAAAACATTTTCGCCCATTCGGCTAAACGCGTTAATATTTAATTATAATTGGAATCCTTTAGGGGAAGGCATAAATTTTTGATTGAAGGAGGATTGAAACAAATTGATGTTTGTTGGTTTCTCGTTCAAAGGTTGAAGTGGGGGATAAAAGATAAAACCGGTTTCTGTTTTTTTTGAGAATATTAAAATGCAGAATTACAGGATAGAAACTTAAACTTTTCATTTATATGTATTCGGTATTTGGAACACAAAAACTGAGGTCATCCATGAAGTATGTCACTCTAAACGAGGGTAGAGCTAGGTCTGAATCACAAGCGGTGTATTGTCTAACATTCGGTGAACCATTAGTTTAAGAACATTTTGAGTAATATTTACATGAATCGAAACAATTTTTTACAAAAATTTCCACCATATGCCTAGCAGAAATGCACAAAAAAGATGGACTTTGTTTTCATTCAAGTCAAATATAGAATATGTTATCTTAAATGGGAATGCGAGGATATTCGTGATATCGTGAATTACTCACAATAAAAACATAAATCTCTACTCATGTCAATTTGCATTCCGTATGAAGAGAAAATAGTTTTTATTATTTTATTGTTAGTAAAACCAGATTGTCTGCCTTCCATATAAATCATACGTGAGCAATTCAATTATGAAATAGAGAACATCGATATATTGTTACATTGTTGTTTTGTTTTCCTGTTGCGATACGTTTATACATAGGATTTTGATATTTAAAATTCCGTTCCTATGATTTAAAATGCGAATTACAATTCTAAATAAATTGTTTACCAAAACAGATGCCTTTCTCAAGTCATATACATTATCAACGTAAAATCGAATTATATATAAATGAAGCAATATTTAAAAGATTAATTCGGTTTACGTGTCGCCTGCTGTACCTTATATGTCACACCTGTGACATGATAGATTTATATACGTTAAACAAATGGAATATAAAAACGTGAAAAATTTTCTTTTTCTTATATTTATTTACCCAGGGTCTTCAATATCCGGATTTCTGATGATTAACAATCCATTGAAAATTATCGTATACCAATGACTATGTATTGTCAGTAAGTATAAGGCGCTTAAGGATTATATTTCAAAATTTAAATATTAACTTATTTTGTTAACGAACTGGAATTTTCACATGCTTTTGTGTTACTCATGGAAGTTTTAGTTTATTTCCATGTTGATATTTGTTTAAAAATATTTATTCACGAAAAAAATGAAAGGTATTACAATTATCTTGAGGCGCTATGTGTGTTTTGATGTGTGTAGCAAATGTTTTACCCAACGTTAGGTCCGCTAAACTAAATTAATAGTTGCATGTTTTAATGGATTTATTTATTGGAATTGTCTCACAGTGAGGCGTCGCGGGTTGTGCTCGTAAATGTGCACGATATCATTTTGATATCTGGGTTAAACACGTTAGTGTTCTTATTTTAATGTATTGATAAACATTGAAATTGTGGAAGCTGACTTTTTCTTTAGATTACAATTTCGGCTGAATTAAGTCTTGATTTATTTGTAGAATAGGAGAAATGATTTCAGTTTTAATGCGATTTTTTTTCTTGTAGGTGTACAAGTGGGAGTGTATTTTTAAGGAATAATTGAACCAAGCCAATTGAAGAAATGATGTGAGGAACTATTTCCACGGACAACATTTTCGGTTACTGTCGGCATCTACCGACGAATGTTTTTTTAACGTTAATAGAGATTGGAGTGAAGTGGGCACAATCTTCGACGATTTTGATATAACAGGGAGAATTGGTTATTTGGTAAATGCTTTTTTGGCATGATATTTTCGGTGTATGCCTGGCCAAGTATCAATAATAATTGAAATCAGATTAGTGGAGTGACAAAAACCATTGCTATATTTACGTTCGATGTGTTGTGATTATGTGTGTAATGAGTTATTATAGTTCGGCTCTGGTATTATTATACTGTTTTGCAGTGTGGTGTTGCAATTTTTGCGATGCTCGCCAGAAATAAATTTAGCTTAAAATATTATTACTGACGAATATCTGGACTTCATCATATCTATTATCATTTGAATTTCACACATAAAGTTTTGTAAACGTTGGACTTGGAATAGATATATAAGTGATAATTATATTATTTTTGTATTATTCTATATTATATGTACGCACTGTGTATTATATTTAATATAGATATATTACTTTTAGTTGTTTTTAATTAATAAACACATTAACCTTTGTGCCCAAAAATTTCATGTTTAACCTTCACATCACTCCCGACTCACGAAATCTAATTTAAAAAGTCTTTACTTTTCACACACTTTTCTTCATTTACGTGGAGAAATAAAACAAAAAAAACTTTCCACCAAAGAACCTATTGTGTGTATATGATGCTTTTCTCAATCACAATTTCTCATCTAAGCATTAGTGTTGAGGTTAACTTATAAAATTTAGTCCATTAAGTAAAAAGATTAAAAAAAGCATTGATGAAAAAAAATTATTTATTTCGTTTCTCTGTGAGATGGAAAAAGAGTTTTAAAAGTTTTATCTGTAAAGAGACGTATATGGACGAATGAATAGATAAAATGGTTTTATGCTGTCTGTTTTTTTAATAAGAATAAAACAGTTTCGAGTTTATAAAACAGTAAATACATGCAACGTACAAGCCTCTGCTTTCTACCTTTCGTTATATTAAGTTTCGTTTGAAAGTTTCTTTATTGCGGAAATGTATGCACACATAAGTACATTGGAATGTTGAATTACTACAGGCAATACGAAAATAGATTGTGAATAGCGTTTCTTTTTGTTGACTTGTTTTCTTGTGAGTCAAGGTGAAGAATTTTAAAATGAATATTTTGAATACTTTACAATTGATTCGGCAAAATTACAGCCGCACAAACCAGTACATTACGACTTGGTGGACCTTTTTACGAGTAGGTTATGATCCAATTCAAAACAAATGTCAAACAATTATTTGCTCGGATATACTACTTAAATAGAAACGAATGCAATTGTCAGTAATGAATTGTTTCAGTGGGGTTCTGACAATCAAGGTATTTGGTACTAGATGTTAGAATGTTAATCAGAGGCGGAGGCGTTATGACATGTCACGTTGCGGGGCAGAAAAGTGAGAATTATATCCTGGAATAGCGAGAAATAATTTAGACGAACGCTGTATATGCTAAAATTTAAACGAAGGTTTTACAATTTGTTTTCTGAAGATTCATTACAGTTGAATTCAAACAGTTTGTCGGTGGACCACACAGGCCATTGGTTAAAAATCTCTTTTTTGAATCTTAATCCTACTAGATTTATTGCCATCAGTAAAAGGCAGATTAAAACACAAAGGAAGTTCGTTTACGTTTTTTGTATAAAAATGTTTTTTTCTCGAACGTTACTATCTGACTCAGATATATTTTTTTTTAATTACAGTTATCTGCTGCATTTGAATCTCTTGTATTTTTATATACAAATAAAAGCTGCTTCAAAGAAAATTATTTACCATATTGTCTCTGGAATTTACTACCTAACCGGGCCGAAGCCAATAACTGTTACAATATAAGATCAAAAAGATTTTTCTCTGTAAACTCGGCATTAAACACCTGTTTCTCAGTTCCATAGAATACGTCTGGAATCTTTAATATCTGTTTTAGAGTCTTATGTAGTATAAATAACTACTTTTCGTATTTGTTTGATGCCGTTTATGTCAGTCAATTTGTTATGTGACGAAAATCAATTCTATTAGATAGTATCATAAACATCTATGAATATCTGCACACACTTCCTTTTTTAATTTAATAACTCATGACTTATTATTATCGCAGATAAAATTACAACGAATTAGTCATGTTCTTCCTTGAGTTGATCGTCTTAAAAATGCTCTGCTTCGAATGTCTTGTAAAATTAACGTACTTGAGCGAACATTATTATGGTATGTATGCGCTACGATTCTACTCGCTTAATTCAATTTATACGAGTCATACTTTACTTATACTTTATTTTGATAGACACGATATATAAGTCATTATTATATGTGTTCTGTTTGAGATGCATTATTTCGCAGAGAAGCTTGGTGAATTAAGACTTATACGTTATGTATAGTCCTGATAACCATTTTCTTTTAAAATATTTTCATAAAAAAATTTTACTTGCTTTTCTTTAGACTTATAAAACTGTCAAAGTGATTTCTTATTTTATGGAAGGTATTCAAGGAAGTAAAGCTAATAATGAAGTTTTCTAATGACATGATATGACTTGTAATATCAAACTTGTGCTTTTCTTTAAATGAATATTTCCTTTAACGTTATTCATGCTTTCATCTACAGGGAGAGAATTGCAAGATTATCGACGCATTCCACCTCCAATGACTTGTCGTAATTTTGTTCTCATTTTAATGTGTGGAACGTGAGTGAAATAAATGGGATTTGGATTTGAATTGTCGATTTACTAATTGTTGCCGATATCAATATACAGGATCTTAGTTGGTTTAGCTTTCGACAAAAGTCATTTCATAAATAGATTGACTGTGTCCACACTGTCACCACACTGTCTGCTTCTATAATTCTTTAGCATTGTTGTGGGTATTTTTCATCCCATTCCCATAGCGTATCAATCACGTAATTACATTTATATGTACCATTGAATAAACACTTTGACGTCAAAGTAACTACTTATGCAATTCCCAGTTAATGTTACTCGCATAACCGTTATGAAACTCGTTTACGAACGGTGCAGCTCAGCTCTAATATCATGATTAATAAAGAGTGTAACTTAATTTCATCCTTGTAATTCGTTTCCCAATGAGATTACATTTTCTTTCGCCTTTTTCATCTGCACATTTCTCGGCAATGTATCGATACATAAGGCGATGTAGCAAAGCTATTTCCAATAAACTCCGAATCGTCATGCAATATTGCGACAAGCGTATATCTTTGCCATATCGACAAGACATGTCCGTATCACATTTAATCACCGCTTAGTAAACTATGTGCTGTGTTGCGTGTATGTGAAATTTATAAGGGAAATAAATTGTAGTTTTCACTTACATGTAATAAATGATCCTGATGCTATCAGTAATGGTGGGGGAAAAAAATCAAAATTTAATTTCACGTGATGAATTTTACATAACATAGTACAGCTTTATGTATATATACTCTGTAAGTTGGCCATTAAAAATAATCGTTTTCCATAACATAAAATCACACGTCATCTATGTATAATTGCTATTGGCAATACCATTTTATATAATAGATTGGATGTTTGATGGTTCAATTAAGTCACTATTTGATCATCAAATTTGTAGCACATATACAAATACATGCACACACATATGACGGCCTCTATCGTACATTTTCAACTTGATATTGGTTTGAAGTTCTGTTTCATTGTTGAATGCTATAAACTCTATAAAACACAATATGTTAACTAAATTGATTTCAATTTGCTGTATATTTCACAAATCAACTGCTACAATTTATGAGTTGTAAATTTGTCAATTTCTGTACAAAGACCATACATGCTATACAAGGGACTAGACGGGACATGTAAATGGGGGAAATGCAGAGTTATTGCAATGAACTTTAGTTTCAATATTCAAATTATATTTTGTAGTTGTCCTATACGTATACATATAGGCGTCATGGGAATAAGATTTTGGTATTTTCTTTTTACTATAAACTCTAAATGTTGATACTTGCATATTTGTAGTGGTATGCATCCAATATCAATTCTACATCGCGTATTTCGGCGAGATGAAGTGAATGAACCCTAGGGCTTGAGGTCTATTCACATACCGAGGTGGAGTGAATGATGCAAGGAATGAAACTTGAGCTCTATTCATGTGCCATGGCTTTAATTACAGGATTTAGGCCTTGTGCTATACAGTATAAGGCATAAAGGCATTGAGGCTTGTGTATCAGGAGGATGATAGGTTATAAGAAGTTGATTTTTAGGCAGTTTTTGGTTGCACGACCGAGCAAGGAATAGAAAATTTAATTGTTGTAAAATTTATGTTCAAATCTTCCAAATTTCGTCTTGGTAGCTCGTAAAAGTGTTTTTTAATTAGCTCTTTCGATGAAAAAACAGACTTTAGAGACTTCTATGATTTGCGTTAGCTGTACAAAGGACACACATAGGAACACAAAACGGTTGAAAGCCTCAAAAAATCTTGAAAAAAGAAGAGCGGGATTATTGGATGTACCGTTTGTCGAATCATCGATGTCAATAAAACATATTTTATACATTAACAATTGCAATTGATGGGAATAGATCATTTTTCCAATCAGTATGTAAGCAGACTCAAAGTATCGTTGAATCGAAACAAAGAACCAATTTCGGATGAATATTCATTTCCGATTGAAATACAATGTTGAGGAAATAACAGAAACAGAAAAGCATTGTTGTCGACAAGCATCCATCATCTTGCTTTGTAATATATCGTCTTGTACACTCGTGTACAAACAGTGTTTCAATTTTCTTACTACTAAAATATTATTGCACACTTTTTGGGACATAATAGATGGCAGCAGCTACATATAATGTCATACGTACCGTACCATTATACACAGCACTTATTGCACTTATTATTTGTCATAATAGACCACTCTAAATTCATGTTTTAATATCTCCATGGATGTATATAGTGACACGAATATCATATATAACGTGTGTTGAAGTTGAATTATCTTTTCCACATCTCTCAGACAACACTCACCACCACAAGTGGCGGATATTCTAGAATTTTATTATACCAATCTTTGTAACGTCACCAGCATATCAAACGGATAATAATAAACTTTTAAATAAGCCAACACTTAAAATTCAAAGTTTGTGGCTTGAAAATAATGTCTGCATTTTGATTTTTTTATTGTACATATATGCATATTTTGTATGCGTTGCAATTGTATATGGCAGCGTCTACATGAAATATATGGTTGTAAACAGCATACAACTTTTGCTGTGCATTTGCGGAGATGGTGGATGTTTTTTCTTCTTCTTTCTCTATTTTTTGTACCTTAAGTCTAGCAAATTTAGTTACCATATTAAAATATGATTTCACTGAAACATATGATTTATGGGGTTGGCATCCGGTGCACTTGTTTGTAAAATTTTTCATGTTAGGGGAAAAGAGACTAAAAGGTAACAAATTTTGAAAATAAAATCCCAAACTCAATCTTATTTCTAAGCTGTCCTATCAGTTGGATAGGGTGGATGGGGCTGGTTTTTATTTATGGGTTATCTGGTATTTAGTTTTTGAAAAGAACTTTCTTTTAACGCCGAACGCAGAACTACGCTTCGAAGTATGCAAATACTCACTGAGGAAAGTGCTAATTGATATCTCGTCTAAATGTAGCCTAGACATATCGAGGAAAACATCACTAAAGGACATTATCTGCAATTTTTCAGGAACTATTGAACCGATTTTGATAAACTCTTTTCCTGAAAGGTAGCAAAAAGCTTTGATATTTAAGCCCAACCAGTGAAATTAGCTTTTTTCGTCGTATTCTCTTAGGCTTTTTCAACAATATCGTCCGAACCATATGGTCGAAAGACTTCATGTCGGGCTCAAAACTCATTACTTTTTACTACTTTGCTGGGAATAAAATAGTTTATCAAAATCGGCTCAGTAGTTTCTGAGATATCGAAAATATGCCCTTTAGTGATGTTGACCTCGATATGAGCCCAAATGTTGCAGCTTTAGGATGTTACCAAACCGATATAATAGCTAGAAAAATTCCATGTGGAATTCTCTGTCATGGATCATCATAGTGGAAAGCTAGTACGTAACCACTGAGCCGTCCCAATTAGATCACGACATTATCGACAATGTGCTCAAAAAAGTGAAACTAAAAGCTTAGATAAGAAAAGAAAAATTAATTTCTAGCATATTGTATGTACACTACTTATTAAAAGCTTAAGTATGTAGTTTCAAAATGAAATTCGTAATTATTTTCTCTTACCTTTTAAAAGCCAATTCAAACAAGACGTTAAAGGAAACGTTAGGAAACTACCTATGCATGTGCTCTCAACAGAAGTTATAATTAATATGTCAAAACAAATAATAAGATTTGCTATGAAATCATGAAAATGTATTTATTATAACTGAGAGACAAGACATAACAATTAATTGTATTATAACAATTCCATCAGTATAATAACAACTGTTCAGCTAATCTGGTACGTGTACGAGTAGTGAAATATACTACTTGTGATGAAAGTTGAATGGTGATACAGGATCCTGTTGACTTTTTTCCATTGCTTGATGCACTAATTTTCTATCTTTTTTTACTTTCTCAAATATTATTCCACAATTGTATGGGAATTTCATCCATTTATTCATCTCTCGTAATACGAAAGTAAAAATGTTTCAATGTGTGAGTCTATTCGGTGAATTGCAGAAAATGGAAATTTTCTTCAGTCAAAAACATGGATTTTTGTGTGTATAAAATTGAAATTGATTCACGTATTTGCAATATAAAATCATTGAATTTTTAATATCATTTTTTCAAATAAAATTACGTTCAATTCACATAAGATGTAACGCTGTTTAAGAAAAAAAAAGAAAAAAATTGTGTGAGATGTGCAAACGACAAATTTAACAGAATTAACGAGCCATAACGTCGATTGGATTACGAGCAGTATTTGGCTGAGATTTTCAAATTGTAAAGCAAAGTTGATTTTCTTAATAATGCATTTTGTGCAAAATATACGACCTACTTCAGTCAATCAAAATTAATTGAGTAAAAAAAAGACATTCATGTCATGCACGTATCTGGAGCTCTTAAGAACTAGATGCAGGAACATATAAATTGTTGACGCCCACTCTCTTGCGCTTGTTCGACATAGGTACACGTCTACATCAGCGAAATGATAAGCGGCCCCTCGCTGGGATGGAATGCTGAATGACACTGTCGTTTTGAATTGAACTAGTGCATCACTACTGTATGTAAAATTGAAAGAATTCCATGCCAAGCGGAATATCATGGTTTTCATTATTTCCACCGTAGCGACTGGCACTAGTTATTATTTTTCTGGTCTACTCCCTAATATGTAGCTCTTTATAGGTTCGGATGGCTCGACAATTGTCATAATTAGATTCTAGAAGTAAAATGCCTCTGGTTCACAGTTGGTAAATCTATTAATTTAAAATTCATTTCACAAAGAACGTAGAAGTCAGATGTGCCCTCTACGTCTTTTTTTTTTTAAGAAAAACGATAAACATGAGACAATTTTTCAAGTTTGTTGATAAATTTTCATTAAGATTAATTATCGTTATTCAAGTGACAAAATATTACCATCTAAATTGTTGCGTAATTCTTTGATTTAGCGTGATTCAACCACTGATAACATCCGCCACTGATTCATCTCCAACAACAAATACATAATTCTCGTACATGTTTTTTTTTTTGCAATTTTCAATACTTTGTTAGTCGATTGAAGTAAATACAATTTTTACGAATCAATTTCACATTGGAAATAGTATTCCACATCCAATTTAACCACTCCCGTTCGCCATATAATGTATCTATCGATTTATTTACCACTAAATATTCTTTCTCCATAGTCAATCCACCATCAAATAACGGTTACTGCCGTAGATGTGATTACACATTCCGTTCTAACCCATCATTTAGTGTGTATTGATTTCCCTCTAGATTTTCGACTTTTAACAAGTGAATTCGTTTTCGCTGGTAGAAACTATCGAATCACCATCATTCTCATCATGGATTTTGAACTAAAAAAATGTTTTACGAGAAAAGTTGTTGATTGTTCTAAAGTACACGGTATACGAACTGCCGCAAATGATTTTTTTCTCTAAATTTTATAGAGCCAATGACTAGCTATAGATCGACATTTATCTTTGTCAAACATCTATACATGTTCATTATTGTATGGGATTCAACTTAGCATTGCGTGCAAAGTTTACGTAATGTTCTTTTTACGCCGATTAGTAATCTGGCAAAAAAAAGCATATTTTTAGAGGAAAAAATCATTTACTCGGTACATACTCCCGCATTATAACTTTACGCTATATGTAAGCAGCTGCCTATCGCGTTGGTAACATTTATTGAACATTTTCTTTCCTCTTGCTTCGTCTGTATTGGCAATTAAGTAATACTTCTGGATTCTCATGCAGTACTCGAGAAATGAAGCTTCCGATAATTCTTTCCTTCCCTGGAATGGGTTATTATGTATTAATAGATTACTCGTGNTATACTACACACACAAAGTTTTAAAACTCTTTAATGAAATTGTCTTTAGTTTCATTTTAACTTTTGTGTAACTAAGTATATTGCTGGCAGAGTGAATTAAATTTTGGTGTTGTATGCAAATCTAAAATTTCTTTTAGAATGGTCGTTTTTAATTTTCCGATAAAGCTTAAAAAAGAACTAAATAAGCCGCTTAAGTTAAAAAGAAAGTTTTTATTTGTTGAAAAGTCATTTTCAATTTCAGCAGATTTTTCATGACTTAAATGTTTAGTTTGATTAGTTTCACAAAGTTTCCGGCAGATTGCAGGCCTCGTACCACTCCTTACTTTCGTAGTTTTTTTTTCTTCAAATATCTCCCTAAACCTCCCTATTTTGGTTTCGGTTACTTTTCGTTAATATTTTTGGTTAATTCAGGTCAGAATAAGTTCATATAATTTGTAGTTGGTCTTGGCAGTAATTATACCAAAAAAGTAACCTTGTGGATTATAATAAAATCATTTCGTTGCCAAGATTTAGAATTTCAGTTCCACCACTTGTTTGTTTGACGTTTGCAACATTTCCACTCCCTGGATATAAATATTCTGCCTGCTCCAACTCGTTTAGACAAGATCGAAATTTTACAAAGAATTATTAATGTGCTATACAGTGGGAGTAGCATACTGCCCGTCTCCTAGCAATTTTTTTTCGGTGTAAGCCATGTGAAAAGCTATACACTCAGCCTCATTTGAACCAATTAAGAGCGTACAATGGTTGAGCTGTGGACATAAACCAAATACTATGGCGCCACCACTTTTAATTCAAATGAAATGCTCATTGTCTTCATAACAAAAGAATTTGGAACATCGAAGACGGCCACCATAGAAATACTGTAAAAACAAGATGGCCGCCGTGGTAGAATTTTTCCGCCGTGGTAGATTTTTTTTTGATTTTACTTAATTTCGTCAAAACAAAAAGGAATTTTAAAAAAAGGAAAACATATTTTCGTAGTCAGCGACATAAGGAACGATTTTGATATAGCAACTTATGTGATTATTCTCGATGTACTGGCCGAAAAAATGTACCTAAAAGTGGATTTTTTTTGCCCTTGCACACGTGTTTTAATTGTGAAAAATAATTGTGAAAATCAAGTAATTTTTATAAATGCGAAAACACATTTCTGTAAAGTTAACCGTTAATCCACTTTTTGCTGTATTTCATCTCTTGAATCCTGAGAAATGTGTTCCTAAACATGCCCTATTTTTCGCGCAATTTTGGTTCATGTCCGAAACCCTTGTACCCTCTTAATTCAATCAAAGATTGTTTACAAATCTCACCCCAAATGCATACTTCCCTATTGAGCTATATTCAGCTATAAACATAAAAGGGATGTAGCCACTGGCGAGGCCACTGGCGAGGCCACTGGCGAAATGAACGGTATTACCGGACGCAAGCTTTATCCAAAACACACAATGAGGCATGCTATTTTTGAGTGGGAGGCCTGAGATGGTTCTTTATGCGTCCACAATGTTATTTGTCGTTCTCTTTTTCTCCTTTATTCAAATTTTGTAATAAAACTGAAGACAATTTCTTCGTCATCTGAAAGAAACTGGTTACCATGACAGTTTCCAATTACACTTTCGTAAAAGAACAAAAATTATTTCCATTGAGTGCCTGTGTGCCAAATGTCTGCACAGCGACAGCATACACGTTTCGACACAACTGTACCTGGTAAATGGAACCCAATGATCAGAAAGCACAATCATCTCTCAACTCGTCAGACCGTTGTCAACAATATACATCCATTACCCATTCAACCCAACATATTTTTATTAATTCTCACCGAAGTAACAACACTCATCTATTTCGTGAAATTTCTTTCTTTTATTTTCCTCATTTTTTTGGGTTTTTTTTCCTTCCATATTATACAAATGTGTTCATCAAAATGTTTCATGGCAACATGAATCCATTACCCATAAGATACGTGACATTTCGAGGGCGAGTTGTAACCACGGTGACATATAATTAAGACGCTGGGTGTATGTTTTATGTATATGTTACATTGCACCATATAATATCCCATTCCAAAAATTTGGAAGTTCCAGTACAGTGAACGGGTGATGTAATACACCAAACGAGAAATGTTTTTATGGGAAGAACGTATGACAAGGGAAAATGGAGTAGCACATTATACACAGCGAGAGAATGGATGGGCGACATACAATTTCACAGTTAATTTTGATACTTTATAGGATATGGGAGTGTTTAATGCCACATCATCATAAACATATGTAACATTTGTTACATGTTATTCGATTGCAATTACAAAATTTGTATTGTGTTTGTCTTACATTGTTTCGTTTAATGTATATTTTAATAAGATTTACCTCAGACGCATCCCCTTGATTTGTTCGTTAGTGAGTAATAATTTACGCATGACAATATGAGATACTCTTCTTTGATTGGCGTTGAACTTCAGTAAAACTACTGGTACAAACAGTGATAGTATTATGAAAACTGATGTGAAAATTCAGGAAACACATCAAAAACTTATGAAGCTTTCTAATAGTAGCTGCAACAACAAAAAATGATTCATGGAAAATGCTCGAACAGTTGAAATATAAATCCATTTTCCGGTCAGCGAATCGTACATACCATTCACCAGTCAATGGAGTTTACAAACAAATAGATGATGACGCTAACATGGTCAACGCACAAGCAATGACTGTTCAAAGTGAAACCGCAACTTTACCGTGAACTTTGCCGCTTCACTGAGACATTAATTTCAATTGCTTCGCAAGCATTCAACACAAAATGAGATGCACATATACATACATTTTTCACATGGTGCACAGTCCTAACTAGTATACACTACTCTAGTTTGAAATAAATACAGTCGAAAAGGAAAATGAACCCCATTTTGTTGGTGTAATTAGTGTAAACGGAACCGATTATATATTAAATAAAATGTCTGAAGAGTTAACTTAAATTGGTTTTATGTGGGTGAACACGTTTGTATTATCGGTGTAGTAAAGTTAGAGACGGCTCTTAGCCTACATATATATGTTCTGTTCAGCTCATATTGTTAAGTAACATACAATCGGTATGGGTGTTGTATGATATTTTGTTTTTCCTTTTCCCCACATATAAATATATATAGATACGTACAGGAACGGCAGAATAAGTGTTTTTAATATAAGAAACAAATGAGCAACTTTCCATGAACTTTTGTTCTCATATTGTGGTGTATCACTTTAGCTTTGGTTGCTATTAGGGAGTTTTGTATGTTTTCAACATAATGATCTCAGATAATGATATTGTTGTTTAGAAAGTTAACTACACAGTCAGAGAGAGTATTTAGGAGTATCGTTTCTAATTTTATCTATTCTTGAACAGTTTGTTTGCGCCCCAATTTTACTCAATTAATTCAGATAGATACAGTCTGTCAATATTCTCTTTCTTTTTCCGCATTGTATGAACTATTTTTAATCACTTAAGCCACCAACTTATTGTCAAAAATTATGGAAGATGGAACGGTAATTAAATTGATAGTGACACTATTGTAGGGTCTAATGTTGAACAACCAACCAAACAATCAATTTTCTTTTGTGAATTCTTTTCAAATGGTGTAATCCTGTAACACATAATGTCGGAGTCTCAATTTATTGATATGAAAATGGCTTGAGCAAAATGATCAATTCAATTTTTCAATTTAAACTAAACGCAAAAAAAGTTGTCAATTTTTCGTCGTGGGTTTTATTGGTTTTATTCCTACTATTCGTTCCACATGTATTTCATCACGTAAGAGTAGCGACTATATTCACATTGGTTCCCGTTGAAAGCACATAAAACGTTTATTTAAATTAAGTTTAGTTGTTTCTTGAAGACAAAGTAGTTTAAAGTTTTAAAAATACTTGTCCAGTCCATAAGGCGATCGAAAAAATATTTTTTATCGATCAAGAATGAAGATGATGTGGGGTAACACATGCCAATGCCAAAAAGTAGCGTTTTTTCTAAATAATTTTGAAGACTCAGCTGTCTTCTTTCGAATTCGGTTTTCATTATGTGAAATTTTCTCACACAGGAGAAAAATAACAACTATGAAACTCACAATCTTAGGAGGGGAAGTGGTGCATAGTGGTTCGGAAAGGGGGTCTGGAAAATGTCTAATTGTACCTGACAAACTTTATGAATGGAGCAAATTCATGTTCGGACTTTCGCGTTTTCCAGAAATCGGTGAATTTGTCGATAATGAATGGTTTTATCCACCTGTCAAATTCATTTTTATGTGCCGTGGTAACAAAAAATCAATTAATGTCTCCGGAAAATGTGTTACAATTTTTGTTACTATGTAAATCGAAATCGAATCTTTGGTATATCTGAATATTTTGTGTTTTTGTGTAACAATTTAGTCCAGTTGATTATAGTAGGGTTGCATGTACCTTAAATTTGTAAATTTTCTATTAAAAAAAACAAGGAAAATTTCTCGTTAGCGTGAACGATTGGAATTAGTCACAGGTACAGATTCTTAGGGCTATTTAAATATTGGAACTTCAATGGTGGCCCTATTATGGTACGAATCGTTAACAACAACAGCAACAAAAACTAACTGTTATCGGATAGCTATTAGCTACAATTTAAAAAACATGTTGTAAAATTGCTGCACCGAATATTTGGAGGGTAGTTAATCAATCAATAAATTACTAATTATCCCAAATATGATAAACCAATTTATAGATTTTATATGGTAATATTACTCGAATCGTCAGATCAAGATTTATCATCAATTAATTATAAATTAGCCACAAACTAGTCTCTGTCGATATTTATTAATATCTGTTTGAAATTGTCAAAATTATTATCGTATATTGTGGTCATGCATTCATGGAAATAATATGCATTTCCAATCAAATGATAACGGTGAACACACACTCAATTATTATGTTTAATTGGAACTTTATGTTCAAATCGTTACAACCATTGCCAATATCAGCAATAGATAACTTAATTTAATTAGTCTCGTAGAAGAATCATTGTGTTCAACAGGAAAAAAAATTGTCTGAAATTACGACATCATTTGTCATATCAATACGAACAATCCTCTAACGTCATTGAACGGAAATCGTAGCCAATAATCCACTGTTAATTTACAATAGCAGTAATAATCTTGATAATTGCCTCTGTTGTGGCGGTATAGTGAGTCGCAAATTATAGTTATTGTATCGAAACTTATCTATATAGATTTGTTGTATGTTAACGTAATGACATGTCTACGAAGGCAGTACCCGACAAAGTCAAGAAATTAAATTTATTTCAATGATACATTTTTAACGAACATTTCATTGTTTTTGATTAATTTTCATTTTATGGAAAATCATCGTTCCATTGCATATTTTTTGCCCGTTTAGTCTCTTACATTTTCACACAAAGAATAAACCTGTCAACAGAAAAAAAATCATTTTTTATTCAACCATTAAGAACTCATTAAAAGACAAAAGCAAAAAAAAAAGAAAATTAATTTTCATGAAAATAATAAATAGCAGTTTTCGCTTTGTCTGCATCTTTTTTTCTTCTTCTTCTTGCTTGCTTGCTTGTATACAAAAAAGTGATACTTACTGAGCTTAAGCTGCTGTTGGATCTTATGAGGTGTTGTTTTATCGTGCTCATGTTAAATAAAGGTACAACACAAATAATAAAATTCTCAGTTTATGCAATAAATAATCCAGTTTTTGCCGAGGCTACGCTACATCTTAAACATTTGTTTTATGTCAGTGGAATTACGAACTGAATTGTATAACACGGTATACTGCGTGTAAAATGTTTTTTTTTTTACAAAAATTTTGCACAAACTTAGTGTACACTACATGACAAATCATAACTTCTCGTGCATTTAAAATTATTTCTACTCTTACGTGCAAAGTAGGAGAATGAAAATAATTAAGAAAAAAAAATATCGTTCTCCCGTTCACGGATGTATTTTGCAGATATATATTTTCGTTGCAGCTGTTCAAACAACATTCTTGTATTATTCATTTTCCATCAACTGAAACATAACAAAGTAGAAAATGTTCACACTTAAATATACAGAAAACTTTTCACTTTCATATCGTTAATATTTATTTTGTTGAAATTACTTCTTCATTTTTTTATTATTTTTTTCTCTCTTCTCGTTTTTTTTTTCTTTCTTTCTTCTCACTTGCTTAGCGTTATTACTATTTTCTCACCATTCGTAATTGTTGCAAACAACCATTTCCATTTTCCATAATGTACATCTCTTTTCATAACAACCTTTTTCAAAATGACTCGCGCGTCTGTCGATGAGCTCACCAATGTGTACTCGGTTAGGTACGTATTTTATTTTTATTGAATAACGGTGGCAGATGATAGTGGGTAACGAAACATAAACCGAGCCATCTTATACGGTGTAATTTGTAAAGAAGCAAAAAAAAAAAGAACGGAACGAAATACCGTCTATTAATATGAATTTGAAGGGAAAACCAATTCAAGAAATAAGATTGTGATTTTCTTCGTCTTCTTCTCGTTTTTTCTTGTTGTTGTTGGTTCGATCACTTGGTGTGCTTAGGGGTCGATGGCTATGCGTGGTAGATGGGTGGATTTTCTACACAGACACTATGGTACAGTTGAACGCGTTCTCTATTTGACTTAATTGGGTTTTCGGCCCCAAGGGAATGACAAACACCTATTTTCATAGAGAAATTTCGTGTTGTCATCGCGTTGGCAAGTATATGTATATCTATCTATAAAAGAGAATGTTTCTTTTTTTCGCTTTCTTTATTTTTATTTTTATTCGTTGGGTTGTTTGAAGTGCTTCGTAAAAGGTTCCAAATTTTAGCGAGATTTTCTTTTTTTAATATAAAAAAAATTAAGTTGTTACGTTTGGTAGATTGGTTTTAAGATTCGAGTACGTTTCAGATTGAGAAGAAGAAGAAAAATGAGGGAAACGAGCAGCTTACGATTGGAACATTTCGATCTCATTCTTTATTCCAGTTATTCAAAATGAATTTTTTCAGTAAATAAAACATACATTAGCCTAAATATGTGTGGGTGTAGCCGTAGCGTCTGCAATTTCATTTTTATTGGACGTGGATTTCTATATATTTTTTATTGATTCTCTGAGCTTTGATGAGTGTGAGAACTACCTTTTCGTCTTATTTCATTTATGCTTTAAAAGAATCTGTCATCAGTTCTTGTTCAGATAAAAAAAAAACAAATTTGAGTTAACATCGTAAACCGATAGTGTTTGAATGCAGCCCCTTACCGATTCAAACATGAACAAAAAACACACACACGACATTTCTTTTTCTTTAAAAAAAAATTATCAAATATCAGGCCTTCATTTTCCGATTTTCTGAATTTCAATCCCTCTTTTCTTATTCATTTTATCATTTCGAACCTTTTTACCTATATCATAGATACCTTATCAATACACGCAATTATTTTCTCTACGCTACAGTTACCGAAACATATCAGATTTCCTTTGTCTCGTTCCCTTTTATCGAGCTGTGTAGTTTCATCCCAACCAATAAAACTATATCTATTTGTAAAGCCATTTTCATCCTACAGTTCAATTACATGTAGCTATCTATCAGGATATATTTCTATAAATTTCACAATCTGTTTGGAATACGAATATAGGGATTCGATTAAATATTCCCCTGGATTGGTTATACACTATTTATGTATTCCTTTGTGTATAAAATTTCTTGCAGCATAGTCTACATGAATTATTCAATTTATACGTATAACTCTCTCACATACAATATTATGTGGGTAAGACTAAAGAATTTTGTTTGAACCAATTAGAAAGTTTAGCATTCTGGGAAAATAAATTTGAACTCATGAGTTGGACAAATAGCTGCAAGAATAGGATATTGCATTATACGGATGGTATTTCAATAATCAATTCAAATTAGCAACTACTATTCACAAGATTCTCCTCCGAATTATGATAATATGAAGAGAGTCAGACCAAGCTTTGAAAAATCAGTGAAGAGTGAAGCACAAAGTTAATGCATATGTAAACCAAATCGCAAATAGAACAGGAACTGCACATCTAAAATTGGGTGTTTTCATATTTTATTGGATGTTGAAGTTAGGCGAATACATATAAAATTTACGCATTGCCAATTGCAGCAGTTTTTCAAATAATTTAGATAGATATTTTCCATGCCCGTAGGATGGTGCAAAAAATTGCAAAATGAAAATTTTTATCCGAACTGTTTCCAATATGTAATACTTCTCTGCAATAGTTCTGCAATACTGAGTCGCTGAATCAGAAATGCAGTTGATTTGGGCTAGATCTTATCAATTATAAAACAAATGCCTCTAAATCCCGCTAGGAGTTGCTTTTTAATGTCCGCTTATGAAACGTAAAAATTACTTATGAATTGACATCTGACGTTTTACTTGTGTGGTGTAAAGCTTACATCGAGGAATGCTCATTCTCGTTTCCAGAATGTTACTAGCCACGGGAACGAAATTGTCCGGTTTAACGGACTTAAATTTTTATTTTTTTGATCCGTGTAGAATTCACCAAATTACGGTGGGTGTCTAGCGTTGACAGCATTGCCATTGTCATTTAGTTATAATTGTTAGTAGCATTCCTACCGTACTTCCACACTTTGAGGAGAATGGGTCGAAATATGAACCAATTTCTACACAAAGAGCTACATTCGAATACGTTCGCATCGTATGCAATAACATCAGTTACATCCAAAACAAGCAGAACACCAACACGAGTACCAATTTTATGTTTATCTATATCTAAATCGCAGATATGTATATGGAAGAGGTATATACACTCAATGTTACCACTTTAAATTAAAAATTCGAAATACCAAACTGTAAAATGCAAAACTTTCATCTGTGGTTTTGATATGAAAATAAATAATTCAGACCGTAAAGTCTACGCTACCAATGCATAAGTGTGACTATTAATAAAATTAATGAAAAATCACATTTGCATCACAAAGTTTCATTGTTCCATTGAATGAAAATTTCTTTTTCAAAGGGTACAACTTCCACTCATATATACTATATGTTTAGCTTGCGCACACAGTGCACTTGATAACAATCTACATTTCATAATTTTTTATTACAAAATGAATGAAATATGTGAGATATATTTTAGTTGATAAAAATTCGAGATAAATCCAATTTAGTAAATGTCACTCCGATGTACTTTTTAGCATATTAGAATTTTACAAACCCCACCACATATAATATGGAAAAAAATCAGTTTCCCTGGGAATGAGTTCAAATTACATTCCGTACTGTAAAAGCACAAGATTCGCAAAAAAAATACCGAGGTAAAATTGAATTTATCAGCATGATAGCATGCTCGTACGAACGTCATAAGAAATTGCAAAATTTTCGGTAAAACATTTTTAGTGCAATGAATAAATAATGCAACGACATTAAATTCTTCTGCAGAATTGTTGTAGCAATAAAATTGAAGTCATCTTTCGAAATGTTTTATTCACTTTGTGGCGTTTACATGCCTTCTCCGCCATTGCTTCAACTGCTACTTCCTAGAATTTGTGCCATTTATTTTAATATCGTTCATACGGTATGACATCAGGGAACAAACAGAAGCTTTAGCAAAGTAGAAATGTGATCTATTTAAATTGAAAGTAGTCACAAGTCGAGAAATTTAATTTCGCAAATCATAACTTTCATGTTTACAAAGTGCCCGCACTCCACACACACACACTCACACAAACACATAGCTCCTGTCTATTGTATATGTCCTTTGTTCTGGGCTGGGACCATTACGATTTTTAATCTCAATCAATTTTAAACTATTTGCCTCGGGGGAATTTCTGTGCTTCAATATTGTATACTACTAGCGCTCCACTTTGATGAATTATTGCAGAAACTTTATGAAAAAAATGTTTACAAATATCCTATGGGAATCAAAATTCTTCTGTGCTTGCGTGGCACAGAAAAAGAAAAGGGAAAAATGTGAAAATTGTTGCCATCATGGGCATAATTTGGGTTTATGAGATAACCGAACTTAGTGCGTTACGTCAACATGAGAATTCTGTTCGGATTGAAAATTGACATAATCGTAATCGCATAGAACGTGGCCGTATTCTTTATGAATTCGGAAATAACACGCAGGCTCTAATCGCATAAAATGTTCCTTTTTTTATTTATCATTGTTGCTGGTGATTATTAACTGCACCATTTGAGGGCGACTTGTGAAAACTTGAATGGCTGTGTTAATGTTGCGGTTTCACTTAAACATATTTATGTGAAATGAACATCCACGGTACATGACATAGATTTAGTAAATTACACCCAATTACGAATGATGTGAAAAAAAACACGAATACAATTGAAATTACCAAAGAATTTAGCATTTTCGCTTGGATATTATACAAACTTAAATTTGCCAACAAAATGTTCAATTCTTACATACCGTACACCAGATGTACCAAATTATGACACCATTTTATTTCACTAAATATGTATAAAGCTGAGCTTTCACTGAATGCGACAGTAGAAGCCATTTCCGTTGAAAATTGTGTCATTAGCAGAAATTTAGCACACGCTAAAAACAATGCTGATGGTTTGTTGCCATCGTATCCCAGTGTCTCTTTGCATCAAAATATGTGACACCGAAATTTTCATGTATACTTTACATATTGTGTATATATTATACCCTCGAAAGAGCACCCTTAAAACCATACAACAACACACAAACAAAGTGTCTGGTGTGTATCACTTTTCTTGTCATCACACGGTTGGGTGTTATAATTGTGCGCGGTGGTATTTTGAATGAAAGTTATATATCCAGACTCAAAAACATACATAAGAAGAAATGAGGCTTGCCCTGTCAGTTTTTGATACCACGAGAGTGCTCCGTTCCCATACTGTATGGATATATATATATGTGTGTGGAATAAACGGTAATTAACTGAATGTTATTTATAACACACAATATCATTTTGAATGTAATTTCATTGTACTCACGCTCTCTGCTCAGTCAACTAAGAAAATTGTGGATTTTTTTTGTTTTAATACATCCAGCGACAAGATTTCTCTGTCTCTGCGCTAAGGTTTCTTCATAATTAACACTTCTTCGTTAGATGTAATAATGCGAGAAGGTATACCATTCATATAAAGGTTGGGGGATCAGACGTTGTAATTTGTGGGTTAGCAAAGTGGTTGTCAGAAAATAATATTGTTTTAGGATGTGGTTTGTTTGCAACTAAGTAAATTTAAATGTGATTTTATGTAAATTAGATTCACTGATTCCTTATAAGATAGTGTGCCATAACGAATCATGACCTTTTCTCTTCATTTTATGCAATTTTTGTTTTATATGTTATTCGTATTCGAATTCAACGACTGAAAACAAATTCGTACGATGCTGCTGTTGAGACGGATAAGTTTTTATTCGTTGAGACTGCGACTGCATCCGATAATCATTCCATTTGAAATTATTATTTATTTTAACTATCGCGCATCGCTTCATTAAATTGGACCGAATCGATGAAATTTCCTTCTTATTACGGTCAACAATAATGTCGATCGTCTGCTCAATTTATGTTTACATTTCGGATCTTATAATTAGTTCATTAATCCACGAACAAAGAATAAGTGCAACAACAAGGAAGAAAAATCAAATTTGATGAGAAAATTTACAATTTCCCGTGTTCCGTAAAAGTTTTTCATTTTCATTAAGCCATCAAATTTTCTTTTCATATTAAACAATACCTGCGTACTGTGCGACCCATTTGTGAAACTTTTCCGCGCGTTACATCATAACAAATTTATTATCATATTTTTTTGCCTCGAACGAACAGGAACGAAATCGAGCAAGACTTTCGGCATATTATATGTACGTATAAGTTAGTATAGCAAGCCAAAAATATAAAATAAGTTTAGCTCAACTTTTCTTTTTCGATTCGCATGGAATTGTAGGGATTTGTTAAATAAAGTCGTTTTCAATTTATAATATGAAAAATATTTATGTTTTCATGCATGTTTACTTGTGCTTTGCATTTGATTTATTCTTTTTCTTTTTACTCTGTCTTACTCTCTGATCTCGTAGGAGTTTGTAGGCATGAAAAACGTATGTTCGAACAATTTCTTTACCGAAAGAAATTGGATTAAAAAAGCGGATCGTTAAATGGGTGGTTTACGTTATATATATGAATAAGATTCTTACTGTTTAAGCGGTAACTTCTTTGCAATGAAAGAATTTTTATTGGATAACATTCTTTTGTAGAAAACTTCTGTGTATAAATGACACTTGTGACAATCCAGTTGACTGCTTCTCTATACATTCCGAATCCCATTAAGCTGTTCCACATAAAAAAAAAATTACCACACTGCTTCTGACAAAGCAACAATGTACATACACACATACACCAAATCTACCTTTTCACACCGTACACCGCAACTTTATGTTTGAATTTTATTTGTGTGCTCGTACAACCACAGCATCTCAAGGATACGTAGATGTTACGTTATTTATATGAATCAAACTGGGTGCCTAAAACAGATATATTTTATTTAACATACTCGAAAACAAGTATTTTTTTATTGGTTGAGTAGAAAGGGAATATTCTCTAAATAATAAATGACTAAAGGAAATTGCAGTTGCGTTTTTTTTCTGTTATTGTTAAAATGGAAAAACTTTTTCGGATGGAATACGAAAATGCATTTTAGTTGCATGTATAAGAAATTTATGTATAGGAAAAAGGAAGTTACGCTTTTCGTTAAAGCGGGAAAAAGTTTGTTGTGAACTTGCACAAAAAAAAATGAAGTAAACGTAGAGATTCAATGAAATGAGATTCGTCTGATTTATTAATAATTTCGTGAAAGTCCCCAAGTTTAAATTTAATACATTTTGTTTATCTTGAAACGAGTTTATCATATTTTTTTTCTTCTCTGTACCAATGCTTACAAACCATGCATAATAGTAAAAGGGTGAACGTACGTATCTGCAACAAAGTCCTGAACATTCAAACTCAACAGAATGTAGTCATCAATTATGGCAACAAAAACAAAGTTCAGATTATAGTTCAGGCAAAAACTAAATTTAATGAATTTGTCCTAAGAACAACAATCTCAATGGTAACCAATCTTCTTTGCACCTGTATGTATTTGAAGTTTCAATTTTATTCGAATGAATAGAAGGTGCTTATTCTTGGCACAGTAATCGCAACTGTTATACATACAATTTTCACAAAGTAAGGATTAAACATTTCTCAGGATTATTCAATTTATAATATAACTCGTCAAAGAAATAATGTGGTGCATCTTCAAAGCAGCAGTTTTTACTTAAAAACCACACTGTCCAATACGGCTAAAATACTTCATGGTCTTTCGTGTCTTCCTTTTAACTTTTAATGTGATCTAAAATCATAGTAAAATTATCAACATTTTTGATGGGATTAGTGAAACATTTTGAATCACATCGCTTGAGTTGAATTTAAATAAACATTCTCATTCCATTATACACAAAACGGACAGCAAATATATCATACCAAGCCATTAAAAATACAATTTTTTTAGACATTGTCGAAAATCGTTTTCCCAAACTTGCAGAATTTTCCAAACGTACCGATACGATGTGACCATCTTACTTCGGGAACGCCGAAACGATTACTGACAGGCTAGTGACAAGCACAGCGCTGTGAAACGATTGCTATGAACCAAAAACCGTGACGTCATCTCACATTGCTCCATCTGATCGAGGAAGATTTTTTTTTTTTTGATATCTTCCTTAAGGTGAAGGAGCAAGTGAGGATCCATCTGGTAAATTATGCTCCGTCAGAAAGGGGTCCCCTAGCATTTTCTAATTTCCACTGAAACGCTTGTGAATCTATTGGCCCAGTGTCACTGCCTGACTTTGAGAAAAATTCCCATACTTCGATAAAATCAAGAAAACAAGGAAATGGAAAATATTCCTCACAATTTTTTTTATCGATTTTCTTGATTTGCTCAAATCTAAGTAATGTACGAAAATTCAGAAAATTCACGAAAATTGAAAAATGGTTGCGCAAAGAATTCATGAAAGAGTTTAGTTACTTAACTCTTTCATGAATTCTTTGCGCAACCATTTTTCAATTTTAAAAATTAATTCAAAATAAATTTCATGTTATAGATTTCAATCGTGTTGTTGGGTAATGCTGAGTCGGCTAGATAATTTTTTCTTCCTCAATATTTTACAAGATTGGATACGTCTCAATGTTGTAGGCATTTTAAAAGCCAATCGAAAGGTTAATTAATTAATTTAGTCACATGTGAAGCCTCGAGTCGAGTTCCACTGTTTATTCGTCTAGGGTTGTAAAAAAAAAGAAATGTCGAGGGATTTATTATTTATTTATTCACCGCCAATCGATATCGTTCACATGGATGTGATGCTTCATTCATTTAAATTTATGCACATAATACTCAACATAATTGAACCGAAAATCCAACATGTTCGAATATTCTTCATCCAAGAACAAAATCTTTTATTAGATTATCCTAAACGTCTAGACAGTTTGATATTTAACAACAACAACAACAAAAAAGAGAGAGAAGAGAAAAGGATTTGAATCAAAATATATTATAACCCGTTTGTTTGGAGATCAAAATTCAGAAATCATAAACGCAGTTAAGGGCTTAGTTGAACTCTTTTCTAACCAACGAAAGTATTTACATTACAGACACAGGTTGAGGAGTCAATATGACCAGACTTGATGTTTACATCTCGTAACAATTGAATTATGAATTCGCTATTCTTATCGGATAAGCTTGATCAAATAATAAATCGAAAATAAAAACAAGCTCTGCAAAGAAAACATGGCCCAACAGTGATGTCGAACAGTTTTGCTAATAAAATAAAAGTACATGCATAGGTAGGTGAAACAAAACTACAACATCATTTGAACAGACATACATGTTCGTCTTCAAGCTTTTATTGCCATCGAATGCATTTTGTTGTTTTTTGTGTTGTTCTTTGCTGAAGCCCATACGGTTGGCTACACTAAATCTGCATTCGGTATGTTTATGCATTTATTTTCTCCTCAAAATGGAAAAGTTTACATATATTTTGATCAGTGGGCCGAGTTGAGTTCAGAGTTTAACGGTTTAATTTGCTATCAATTTGATTTTATATTCAATTGACTTCTATTAAGGATTAATGAAACGGAATGCCTAACATTGCGATATGAAGTCATCCGAAGGTTCAGGAAAGTATCACCATAATAATCTTTCACCCAGCTAGAGAACTAATGCATCATGCATCCTTGACAGAATACATACTGTCTATTTGTCAAAAATATATATCTAGCTAGGGAATAAGATTTATGAGTATGAATATGAGGAGCAGAACTGAATTTGAGAACATTGTAACGGTCGATAGGGGTTGAACGAAAGAAATTTTACCGTTCCTAGCTTCAAATCGCGAGGTTCTCGAATTTTGACTAGTCAAATAATTCTTGAAAAATGTTGTTACAATTTTTTGTAATGATTCAAAATAGCATTTCCTATGAGGTAACAACCATCAATATCGAATTTATATTTCTGTCTATCTATGACCCCCCAAAAAATACCACTTTTATAGTCACATATGGGCACAAAAAAAACGTTTACTGAAATCGGTTCAAATTTATCACGTACGGAATTTTGAAAACCGACAAATTTTCTGTTCCGGTGTTTTACTGGAATTTCTGATTTCTTCATATAAAAATAAATGTAAAATTCACAAAAAACCAATTAACCACAAAACAGAAAATGTGTCGGTTTTCAAAATTCCGAGCGTGCAGTGAGAATATATCGAGATGTCACAATTTAACTGGACTTGCCCGAAGAGTGTTTGTTATGTTTGTATGCGTGGACCAGCTGAAAATCAGCTGATTCAAATTTCTCACTAAATTTTACTGACATCGACTGCATATTCTCGATAAAATGAATCCGAGATGTAGCAATAGTCACAAAAAACACGACTTTTACTTTCCGAGTTATGTTTGCAGAAAGTTCGTGAGATTTGATTAAATAAAAGTATTTTCCACCCGCGTGCAAAATACCTCAAAAATGTTATTGAAACTTTCATTAAAAAGTTATTGGAAGTTTTCCGAATTTGTTTCTCCAGAGTTTTGAGAAATAAAAAAAAATCCAAACTATGAACACAGTCAGTCAGACAGATCAGACATCCTGCAAATATGTTTTTCTTAAATTCACGGTTTACGTAAAACCGTGCCACCCAAAATTGATTGACGTTACAACGCTAAAATACAATTTGAAATTTGATTTAATTCTACTGGTTAACGGTATCGATCTTGTTGCCACTTTGGTAAAATGTTTCGAGTGTTAGAACATCAGTTGCATTAAATCATTTACAATTGGAAAAGTTAAGAGTTTTTCCGGCTTGTTCACAACATAACATGCGAAACTATCGTTTGTTTGTCGAATAGTTTTGTTGAATGGTAGACATTTAAATCCCATATGGAAAGAGTTCTTTTTATTTAAAAATGTAACGTGAAACCTCGGTAAGCAAAGAGATTTATTTACACGCCCACACCGACACACACACACACACACACACACTCATTTCACTCATGCAACTATCTATTGGATTGAAAACTTTTCCAATAAATCTCACCAAAACGAACATTTTTATCCCAAATGTCGATAACGTTCATTGTGTGTGTAAAATATTTTCAATTATCTACTTTAAAATACGATTAAACAATATTTAGTGCCATTGACTCGAACGATCACAACCCATAAATCGAATGGAGAATCCATTTCCTTAGCAAAAGGTTTCCATATTTTATATGTACCTATGCTGAAGAGTACACAATGAAAGCATTTTTCGTGTTTCCTTTTGCAGGAAGAGAACCAGTTGAGGTAGAAAAAAGATTGTATTTTTCTTTAAACCTTACTTTACAGCAGCAACAACAACAACAAAAAAAAACTCATTTCGTTCTTCTTTTTTGCTCTATTTACAGACTGGAAAACATTTTCATCGTACTTCACTATTAATTAAGGCGTTCAATCATAAGTTTCGTTTAGACTTGGAATTAAATTCGTAAGTATAACACAGATATAACTCAATGAAAAAATTATATAATTACACCATCAGGAAGTTAGTTATTATTTTTCTTTGTATATATTTTCGAAAAACTTTTCTGTGAAATGAAACTTTTATTTGGAATACCAGTCAAATGACATATATGTACATCCAAGTGTATGTATTTATATATAGCCACACTTAAACTGTGTATGTGTATGTGTGCGGTGCAATAACTTTAAAAATAAGAATTTGTCAATATCGCGTAGCAGCACGTTTATCGACTGAAATATACTGCCAGCATAACGTTACATGTGAATGAATTGAATTTTGTCTTATACATAATTTCTGTTTGTAAGAATGGTAAGAATAATACAATTACCATATCCCGTTCTCAGAAACTTTTATCGTCGTGTACATGAATCCTATCATAGACTGAGCAATAGCGGAGTCCGTGGCGCTAGCCCCTTCTGTAAGAAAATAGCAAACGAAGAAATGCTTTGGGGTGCGACACTATGTATAACCGAAATTTTGTTCTACCCATTAGTCCATATTGCTGCAAAACCTATTTTATCATGTTATCGCATGTTAAATACGAACAAAACGAGCTATCACTTGACTAGGTTAAAAATTACCGGAGATACATCATTTTGAAATTGGTCACTTTTCATACTAAGTACACCAAATTGACTTTTTCCAAATTAACAAAATCCTTCAACTTACTCAGTATGTTTCTATCTATGTATCTATCGATGGGCTATCTCGGAAAGTGGACAGTCTGGATGTATGGGGAAAAAAATACTATATGAATCGACCAAGTTGGAGGGAAGAGACCTTGGAATGGGTGAAACTCGGCTCAAATTTTCAAATTTCGTCAAATTTTTAAATTTCGTCAAACTTTTGATTTTCGTCAAATTTTTGAATTTTTTCAAATTTTCATACTTAAAATCGATTTTTTACCATGACAACATAATCTCCATTTTTGTACATTTGTTCGTCAAATTTTCGAAACCTATTTTCCTTTTCATATTTGCTTAACAAGATCAGGGGAAAAAGAATGTATCTAAGAACGAGATCGTCAGAATTATCTGCCAATTGTGTGTGGATTTTTTTTATAACATGATTTTCTAAATGAAGTCAACTATTTTTGTGTAGAGGTGAAAGCGACACCTCCAGCGATTTCATTAATTTTAGAAGTTACACAAGGCTAGCGCCACACTTTTTCTCTTTAGAGGTTTTTGTTGTTATATTTATAGATTCATCGCCAATCCTGAACTGAGAGAATATTGCATTCAGAATGGATATTCCTTTTTTTTCAATTCATTTTGCTATAAAAATAAATTCTTAAGAAGTAGACGATACATTGGAGATGACCCGAATAAACTATACTGGCATGACAAGTACATGCAATTAAATTCGCAATGTTGATCCATAAGAAGAAAAAAAGAGTTCACTGTGATGAGCTCTATAGAATTAATGATGCTAAATCGGAACCGGGAGCCAGACGTTTGTCTTTGTCGCGTGCCGTATAATGATTTCTGTTGAAGATAATGTTTTCAATTATGAGGCTTCAAATAAATTTTCCGTTCGTATTTGCCTTTAGTATCTGGCTGCCACAATGCTAATTAACTAATTTGTTTACTTTCACTTGAAAATTTTCTCATGCTGACTTGTCAAATATTAAGCACAATAACGTTCCGTTTATACAGCTAACTAAACTGAAACAAATAATACTTTCTGTGAATTATTGCCAAAAGTTTGTTATAAAAGGAGGAGGAGTAAACGAAAATAAAAATGTATACCGTACACCTATAATGAATAATGATGTGGCATCAGATTGAAATGCAGAAAAGTCCTTAATCCTCCAAAATAATTTTATTTCAAAATTTTCAAACCGTTTTGTGTACACATACCATTCTATATACCATTTATACCACTACTTTCAAACGTGTACACAATCACAATCTTCATTGCCACCTACTACCCAAACATTTCAACGCTCTGGGCTTTTAAATGAAGACTAATCGAACAAAACTTTTTCCGACTATTCGTTTTGAATGAATAGCCACTGCTCAAAGTTTACCCTACAAAATAAACCGTCCCTCATGCCCAAGATATTTTCTATACACAAACAAAAGACGGCTCAATGGAACGAGTTGTCATTAAAATGTGGATATAGTTTCCATGCACAGATAAAGGACATTTAAGGAATATAAATTATCAATTGTATATTTAAAGGTAGTGCTCACCCCCATACCCCATACCCCACGATGAATATGGATATATGTGCGTAGCACAATGTAGACAAGTTTTCGTTGTACTGTGTATAAGATTTATAAATGTAATTGTTTAACGAACGTGTTTTGAGGAGTCATTTGTTTGATTTAAATGTTTACATTCTGGAGACTACGGTTCTCGAACCGAATGAACACAATTGTAATGTTAAAGTAAGGTGATATTTGGTGCGGTGATGATGGTGTTGTTTTGCTGTTTCTATGTGCACATGGAAAATGAATTGTTGTTTTGGGACATTGGACTTTAATCGGTATTATGGGTTACGAGGTTTTATGGGCTGCGTGCATAATAAATCTTCAAACCGGTATACTGATTGGTAAATAATGAAATTTTCCGTAGGATGCGATGTGTTGATTTTATGATCTTTGGGGAATGTAACATTTTGATTTGATTTTATTGGAAAAGTGTTATTCGAAATTAATTACTACCACACATACGCGAGAGAATTGTTTCATTTAATTTATAGGATCCGTTACAAATAGGACACGATCGCTAAATCAATCCTGCCAGATATTTAGAGAATTACGGTGAAAACTAAATAAATTGCAAATGATTAGTTGGCAAACTGGTTCTGATTGTTGAACGATTCATTGCTGATTTTATGTCGATGATAAATTCATAGTAGATTCTGAGGAAAAAATATAAGGGTTAATAACTCGATTAGTTTCCGGGGCAGGCTTTTGGAATATTCGGATAAATTCGGATGGACTGTAAGATATAATGTAGTCTATAGTTAAATTCGTCTCGATCTTTTCTTGTTCCATAACATCAACTAAAAACATAGAACTGAACCAAGCATTAGAACAGATTCTTTTAACGTAAATTAGTCCCTCTCTTCATATTTAAAATTGCGACGCAGTAGGATTATGCCAACCTTACAGACTTAATTTATATGAGAAATTTTGACTACTGGTCGATGGGACCCCTCTTGAAAATTCGGTTCTCGTGCTATATCAAAAATCATCATGTTGATTTTCATCAATGGTGAAAAAAAACTTTGTCGAGAAAGTGTTCGCTGCTTTCCATCAGCAAAAAATATTGTTGCTCATTTCCACCGAGGGGGAGGTTAAAAATCTTTGATACCAAAACTTTGAATGGTGAAACAGGCCTTGGGTATAACGGATAGCTACGAATAAAACGTTAGGAAAAACATTTTTTGTTGAAATTTCCCTTTCAACTAGAAACAAAAAACCATAGAACTTGGTGACATATGTATGGCCGGGACATTCTTTAAATCTTTTTTTTACCGTGAAACCATGATGGCTCATTTTTGTGAAAATGCAGATGTGGATCATGTTGTCTTCTGCAGTTTTTCAGATTTGCACAAAAATCAGCCGTGGTAAAAAAATTATTTAAAAAAATGTCTCGGTCAAAATTATGTCACTGCGTTTTATGGGCCTTACACCACTCAGTTTAAAATACTAGAACATTCTGTAGTAGTTTTTCGATTATTTATTGATGAATTCATCAACTTCTAATTATGTACTGCGAGTACTCAATCGGCTATAAATTGGGAGTAGATGCATTACAACCTATATCTCGTTAATAAATTACAGTGTTTAACCGTCGTTAGTTATGCAAAGCTAAAACCTAAAGTACCTTAATCTATGATACATGAGAATCTGATATAAATGAAATTAGCCAGCTAAATATTGCAACTGAAGAGAAAATAGTTCTTTACATGCGTAAGGGATATCCATGAAGGTCATCAATATGGATTGTCATTTCTCCACATCCGCTTCAGGCACAATCTGTATGCTATTTTCTAAAGAAACGATTTACTGAAATACGTTGCTGTCCATCGCCTATGACGTTAACAAAACGTAGTAAAAATGAATGCATAACAATCATTATAAGCGTTTAAAAGAAAATTATTTGTTTACTCCTCTAGCTTTCGAGACTTTAGGCTGTATGGGACCTGAAACAAAGAAATTCATTGAGAAATTAGGAAAAATTATAAAGGCCACTTCAGGGGAACCGCGATCAATGGATTATTTATTGCAGAAAATTTCAATTGCGATACAAAGAGGCAACGCTGCGTGTATTTTGGGGACTTTGGGAACGGATAGAGTAGATGATTTTTATGTTTTGTAACCTTTGATTTTTGAAAAGATCGTTTTTTTACGGGCTGCATCATTGTGAGCAGCCTTTTTTTTCGCATATTTAAATAAAGAGAACTAAAATGCATAACTCGGGAGAAAAATGACAAATTCTCTAGTGTGATTATTGACCTCGTCTTTACCTCGCGGATCAACAACCTTCACTCGAAAACTTATCTTTCAAGTTGTTCTTTTCTTCAGTCATGTAAGAAGCTATTGTGTCTATGCCATACGCCATCGTTTTTGTTTTGTCGTTGAGACAGAAAATTTCATTTCAATTGACGCTTGTTATTTCACAGACCACAGTCTCCATAAGAGATTCTATGTGCCTTTTATAAGTTTGTATGAATCTTCGTTACTAATTGCCTCAAACAATTTTCAAGACTTTATATGGCATAGGTACACATATTCCGTGAACGCTTTTGTCATTAGCATTTACATTCCATCAAGTAAATTATTTACAAAAGGTTGTTTGATAAAACAAACAATTTTATATACGACTTATTTGAAATTAAATTTTAGTGTGCTGACGGATCTTCTAGTTTACCGTACGATATTTGTAATGTAAAATATTACACCAAAGTGATTAGCAAAGGTGATGATTGTCGATTTTACTCCATTTGATCATTAACCACTCAAAGCCCTGTCACAAACGCACACTTGTTATTCCCTATACACTTTCTTGGAATTTCATAACGACTTACCACGAATGAGAATTATTAAGTTGGATTATAAATGTTTACAAATAAACAGTTCGTAGGCAACATTTGATGCGAACTTTCGACTAAAGTTAAACGTATAATTCCGAATCGACTTTAATAAATGAATATCCGCTCGGTTTAGATAAAGTTCATCCATAAAATATAATATTGACCATAACTTTCTAGCCTCGTACAAAGCACTGGGGGCTATTAGGTTTAATTTGCCATTTGTCACACCCGAAATTATGAACGGGGACAGAGCGCAAAGCATTTTCTTACGTCTAGATATACACCAAACGAAGAAAAAAAAGTTTCTGAAAAAAATTTCAACATTTATAGGTCACACTTTCAAGTTGGTCGTTTGGTTGTTTTCATACACATCTCTATGCTAACATACACTCTCTCTGCACGTCCTATTTAATGATGTATGAAAACAGAGCATACGACCAGCTGAAATCGGAACGAAAATGTGTAACCCGAATGTTGCGTCTTACTGTAATTAGATTGTACTAGGTATATTTCGCACGGGTCTAACGTCGCAACGATCTGCTAAGTTCTCAACTGGTTCTTTATGAGTTCATAATATATTTCGCAACACAAACAACATCAAATAACTGAAAATTATATTGATTTTGTCGATGTTTCTTCTATGAAAAGATTATGTTCATATAGACATATCGATGCCGATGGAAGGAAGATATTTTTCTGGAATTGTGTACACAAAAAAAAATTTAATCCAACTTTCAACTCAATCTTCGATCATATAAAAATATACACTTCAGTGTTGTGTGGATATTTGTCGTTTTCTATTCTTATAATTTCGTGTTTGTATTTTCGTATTTTATACGATATTGATTTAGAAGAAAAATACGTACTTATGTACCTATCGATGTGATGTAATGTAATAATCTTGTGGAAAATCTCCGAAAATACATCATTCGAATTCCAGCTTAGCAAAAGGACGAGATATTTTTTTTTCTCACAAACATGAACACAAAAAACGCAAGAAGAAAAAGATTTGTAAACAAGAATCTATAATATCAAATTTAAATCATTCGTCCTTTTCTTCTAAAACGTTTCAAGTTAAGCGAAAAAATGAAGAAAAATAAAGAAGAAAAAACCCAAGCGAATAGAAAAAAAACCATTCTTCCGCTCTCTTCTCCGGTTTCCATAGAAAATTATAAATAGGCAATGACATGATATTGCTTGGAGACATTTCGAGTATCCATTCTACGCAGTAATTATGTCTGAAGAGGCCTTCATGATGTTCCAAGCATGATACAACTGAACTGACGAACAACCTAAAATATTAAATTCATAGGAGTTTTTGGTTGGGATTTGGCAATATTATGTTCGTAGTACGAACTTCGTACTCACTTAGTTATTTGATATGTTTGGCTAGATTACCGAGAACAACTTATTACATCGGACCCTATTTACGTCATTCCACCATCATGAGTGAGACTAATCAGCAACTGGACACAGCCTCACAATATTTAAATTTTTTGGAGCATTTCAACATACCATCAGTTTACTCTTCTTTTAATTAAAATCGAGTTGAAACACGACAGAGTAAAGTTAACCTAATTTTACCTAATTCGAAGTACATATCATTTTGTCTGTACCCGTGCCTTTGGCGCTAGAGCTTTCGACTGATAATCGAGAGATCCCGTGTTTAAATCCGCAGCTGTGCAAGATGTTTTTTCTTTCATTCGCTTTCTATCTAACACTTACTCGTAGATATTCTAATAGTCCGTTACCAATTTGCAACCTTAAAAATATTGAAAGTCCTTTTTTCCTTTCTTTAGAACAGTCGATATTTTTAACGTTGCGAATTGGCAACGGACTATTAGAATACTCGTAGATATTACATAGAAAGAGAATGAAGGAGAAATCATCTTGCCCAACCGCGGATTTAAACAAATTAGGTTTATTTTACTCTGTCGTGGTTGAAATGTCACGATATTAAATAACCATTAAACATTATATGTATGCTTCCGACATAACACGTACTAGTAAGTTGATGACTACCATTACACCCGTTTTTCATTCACTTATTTATGTGATCTTATCATTACACCCGTTTTTAAGCAAAATAACATCAGAAAGTTGCCGATGTGAGTCAATCGCGTCGACCCGTATGGCATTAACTCCACAGCTCTTCCAACTCTTAATAGATAATTTCATAATAATCTCCCAGCATGAAACGACACCTTCACAGTACTTTTTTGTGTGCTAAAAATACCTCGCTTAAATATACTATAACACAAATTATCTTGATTCATGAAAACAAACACCACTGCTGATGAACAGCTACCTTGAATCTCGACGAAGTCCTTATTTATACAGAAAGCATATTTCAAAACACCCAACCTACAGTTTTTTTTTTGTTTTGTTTTTCTAATTAATGTTTATGACTGTAACTCGAAGTAAACCGAAATATCTCATTTTCGTATTCAAGAGCATAACTGAATCATAAAAAACGGAAGCAACAGAAGGACATTTCGCTAGGTACTTTTACATTTCATAGTGGTGTACACATTGGATTTGAATTCGTGTGTATTCAAGTCATATATGAAATTAAATTGTAATATGGTCTGTCTAGACATGAACGCGATATTTCCTTCCAATATTTTAATTGACATAGACAGAGTTATAGCTTTAAATATTCCTTCCTATTGTAACAAAATCCTTCCCAAGACATTCAGCGGATTTTGATGACCAAAGTCCGTGCTCATTGAAGCGGTTGAGAGTTGTGTCTCTTCTACCCTTCATATCGAGTGTTTGGCATGAAGAAAAGGGAAGGGATCATCAATAAATTCTCGAAAAGAGGAGGACGGATTTTATGGATGTTCCCTATGTCTGCTAAAATGTGTGTGCATGACAGCCATAACTTAAAAAAAACAATGAAGTTGCTCCAACAACAATACAAACTTTTTAGCTCTAGGTTCGGTAAACATTCACGGCTAAAATAAAAGCAAAACATTTTCACATTTGATACAATAATAATCGAAAAAGTAACGTTTTTTACCACTTGTATTACGGTTCGTGCACAGTTGAGGTGTTTGTTTAATTATTTTTTTTTATTCGTGTATTTTAAGAATGTTTGGAATTTATAAAGCCACTCCAATTATAATTGTAGTATAAGTTTTCGGTTTCCAATTATATAATACGGAACGCTTGGATAGTTGACGACTATCCCCGCACCCGACACGATAGAAATGCAAAGCTCCCCGCAAAGTATGAACATATATAGCGATATCAGTTGTATTGTGCCTTCTACCTTGCACTCGATATCAGCCCTCCTCGCCCATTCGATTTTAATTGAAATTGTTTCGAAATTAACGCTCTAAACGTAAAGAAATTCACAAAGTCTACGACAGATCTTAGTTGCAAAAAATAAATTAAATTGAATCGATAAACTTCAAATGGATTTCTGTTCTATTACGTATATATGTATAATGTTAGGCAGCGTTCGCTGAAAATTTGAGAAATGTGTTATCGTTGAGTATAAGAACGAACAGTGTGTGTATATATAAAGGAGCCATGCGGATTACGTAATAGTGCAAGCGCATCGCTTTTGCTTGATTTTATTTTTAACATTATTATCTTCGATCTGCAGTAGAGTTTTCATGAAACTCGATTCGCTTACTATAAATATTTTGTGAGCGATTTTTATCTGAAAGATTGTGGTTTTATTTTTGACTTTTTTTGAAGAGCAAAAAAAACTTTTCAATGAAAAAACTATATACACTTCGGATGCACCTTTTTTACCTCTGTAAATTGTGTAGAGGGCTTTGTAACACTGTGTGTATGCCGTGCAACATAAACAAATATTCATAGTTTTATGGGGGAAAAGTTGAAAGAATAATATTTCTTAAAAATTGAAAAATACAGGCCGCCCGCCGGTAAATAAGTATTCCAGTAGAGAAAAAAAAATGTTGCATAGAAATGTGAAAATTATTCAAAACATTGTTCCGGAAAAGCAAAAAAAAAATGGCATAAGTACCGAAGAACATCAAATTAATTTATGATTCTGATACAACCAGAGTAAATAGATAAAAGTTAGGTCTTTCTATCCCTAAATGGTAGCACAATTTGAACAAACTTTCCTGTGCTGAAAAATTATTATTCAATTTCTACTACACAGTCAAAGTATATAATCGTAGGTAGACACAGTTTTGCTTTGTAACACACCACATATATAACTAGCTCCATATCTCGTTTCATAATGGCAGGAAAACCCAAAAGCATAACCACAATTTTACATTCTCTTTCCAATGTGCTGGACCACCATATTTTAATACATAACTGTAGGCCAAATAAAATTTGAATATTTTTCTAACCGATATGGAAGTAAACTAAGTAGATGATAATTTATAAATATTGTGTCCCAACAAAAATATATCCCATATTAAAGTCCTTCCGATGTAGAAATGTTTTTCGAGTAAATTTTATGGTAAATGGTTGGTAAGAACCGAACAATTTATAATTTCATTGCAAAGATTAAGTTATGAAAAACCTCAAAACGTGCGAAGTACGTATATAGCCGAACCATTTTAAATCATACCAATTTTGCATAGAAATCCACAAAATTGCTGAGCACACACACTCAATCATTTAAAGAATATTTGAACGGAGGATTTAGGAAAGTTTAAGTGAATATGCGACTAGAGATTTTGTGTGATTTTTGAATACCCATTAGCCGTAGTGGTTTGATGGAATTGATGTGGAATATGTGTGAGTAAAATTATTTGCGTAATTAATGTGCCAAGTTATGGTTTCCGGCTCTTTAGTTTTTGTTTGCATACGACATCTGTGCTGTGGCGTGATTCTAAGCATCGAGAAATCTCATTTCAATTCAATAATCCCCACTATCCCCACTACTATAAAATCGAGTAATTACAGGGCGTTGTCAACGAAACAACGCCGAATATCCGTTCGTCGGCATTTAAATCTGTGATTCTTTAATATGTTCACCAGTTAATCACAAGACTGTGAAAATCAACCATTTACCTAACAAAAATTATACCCTTCTTCCACCGATAGAGACAGACAGGTCAATTGGAAAACATTTAAATTGAAATTAATGTTCCTCGGACACATTGAATTGAAACTCACTTTGACTATTGCTTACAGTACAAAAAAAAACATCAAAATTACACGGCAGTCAAATACCAATTTTCACTATAGCTGGATGATGTTATAAAATCAACCCGTTCAATAATAACGTCATTGAAACACCGACGTTTAAAATTCACATCTTTGAAACCGTTTTTCATTAGGAACTAAAGCGCACAAACATTGTATGCTTTTGTGTATACACAGTTTGTATTATTATACATACCTTTTAATATTTTGTGTTGCCAGGGCACAAGATTACATGTATTACATGGGATATATTATGTGCACACACTGTAATTATAGCAATGGATTAAAGTGATTGACGTAAATTTCTGCAATTAGCCTCTTTGTGCTTCGAAAACAGCTTTTCCGAGCACTGTAACGTACATTCAGAACGTACATTATATGCTAGAAAATAATCCATTTTCTGAATGGTATAGAATTTTTATTTGCATGGCTGAAAGTCTGCGTTGAAAGCTTTTTATATTAATCGTAAATTGAAATTAATGAATTTTATCAACTTACTTAGTAGTGGCTAATAATAATACAACCTGATCTTGTTTACGAGAAATGGGTAATTATTTGAGATGCGAAGACTCATCTACTTGAACATCTAATGACTCATGGTATAGTCCTTTAATAACTGTTCAAAACGACTTCCCAGTCACGCGCGAGTGTGTTGGTGCAGGCGTCAAGTAATATCCCTTCCCTATTTATGTGATATTCATAGTAAATGGAAGCGCCATTTACATTGCCGTATCACGTAATTTCCCGAGGACTGAGTAAAAAACCTGACGTATTTTTTTTTCGAACTTTGTATTTTTCCTAGTGTGGTTGCACCCCTCAAAACTCGACTTGAGATGCAAAGGCCACACTTGACAAAATAAAATTCCCCGAGCAATGGAGTGAGCCTAAAAGTATATGCTTGAAGTATATGATTATAAACTTTTATATACTGTCCGTTCTATACTCCTGGAAGGGTATAATTAAATAATGCTTACAGTGTATGAACATTTACTTTTATATACTGGTTCCTTCCAATGTTCAAAAATAAGAAAATTCATTAAGGTCAATAAATATTGTGACTAAACAAAGATAGGTAATCAAAACCGAAAATATTATATTTCATTGAAAGCACCTTTACCGAACCATTTCAATCAGAAATGCCACCAGATAGTGAGTATAAAAAAGTATACGGTGATATGCTAAATAAGTATATGAAAGTGTATGACGGTATGAGAAAAAATCGAAAAAAAGGTATCGAAATACTTCACAGTTTACAAGGAAATAATCATATACTTTTATGTACTTTTACGTATGTTTTTTTTGCTCTGGTCAATTAAGGACTCAATCTACTATTCCTAAAAGAACGGGATATAAGCGATCAAGTTGTGATATTTCAGCACTAGCAAGGAAAATTGATCTATGAGTGTGTCATATTTTAAGGAATTAGACCCACAAAAAGTTTTAAAGAACAAACTTAAAAGGTCATTTTTCCAAAAAACTTTCTGAATTAATTTAATATATCATCCATTTAAAACTGGAGCAAACAGTTCGTTTCTATACGGATTCCGTGTAATTTCACTTGTGTTAATCATTGCCGAAATCGGAGGAATATATAACAAAATATAACAAAAATGATGTAATAAAATTGAAAATGGTAACATGGCTTTGAATAGTAAATACAGAGTGAAAAGTTTCGCTCTTTCGTCAGTAATCTAATAATTGCGGTAGTGAGGCTATAAAGCTAGATGATTTGATTAAGTAAATGTACAATTGAATGAGTGGAGGGAATTCGCTTAATATTTTAGTTCTGTTTGAAATACCATACATATTATGATCATTTCAAATTGTTTTATATACATTACTTAAAATAATAGAAAATTCATATCAAAACTCCAACTCAGTTATGTAAAGTTCCAAGAATTCAAATTGCGAAAGCAATTGCCAATTATAAAAACTAATTTCCTTACAAATAACGAATACGTAATCACGATTGTAATACAATGCACTGCTCGAATGGAAATAAATTTCCATTTATTTGCCGTATAGTTTGTGGAATAAGAAAAAAAAAATCGGTTCCTGGTGGGATTCATTTCGGTCGCACTTTATTATGTTTATTACCAGAACTTATGCACCATTTGCGTTAATAATTAGTTTCTGCATTGGATTTTTTTATTAAATCTTATTTTTAAACTGTTGCGGTCACTTGAGAATAGTTTAGTTGCACATATAGAGGTCGTGTTTCTTCCATATCCAAGTGCCAAAATAGTTGAATTGATTGTTTTGCTTTCGCTCCTATGTTTGTGATTAATCATAATTCACGGAGTTCGCAAATTTGAAAAATTGTGGATTGTGGAACCGATTTAACTTCCACGCAATTACTCAAAATTTTCAATTAATTTTATGACAATGTTGGCAGACTGTGCAAGGTCTACTATTCAATTAAGCCATCATTTTTCGTGGACACCATCCTAAACTACTAAGTCAATGTTTAGACATTTCATTTCCATATCGCATTTCCATATTTCACATCGTGTGAAATTAGGCACCCAGACTACGCCAGATTTGATATAGCATGTTACGTACGTCTCCTTCGGCTGTGGATACAAAATTCCCCTTGTGAGTAAACAAATTTTCCCGCAGGTACGTAATGTCCGGTAAGCACTTTTTTCACAGTCATAAACAGTGATGTAAAGTATACTTTACGATATTAGCTTGCGAGTTTTACATAAACATGCTAATTCAACCATTTATTCAGCGAGCCGTTTTTGTTTTGTACGAAGATGAAACAATTTAACATTTTTCGAGACCGTCTCTTCTGACTATGAAATTTGTGGCGTAAAATTTTCGACATTTGTGTTCAAATTCAATTTTTACTTGGTATACAAAGTGCAAATGTGACTCGAAATGTCGCACCCGATGAACTCAATTTTTACGAAGAATTAGGTTCCAAACAAAAATTTTTTTTATTTTTCTTCGATGCAGAACATTATTATAAGATACTTTGCTTCGTATTATATGCCAAAAAAATGTTTACTTTTTTTTATAAACCATTTTGAAAACCCAAAAAATAACGAAAAAAAACGAATTGACGAAACGAAATACACTCCGGAGTGTATTCCGATTCGAATTTTCATGATTTTTTGCGTGTTCAAAGTGTTCTATAAAAAAAATTAAACATTTTTTTGGCATATAATACGAAGCAAAGTATCTTATAATAATGTTCTGCACCGAAGAAAAATAAAAAAAATATTTGTTTGGAACCTAATTACGTGAAATGTCATCTTACAAGAGTATTTTACAAAATCCTGTGAGCTTTGGGCTTACCCCTATTGATTGGTCCCCAAACAACGTTCATATCGTCATTTAATTCGACAGTCAATTCGAACTAATCCCTTTCAATTATGAAAACGTTATGTTTACACCAATGCTGTGATACCGAAAACGAAAACACTCGTATAGTTTGTAAAATTTTAATTTGACTGAATAATTCTGTATCCAGGTGAAATATATTCATTTAGCGAATTTCATTCTGATCCCCAGAAGGCTTATGAATCAGATTTAAATTCACGCATTTCTAATTTTGTAATTCGTTAATTGATTAGCAGCACATATTCATAGAATGCTTTTGATAGTGAGATCGATATGGTAATTAATATTATTCTCTGTGAAACGATATTGTAATTTCTTTTATTTGGACTGTGTGATGCATAACTATACATACAATTCGTTTGAAAGCTCAATTTAATAATCATTTTAGATTTTAGAAAAAATCCCAACTTTATTTTGGCGGAAAAAAATAGTTTGAAAATTAAATTAAAGTATAAAGAGAGGGAGAGAGAGTGAGAGAGCAAAAAAACTCATACCTCGCGAAATTCCACCAAAACATTAAGACATTTTTTAAACGAAAAGCCCTTCAATAACTCGTTCCTGACTGAACATACCTCATGCCAGAGTATTTCTGTATGTGTACCATCTGACTGAAAAGTCTGGAACGGTGCTTGTCATAAAAACTCACTCATGTTGAAAGCAATTTTATACCGGAAAAGAACGTTAAAATATAATTTCCGCAAATTTACGATCATATAATATTATGTTTTCTTTTTCACTTTTTCGCAAAAGGATGGCAAAGGAAAAATATAAAAATTAATAAAAAAAAAATGAAAAAAAAAAATTTCATTTAGTTCAGATTAAGCAGTCAATTATTTTCAGATTTTTTATTTCTTTATTTTTAAGGTTAATGCATGAGTTGATATTTGGAAAATTGTGAATAATATTGTTGTACCGTTTTCTTTCAGGCAACTTTTAGCTCCAAATATTCAGCAAAAACATTATCTTGCTAATGGATTTGCGATGGATGGTGCACGACATGTAAGTTTTTTTTTTCATTGATTATTGTTCATTTTAGTTTGTAAAAGCGCATACTGTTCATACAGAATTTAGTGTTGTGTCACAATACATATTGTGTCAAATCGCAATAGGGTAAACAGGTGAGTTACGGGCAGCCCCCTTTATTTAAGTTACAAGTCCCTAGTTTTATCTCTTTCAAGCGCAGAGTTGTATATGATTCGCTTTTATTTTTCAGTGCTCGTGACTGACCCGTTTACCCTACTTTGTAACTGACACCATGAATTTTAAAATTATTACCTCAATTCCTTCTGTGGTGCTAGAATAAATAGAAGGTGGAAAGTATTACATCTGAACTTACTACTTCCACTTTGACATAAAATGATTTTTGAAACTAACTTCTACTAATTACAATGTTTTCTTGATTGTGCAACTTCAATCTCAAGCTCAAGATACCATCATTTCATGCTGCACTGGATATATTTGCTATCTGTGGTTGTATTTCTGGTTTTATTTTGACAAATTGGGAAACTTGCCCGTGAATGCTTTGATGCAACTTTCAGAAATATTTTAGGTACAAACCTCCCATGACAACTTCTGTGCCGATTGAGTAAGACATTATTTGTCTTCGGCAATGTGTAATTACCAGTATCGTACATTACATTATTGTAAAATGTCACCTAAAAGTACTAGTTGGCCTAGTCATTGCATTTAACATTGTGTACATCTCTAGGTAAAATGAAAGGCATTCACATTTTATACCTAATTTCGAAATGTTTGATGCAATTTTGCTAGAAAATTTGCATGCGCACATTTATGAATAGTTTGCCATACGTAATCGGTTCTTGGTATATATTTGTCTGTAAATTTCGGTGAAATTTCAATTTCAGAGATATTTTTCTGGAATATTCGTAATCGGTAATGTGAATTCTATACCCTTTAAAACAGTTACATCCTCAGTTATCTATATTTTTTGAATAGTTGCTCAAAAGTTTAAAAAAAATCTTGGTGTTAGTTTGCCGTAATGTTTATCGAATCTTTTTTGTTGTTTCGATGTGGTTGACAATAAAGTATCAAACGATTCACAATCATCTAAGCCAAATTCTTATTGGATCATAGAATGAGCAAATATTCATTTAAAAAATGCTACCTGCGAACTTTCGATTGTTGAATGCAATAAAACGAGACAAACTAGACTAGCCATGCGTTTGTTTCAAAAATATGTATTCTAACAATTTTGCTTCAAGTCTACATACAACATCTGTTACTTGATGGCAGGATGTCTTGAACAGCTCAACAATAAGAAAAATAACAAGTTTGACATTTTTATGTCACATAACAACAGCCTTCGTATATTTTAAATGAATATAAATAACGACAAAACATTTATATCATCTTCTCGTGACCATTACACAGTAGACACTTTGTGTTCTTCACGTAATTGGCGAACGAAGGGAAGACCGACAACAATTCTTACAGTATTGTTAACTGAAAGTAACCCTAAAAACATAACTCTATGGAAACACTCGCAACCACAATAAAAACTCTTTGGTCGATGACAAAGGCAATCTGGCACAATAGTAGATTCGTTACAATCAAACTCAATATACACTTGCTGTTAAGTCAAGGGTCTTACGTCAGAAAATACGTTTTGATGTTCGGTATGATCAATTTTGTGTTTGCGAAAAACAAAAAATACTGAAATGTCTGTGTTGATGGAAAGATATTTTGAGCAATGCTGTGCCGATTTTCAAAAAATTTCGTAGATGCACAAATAATTTTTGTCTGTTTGATGGGACCATAAATTGGGTAGTTCTGAACCTTCTGAACCTTCTGAACCGATTTTCGAGATTTTTGTTTACTTAATTGAAGAATAAAATTGATGAGATCGCATTCGCAAATGACAAAAACAGATCTGCTGTTCTGGGAGTTACTCCCGAAAGAGTTTTGGTCCATACTTTCGTATTTATGAACCGATTTTCAAAAACTTTCTTAAAAACTTTAAAATAAAAGAGTGTTTCACTATCTTTTGATAACTTCGTCAGTCAAGGGACCTGACTTACTCATAAGATGGGACCCAGTTTTCTTGTATGGGTGATATATCTGATATAAAATCATGAGGAAATTCCGCAGTTATGTCGAAAAGACATATTTTGAGTAATCTAATTGACTATCTAAGATTTTCGAAAAGTAAACTACTTCGTACCGGTTAGATTTCACACATTCTTTGGCACTGTCTCCGTATATACTGTTGAACTAATTTAAAGTGAATTGCAAATTTGCGCGTAAAACATACATTGCTCGTGGAACAAAACGAAACTTCTGGTCATAATACATTCAAACTCTTAATTGCGGCGAAAATGGTTCGTAAACAAGAGTTTTGCACTTATCCTCACTGCAATCAAAATAATGCAGACCGTACCAACATCAAGTTTGTGTATATACTATATACTGCCATAATATATTTCAATGAACGTTTTCTGCCAAAGTACAACAAAAACAATATATATTTTCTCATTGCAGCCATGCATATCTGACTATTTAATTTAGCAAAATTTGAAATCGCTCTATGGCCATAAATATAACATGAAAGCCCGAAACTATACAAAATAAACACCAAAAACTCTCGAATTAACGATGATCATATATAATGGGGACATTATATGTGTTTGATTCTACATCACTGCATGCATTACGAACAACATTTTCGATTTTCGTTTCCATCCTTGAATATTCGTGTTTTAATTGTTTGTGTTGAATCGCAATTTCTCAAAATATTATTAACTTTCATATAATGGCCAGGCAGCGGTTTGTTATCCTATGTTGATACATCGTAATACAAATTTTAGTAATTTCGCTAACGACACTTTCACGTCAGATGTGCTTGTCACGAATCGAAATGATTTACTAATATCTCTCGAACTCTGATGGTTATTATCTCCATATACTATAAAGTCTGTAAAGTTTGAAGCACAAAAAGTTGTTGTGTTGCATGTTGATAGGTCTAATAAACATTTTGGATTGCTCACTTTCTTTTTGCTCGTTATACTATATTGTGCTTTTTAGGAATATAAAATCGTAAAAAATTCATTGCAGAAATGGCAGAGAGTGAAGCCTTTTGGCTGATTTTATTGTGCATTATATACTTTGGGTTACCGTACAATCTCTACAATAAGTTATACGAAACATTTTGTTACTGCAACTCTTTCATTCGTTTAGTACATTAGACGACAGCAGATATAACCTGACAGAATAGGGAAATAATTCATTCGCTTTTTGTGCTTTTGTGACCAGTGACCACTGAAATAAAGTCAGACCGTTCTTTGTGTTCGAAATGAAAGAGTTGAAAGAATTGAAAGATATGGCTCAACTGGTAAGTTATTCATCTGTTTACCATACAATTTAAAATCCAAGTTCAAGCCACGCTCTTTGTCCGACAATGGCTCGTGTTGTAACGTACTACTGTACGATCTCGCCGTAGCTTAACAAACATTTGATTTCTTGCGTATGGAAATCGACAACGACTATTTATGTGGTTAGCGTCGGCTACTTATCGGATCACTTAAAGTTTACATACATGCAGAAGGAAGCCGATTACGCGAAGTTTCCTACTACGTCGTTTCAATAGATTAAATGCCTCATGTTCCGCCCTATTGACGTAAACTATATGGATAATTCATATAATAGTAAAGTATGGAATAAAGAGCAATTGCCAAATTGAATTCGAACCACAGCCTACAAGCTCGAAAGTTATGCATTCCAACAAAAAACTACAGTATCTGTTTCAGATTCTATGCTATTCCATGCGTAACCCACTGCAAAAATTTACATATCGAGGTAATACGTCGAACCATAACAATGATTGATTTTACAAGATAAAATTAAATCGTCTATCCCAGTTGATAAAAACCAAAAATTAACCGACATTATTACAATATTAGTATGAACTTAAACTAGGTTACACCACCACGGTTCCAAAATTGACGTAAACACAATTGACGTCAGCGAAACAGAAATATTGCTGGCTCTACATTAGCTTTGCGTATTGCTTACTCCCGACAATGTTTCCTTTATACCTGCTACATTCATCATCTTACATCGTTTTTCTGCTTTTTCTTCTTATTTTTTTTAAGATCATAAATATTTTGTCGTCGTAGATGTGAATTGTATACAACATGAGAAAAGCTTTTTTCCACTTCTTTCAAATAACCGATTTTTACAAATCAGACGTTTTTATAATATAAGAAGTATGACGAATGGTTTCGTAGGAACGTTATAAAAAGTCATTTGTTGCCCGCTGTTCGTTCAATTTAAATTAATTACTTATTAATCGAATGCTATTACCCCAGACCCCATACGATTCATATTAGCATATATCAAAGCAATATCAAAGCACCTCTATGTGGATTTCATTCAAAAATAATTGATTTCGTAAATTTGATTAATGGCAAAACCGACCAAAAAACTCATATCGAGATGATAAACAACTCACCTAACCTCGATTCCATTTGATTTTGAACTAAATTTAAATTATACAGAAGCGGGTACAGAAGTCACATTTAAATTCTATAATTTATTTATCAATAACACTTTGTCATCAATAAAATTAATTCCAGTCATTATGAAATGAATGTAGCAGTAATTTTGACGTACTGATATTCATAAAGTAGAATTAAACTTTCGATTGTGGTAAAGATATCTAGAAGACTAATTAACAATGACACCGAATACATCGCTGATCACACAATTAATGTTCCTCATGAATAAAGTTCTGAATGTAGCATTGGGGGTTTTCGAGAACATTGTATCGTAAGAATCACACAACGATACATCATATAGATAGTCCACCAGTTTAAAAAATTATTTCTTAGAAATATGTTTCGTGATTTTTCCACAAAACAAAATCGAATTTTCCACTAAAGCTTTTTAGTAGCGCCTTAGTTTTATTTCGGTGCGGACAATATGGCCGTAAATGTTAGCTACTATCTACTTTACCGAATACTAGTGGACTTAACTATTAGTGCTATTAGTTCACATACGATGAAGATCATTGAACGTTTGACAACGGAAGATCAAATTAAAAGCCTAGCAACACGCCAGTCGAAATGTTTTAAGATAAGTATAATGCCTGTTTTTTTAATTCATTAAACTTAACAGCAAAATAAAACAGTGAGAGTCATCACATCATTAATTGAACAAGATCGTAAAAGATGATTTCAAAATGTCAGAAATGTTGCATGAAAAACATTTTTTCATGAATAGTGGACTAGCTAATACTGCATTTGATGTTATGAAAGTAAACAAAAAATTCTAAATATAATTTTTTTTTGCACCTAGTGAACTACTCAATGAATGGTGTTTCACATCCCCAATGAATGGCATGAAAATTTCGTGCGAATTATATACGAAAAAAAAATTAATTAAAACGCTATAGAGAGATTTTGTAGTTAAATAATTGTTGGCTCTTCACATGTTTCACTATGCCATTTACTAAGGATTCCGTGTATGCAAAATAAAATTTTTAAACAGAAATTTATGTAACTTTTGTAATATAAATTCCGTACGGATAATGCATGAAATAACTGAGAAATGGCTTAATAGGGAAAACAACCAATGCAATGATTCAATCATGAAACGTCTATTCATGAAGTTACAATGAGGAATGTTTCGTACTTTGATATCGACGTTAAGAACTTTTTTGCACTAGTTCGTTTGAGTGATTTTTTGGAAATACTCAGTGCGTATGTTATGCCGATTTCGAGATCAAAATTTTAAAAAAATGTATCACCTGAAATGATTGTAAGATCATATACTAATCGAAATAGTAATTTATGCAAAAGAGTGATGCAGTGTGACAAAACAATCAAGTCACATTTTCATCGATTACAATCCAATTGATGATTCTATTTTGATTCTGGTAGAATATTATTTATAAAAGTTCACAACAAACATACCATATATGACCATGTAAACAGAAAAATTGTGCTCATCAAATTATGTCATCAAATGTTGAATGGCAAATACACTTAAAACTCCTCGTTGTTCCGAGGAAAAAAAAAAGTTAATTTTCCATTTTCCATGATATATTTTACAAAAGATAAATCCAATTCAAATTTATATATTCGTTCTGTGTAAATGATGACTGTTAATGAATCCGACAATTTATAATTGGATTAATATGCAAAATGCATTAGGGTGTAAATATTTGGAATACACATTTGTATGTTCGAGCTAAAGGTATCCCAAGATAAGTTTTTACTTTTTCATTCGTTCAATTCGTTCCACACTCACACTCAGCACATAAGAGTATCGACTCTCCTTACCTTGCTTCCTCTTCACACGTATGAGAGAGCGTAACGATCCTCTCTACGTTGACAACATGTGGTACGATGTGGAACAAATAAAACTGTAGGACGTCGAACACATAAAAAGTTTAATTGCGATGATTGTAAGTTGAAAACTTGTGTATTTATTTGTGCATTTTTTATGCTGAGAAATGATTAATGAATGCATGTTATGCGCTTTCGGTGATTCCCTGGTTCTTGTATTGTTAGCAGTTATTGTTAGACTATTAGTAGTTTTGCCAACAATGTGTTCGCTTGGTTTTCATTTATAAGTGATGGAAATAGGGCGGAAAAAACTTCAAATGCCTTTTGTACTTTTTGCGAAACACGATAATCAGACATTGTATCCATCGCAACATTACATACTCCGATGTTAATCCTATTTACTCACACTCGTGCTCGATATTGTTATCTTACTCTCGGAACATTCCACAAGCATTCCATAAGCTTTACACAAACGAATCTAATATCCCCATCTAATACTTCAACTTTCAGCCCTGTATTGATTGTAATTTACATGCATTGTTTTACTACAATGCACAAAAGTGTATTTCTCGGTATATCTATAGGTAGGTGTAGCTCAATTCACTTTTAAGTTTTGTGACCATTGAAATGAACCAGAAACATCTATATGTCGAACAAAGTTCTGCCAAAAGATTTATAAGAGCAACTGCATTGATTTTCTTAAAAGCTTCAGTAATAAAATCGTTCCAGTTTTGTTGGTGTTCTTGACTAGTATAGACGCAAATTGTAGAAACTTTAAGGCAAAGTGGCATACACTGCATGATACAGTATAACCCCTGAATTGACTTTTATCACTGATAAAATTGAGAGAATGAATACCAAATTAAATGAAAGAGAAACCTTTTTTGGTTTCGTCGGATAAATTTCCAGCGTAAGTTCACTAAAAGCGAATCAGAAATTGAATTTTTGCGTATTTTTGTCCTCAAATGTACTAAGGGTCCTCCGTAGATGTTGTCCACTATTTTTTCAGTGTTTAGACGTCTTCTCCCACTCGTCCATGATTTTCGTTAACTTATTAGTTGGACCGGTAACTATATTGTAATATTCTTTTTGATTTGCTGAACATCCGGCATCGTTTAGTCGTCATGTTCATCTTCATTGCATTCAGTCAGAAATTTGAAAGTCTAGTTAAGGCAGGCCGAAGTGTCTGGAACTGGCCGATGCCAGAAGGACCTTCGGAATTTTTATCTTAAACAAATGAATTTCAAAAATTTTCTTCATTCAATGCCAGACTGAACTTTTGGGTAGGTCAGTAGATCAGCCAGCCCTGGATAAAGGGTTCTATACTGTCTACGCGATATATCGTCTATACTTAAATTTTAAATTTGTTATTCTAATCACGTACAATTAAATAAACAATGAAAATTGGTTGAGTGGACCTTTTTTCGAAGATACGAAAGCAATTTTGCTTTAAAAAAATGGCTAAAGTGGATACCTGCATTTCACTATAATATTCAGCTTCATACATCACAACATAAAGCTATAAGTGTTGCCAAACATTGGCAATACCCTATCTACAGCGCTGATATTTTTTTGTCTACATTACATATTACACCTTTCGTTGGTTATATTGGAAATGTGACCTAGTTTCGATCGATTGACGATGCTAAAACTCAAAAAAAAAAAACTGTTCACAAAACAATTTAATTATAATGACAAAAAAAAATTTCATTTCAGGAAATCGAACATTGTTACTATCATGGTACTGTTAAGGATTATCCTGGTGCTAGTGCTGCCTTTCACACCTGCAACGGAGTCAGCGGTGTTATACACGTAGGAAATGAAACATTTGTAATACATCCATTTTATGGCGGTGATTTGTCGGTGAGTTATTGTTTCATTCCGTTCTTTTTCCACTCATGAAAGGTTCTTTTTTATTATTATTATTACAAAATAGGACGACATTACAACTAAGTAGAAGCCTTGTTTTTAGAAGAAGAAGAAGAAAAAAAGCAATCTTTACGTTTTGTAGGTCATTCATACGAATCACAATAATTTTCCATCCATTTTTCATATTCGGATTTATAGAAATATACGTTTTCAACTCTAAGCTAAAGCATAATTTAAGAATACAGAAATAGAAGTCTAGATCCTTATTCTTGATAAATTCGAAGAAATATTCTTTGAAAAGGATTTTTCAATTTCTCCCTTTTCTTTTTCATCATCGTCATTCTGTGATTCTCTTTATTTTCCTTTTGTGTTTATGTCATATACAAGGTAAAAATATGAGATTCTATTTTAAAATACATTGTGTCATTTATTGAGATTTTTTTCGGGTTTTCGTTCAAAGTAAAAATGTCCTCCAGGGATTCCATATCAAGCACACATATATAAAAACACATTTATACACATATACATACATTTGACGAACATACGTTCGACACATTCAGATGTGGAGAAAAAATAGGTATTCGAATTCGGTTGAGTTTATATTATGAATAATAACATTCGCGGATAATAAAAGAAATCTAATGGAATATTTGGAACTTTCAGCAGATACGGATTCTCTCTCTCTCTCTCTCGCTCGCTCTAGTACAAATGAAAATTAATTGTCAGGCATTTTTCGTATATTTCAAGTAATGCTTTGGGTTGAAAAGACGATTTTGTGAAAAGATTTTTCCTTGACTGGCGCAATATATTTCCTGCTGCTCTATAGAGACACAACATTAGAAGCTTAAAGCAAGGGATATCGTTTATTAATAACGCAGAAACGGCGGGATCGTGTTCGTATGTCAGCGAGTCAATGAACAAAATTCCCCAAATGCTTCGTGAATTCACCTTGATTTCGTTTTTTGAAACCTACTTAAATATTTAAAATATGTCAGAATAACTTACGGAATGGTACGTGCGTCTACAGTTTAACTCATATAAAAATCTTCAGCAGGTTTTGCGTTCATTGAGATAGTCTTGATAGGTTGAATAGTATCTGTTGATATATGCAATATGCATAATAGCTGCTCCTGTTGCTCAAATATTTGTTTTACACTTTTGTAAACGCCAAACGCATCGCAATATTATCATTAAATCGGTTTCTTTTTTGGACCAATTCGACATCGATTTTACTTTTTTATAAATTTATACTCACAAATTCAATTACTTTGGGTTGAGATTTACTCCAGCTATGATCTACACGTACAGATAGCGGACAATTCTTTTCGGCGGATTCGATACCTCCAGTCATAAACGAACGCCTCGCTTTTACTATGAATTCCAAATGTTACAAACGTCATATTTTACCTAATAGCAGGGACTATATTCGGGAAAATAATTTTCTTGAATTTTCCAACATTTTCCTAGATTTTCTTTAAAATATTTTTGACAAAATTTGGAAAAATACAGGAAATTTTGGGAAAATATTTTCCCAAAATTAGTCCCTGTCCCTGCAAAATGGAACTACAATAGAACTGAAAATTTAGTTAGCTAGTAACGACATATCTTTGTTGTGATTTGACATAATGTAGAACAGGAAAAAAATCGTATTTCGTAGAATGACTCGAACCAACTTATATTTCACGTACAATTTAATGATATTTTTATCATGATTGTAGCAATCCCCTTACCGCTTCAATCCCATTTATATTCTGATGGCCTTTTTTTAATTGGCCGTATGTCCGCCAACGATAACATATGTAATTAGTATACTTCATGCTTCAAACAAAAAAAAATTGCATCAAATTCAAATTTATTTTTGTCAACAACTACGAAACATAATTCGCCGTAATTATTTCGAACAATATGCACCAGAAATGTACGCGTTCATAAAACATGAAATTAATTCAACATCAACATTTACTCCATATCATTTAAAAATGTCCATGTTTTACATTTTTTTCCTGTGTTATATATAAATTAAATGAATTTAAAATTAAATTAACTTTTCCTCGCTTATATACGTTGTGTGTTGTTGTACGCCATCTCAGCTTATTTTGCATTCGTGCTGCTGGCTGGTATTATTCTACTTCAAATTAAAATACAATTTTCGTAAGAAATCCTCTTCTCTATTTACATTTTACGAATTTCATAATATATACTTAACATGTCTTTATACGAAAATTGGGAACAGAGGTCACTTTTTCAAATGGAATTTAATTAAAATAAAAAAAAATCCAGAAACGTTAATCGTTGTATAAAGGCTGTATAATTTGAAATTAAGTTAATCTGAAAAGATTTCGTCTACCAGGCAATCTCGTGGGAGATGTTGGCACACATAGTACAAAAAAAAAAGAAATCGTTGTACTTTACTCAATTACTTATTATGTTCAAGGAAATTGTTTCCTTTGCAGAAAAGTTTGGTTTTTATATGCATTTTCTTCTTTGTTTGATTAAAAAACGAAAATATTTTTTTTAATCCATTTGCTCAAAGAATGAAGACTAACGAGTATTGTTTGTTTTGTTATAAGAATTCGTATTTGTTGTTTCAAGTCGTTTGGTAATGGTATAATAGAAGCGAGCCTATGTTTGGTCATTATATTTACACGTGTACTATGTTTGCGATAGACGAACATTAGGGCCAATTTTAACAGGATTTCACGCATCGATTCGTTTGTAATATGCTATTAACGTTTGAAACACTCAGAATGTTTGCGAACGTTACTACTCATTCACACACCCAAAAAAATGAAATTTTGGATGTACATTAAAATCGCCCAATTTCTACGAGTAACCCGTAGAAAGTACGTTTTGGATGTACAATTTACGGATGAGTAAACCATTGGTCTTATCGTGTTTTTGGGGGGTTTTATCCGTATGTTGATGTACACTTTATTCGTACATTGTTGTACATTTAATCCGTACTTATCATGTGACAGTTCAACTGTCACAGTTGCAATTGTGAATTCTATATTTCAACCAATCTGACCTCATTCCGCTCCTCAGATATCTTTTTTGCAATTATTTTCTTAGACAACAATAATTTTTATTTGTGGAATTAAAAAAAATTAAATGAAAATGTTAAAAAAAAATCTGATGCGGGTTTGATTCGAAATTACGGAGAGGGCAGCCACATCAAGAATTCCTAACTTTGATCTGATGAGGCCGATCAAGGTGATTGATAAATGTAAGGTTGCTCGTAAAATTTGCAGCTAGTTTGTCTACCATTCCCACTTAGGTTAAAATGTGACTACAGGCTTGAAGCACAACAGACGTAGGAAGTAGAAAAAACTATTTGCTGATGGCGGAAGACTGTAATTTGGCAGGTGATGTTAATGACTGACAAGATGTTATGAATTTTGTCGTGTCAGTTTTTAACATGAACGTCATTTTTTAATAGTATGTTGTGTTACAAGTATTGTAATGTTGATTTTTTCAGCGTTAGACCCAAGTTTTCCTTACGAGCGGAGCGAGTAAGGAAAACTTGGGTCGTGTGCTGAAACAATCTCATTACAATACGTGTAACACATCATGCTTTGTGCCAACCGAGAATTGAAATAGACAAAAGCACAAAAAATCATAATTTTCATTGTAAACAATCACTCTTCAAATTTGATCGATCACATTGCTTTGCATTTTCTCAAACGAATGCTGTAACAACTCATACAAATTCCATATCAACACTGCTTTGAGTGTTGTAATATCACATCAAACGGGTGCTGAAATAAGTCACTTTACAACACTAAAATGAGTGCTGAAAAGAGTCGTATTTCAATTCTCGGTGGCACAAAAGATTTTGCCAACTTCGATTTGAAATTATACTTTTTGGATATATAAGTCGGGAAATATTTTAAAACGAAATAAAACTTTTACAAAATCGTCGAATCTGAAACTAAAAAAGCACCACTGTGCCAATCAATTATTTACTTTACTTTTTAACCGTTAATTAGAAGCCGGTCGAAATTCACGTTGATTATCTCAACGGCCTGTTAGCTCAGCAGGAAAGTCTTAGCCTGACGTGTGAGAGGTACCCGGTTCAAATCCAGCTAAACTTGTTTTTTTTTCTTTTATTATTTATGCTTGTGATCCTTTTTCCAAACTAAAAAACAGATGATATGATATGATTGTATCATTACCAATCGTTAATTAGCTTTGATCTATTTTTAAATTGACAAATAAACGTCAAAGTCTGTATGACACTTACTGTACGTTTTAAATGTACATGGTGTACGGATGAGTAAACCATTGGTCTTATCGTGTTTTTGGGCGATTAAAACGTAGAACTTTTTTTTGGGTGCAGTTTACAGGTATGCGCTACGAGCAATGGAAATGGAACTCCTTTGAATATGTTGGAATCTCCGCGAAATCGAAAGAAGCAATTTCCATTATTTGTCTTATAGAAATGTTAGATAACATTGAAATAAAGTCTAACTGATTTGCACTGATTTGAGTAAATAATTGATAATGAAAGCGCAGGAAGTAGAAAAAAAAATTTGAATGTAAATTAAAAAAACAATTACAATTAACTCTGGAATACTAATGTATCGATCAGTCAAAAACACTCAAAGAGTAAAAGTGACGCAATCCCTAGCCATACTTCCAAAACAACTGATATCGCTGTCAAAGCAAAGTGGCAGATGATTCGGCTATTTCTCATTTGAGTGTTTTTGACTGATATCAGTTGTTTTGGAAATTTGGTTTGATCTTCTGTTATGTTATTTGGTTGCAATTTATATCCTATATATCTTCCATCCGAAAATGAGAAAATCCCGAAATTTCGCGAACATACTTTTTCCAAAAAATTGTTTTCTCAACGTTTCAGAAGATACCCTATCCGAATCTGCAATTAAAAATTTAGGAACCAAATTTGGAACACCTCACTTATATCGAAAATAACCAAAAATTTTGGTCCAAAATCCATCGAAAAATTCGATCGAAGTTAGGAAGTGCCAGAGGAATCATCATTTCATCCCAAAATTTAGGAACCAACCTTGGAACACCTCACTTTTATCGAAAATAACCAAAATCCATCAAAAAATTCGATGGAAGTTAGGAAGTGCCAGAGGAATCATCATTTCATCCCAAAGTTTAGGAACCAACCTTGGAACACCTCACTTTTATCGAAAATAACCAAAATCCATCAAAAATTTCGATGGAAGTTAGGAAGTGCCAGAGAAATCCTCTATCATCCCAAAATTTAGGAAATGTCGAAAATAACCCAAATCCACCAAAACACTTTTTCCGACATTTACCAATCACGATTCATAATTACTAGCTAAAAAAAAATCTTCTGACACACACATACACACACATAAAACGCGCTGTTATATGGCGTTTGTATGGAAACTTCCAGGAGCCCTAGCTCCCAAACGAGGCCCGTTACCCCCAAATTTCAAGAAATTCTAAAGAAGACTTTAAGAGATAGGTCTCTAGCTGGAAACACGGACTAACTACTGGGGTCTTATAGGTTTACGCATACGTTTGTAACACGTCGAATTGGACTCCCTGAGTAAGGGGAAACCTATTGTGGTTGTCCATAGATGCCAAATCAGTGAAAAAAAAATGTCCGTCTGTCTGTCTGTGGGTTCTCTAACTTAAGTAAAACGCATCCGATTTTAAAAATTCTTTTTTTCCTCGTTTGGTAATGTTAAAAGACAGGCTAAGTTCGAAGATGGGTTATTTCGGATCGACCTCTCCGAAGCTGGGACCCAATAAGTGCCTAAGTGTTTTTCGACGATATCTCTAGACATTTTAGCACTACACTTGTCAGTGATACGTCAAAAATAAAAGTGATATAAAGTGAGAGTTTCTGTTAACATAGAAAGTTGACTTCGTACAGGGCTGTCTATGCTCCAGCAATTTATTTGTATATGATAACAAGGCAAGGAGTGGATAATGTAAGTGATTTTAAAGGGCGAATAGCTTTTCAGTAGAGAAGAAAATGAAGTAAGAGAAATAAAGAGTTTTACACTAAAGGCTTTTGATACGAAATGTGGCTTCTTGGAAGATTTATTGTGTGGCCAAATTTTAAGCTACAAGAACGTGTGACAGCTCGTTGAACTCGTACGGACGCCTAGTTTTTTTTAAAGCTAATTTGGAGTCATTTGTATTTGAATTGTAGAACTTCAATATTTGCTGTATATATGGTTCCGTAGTCTACGACAATTTTTTTTTTAGTAATAGGACTTGCGCCACGGGCGCTATGCTAACGCGCGCCTATGATATGTCTAAACGCAGAACGGAAATACCACCTTAATTAGACTTGCTTTTCATTGTATTATGATTTTTACCACTGGCCAAACGACATAAAACGCACGATAAACCTCAGCGACACAGGAACGTATATAGTTTCGGTTTAATGTGATTAATAGAAGCATAATCGTTATGAGGAATAAAAAGTGTCAGTAAAAGCTTACGGGAAAGGCAGCAAAGAAGATTGTTTAGGCATTAGAGAGAAAATAATTATTAAAATTACTCACAAAAAAATATGAAATCCTCAGCGACTTTGTTCCACAACATCAACCATTACTTATAAATTTATAATTATTTTCCTGCCCTGTTTCGCAACTTTATTCGATAGTTCTTACGCCAAATTTACGTCGTATACATAAACGAAAAATAATTACTTGCTTCTCGTTAATGGTATTGAGGAAAAAAATTTAAACTTCGTTTCGAAATTCGCAAACAAATTTTTGAAATAAATTAAATTTCCTAGCATCTTAACGTAAGTTTGCTGAAATAACTTTATGCGTATTTTGGGTTTATACGAAATTATCAGGCGATCGTTGAATAACAAAGTACTTAAAATAATCAACTTTGTTGCTAGACGACATTTTCGATACATCAGCGATTTAGTATATTTTTGAAATTAAATTCCTAAAAATTCTTAAAAATTCCTGAATTAAATTCTAAAATTTAGTTTCAAAAATAGGCTATGCTCCGCGATGAGCTAAATGTAATCTGTTAGGTATATCGCATAATGCGTAACATCTTAACCAGTACCCACCAAAAATGATCTCTTTATTGGTCGTAAAACAAACGTATTGATATTTCGAATCTAATAAACAATTACGGTATGTCAAACGACATGCAATAGGATTTCGAATCATGTCGTTTATAACGTTTTATCTGGAGTATTAACAATGAAATTTACCTAAAAGAAATCGAAATTGTACTTTAATGTGAATGGAGCACGTTAAAAATGTATGGCGATATGGGCACGGTTATTGCTTCTAAATAATTCAATTGAATGTGTTTTATTTTACGAAAACTTAAGTTAACATGTAACATGTCATCATAAATCTGTGGAACAAAGTAGAATGTCAGAGAACCATGTAAACCTGCGGTATACACAGACCGTAAACGTAGTCAACCGTATGCGTTACGAAAAAAAACGCTTTGAGGAAAATATTTTGTGCGAAATTAATGAAATGTTTGGTATAAGAGAACGAAATGATTTTTTTCCCTTCAATTTGATTGAATTTTAATTACGTACCTTTTACCCTGTTCAAGTTGCTCTTTGCCACGAAGAAATTTATTCATTCCCCCTTGCTTTTACTCGGCCAATAATTCTCGGAATATTTAAAATGTCACTTAGAAACATAAAGTTTTGTCGTTTTGAACCCGTCGATATTAAATAATACCCTCTCATATTTTTCATTACTTTTTTTTTCCTTCAAGATAGCCATAACCCCCGAAAATTTATACGCTAAGCAGTCTTTATGGTGTTCGTAAATTTAACATTAAAATACTCTTGTAACCTTTAATTTATGAACCATTTAAACAGAATAAATAACATGTCTAAGAACAAGAAACGAATGGGTTAGCATTATATAGAATGGTATAAAATGGTGGTGGTACGGAAAATAATAGTCAAAGATGCGCTCGATTTTCCTAATATAATTTTCGAAGAATACCTTACTTTGCAGTTACTCTATCTTTTCGACTGGAATACATATAAAGCTAGTGATGATAAACTACTGAAGATAGGTGAATACGGTGAAGAGAGAATGAAAAATTGTAGTGAGATAAATGGACGAATCAATTCGTTTAGCAATAGAATTCAGAATAGACGTTGATTCGATTCAATTAATTTTTCAGTGGTTTGATCAGTAATTTCTTTCTTTTTCCGATATTAATAGATTTCTACGTGGTACAGCAATCTAAATGACGTTTTGGTCATATATAAAGTATGGATTTACAATGCTTAATCACGTAAAGCACAGTACGTTCGTGCTTCTAATTTTTTTGATGAGTTCAGAGGTTGTACCTGAAGGGGACACATACTATTACTCGGTGTACCAAGCAAAAAAACGTCATTACTCGCTGACAGCGTTCGTAGTCATTTTTACACGACCTTACGAGCAAAATATACCAAGTAATTGTTTAGATATTCGGATTATGATCTTTTGCTGACACAACAAACTATACTCTCGTCAAAATGAAAATGTTCCAAGTAAGAAATTACCGGTTGTAGTGTCTAAGCATTACGTTTTTTTTTATTTTCTGGATGCAAGCTCTTGGAACAGTTAAAAGGGTAAAACGCTCAGTTTTACTTATAGATGAGAAATGGGAAAAGGGTGTAGGAATAGGCGGACAGGATTTTCTTCATAATTTTTACGTGTAACAAAAAATACGAATGCCGTGAAGTTGGTAATTATCGTTTGCACAGTTTATCGGGTCAAAGTTTCTTAAGCATATGATGTATATAAATCATGCCTCGTCCAAATAAAGAAATTTGTTTCTTATCACCCTCTCCAAACCGCAAACAATAAATACTTCTGTAATCTCATAAGTCTAATCAAAGCGAAACACTTTCCTGATTTATTTTTTGTTTTGTCACAGATAATAGTAATATGTCCATTTTCAACACAAAAACCCATCATTAGTCGACCAGCTATTTTTTTTTTGCTTTTTCTATACATTAAACATTCTTCGGACGTATTATAGTAAATTCCATTATACAAATCTCACATCTATCTATACATCACCCATCTATAACTAACTTATTTACTCATATTGCGAGTATATGAGTTTATTATTGTATCCTCTTTGCCTATTAATGTTTCTCCTTTTTACTCTTATCCATAATCACCAAATAAAGTTTCTGTTTTGCCGAAAATAAAACGAAAGAAAGGCTTTAATCCAACAGAATAATGCCGCTAATTCATTTATTTTCCTCTCGATGATAATCCTACTCTACCAGCTAGCTAAAAACAACGCGTGTGTTTCTACACGGACTGAAGTATACAAGAGTTGCGAATTGCGATGATTTGAGTAAAGTTTATTGTGTTTTCAGGACCTTAAGGAAGTTTTGTTATATTCTTTTTTTTTGCTCCTTTTGTTTTTACTTTTTTTTCTTCCTTCTCATCGCTATTTTCGTGCTAAGGATATTTATTTTCGAAACCCATAATACAAACATAATAATACACATGAAGTAAAGAATAATAATTTGTTCTATTGTAGCAGCTTATATGGTGTGTGGTTGTTGACCCAATTTCATCGTTTTGTTTCTGAATGAATATTTTTGCTTTTTATTATTGCTACTAACTGTGGATGTTTATTGCCTTTTTTTATTTTTTTGCTTTTTGGTATGTGTCTATGGCACGCAATATAATAAGCGGGTAGTAACTGTTAGAGCTCCGTATACATTTTGATGTATTATTCATAAAAGCAAATTGTGTTTTTATATCGGTGTGGTATAGCAAGAGTGTATTGCGTATCGTAGTAGATATGTGATTTATTGGAACCACTATAAAAATACAATGACCGTTTTTTTCGACTATCGTCATTGTTCGTACTTTAAATGGATGAACGAAATGGCCTGGTATTTAATTTAATCTGTGGCATTATTTTGACATTGCGATTTGAGAACAAATTTTTGTTGACATGGTGTCATTTGTTTTTGCTTTTCATACTACACAATGTCCTATGCCATTTATGTTCTCAGATATTGTTTTTTTTGTCTCTCTCGAATTTAATCAATTTAGGAACATTTATTGTAATCTGAGGATGTCTTTAAATTTGATTCTTATGCTGACGTGATGGAATGTTCCTTGTTCAGCACTGTTGAACAAAAAAATGGAAGGTCCCCTTCAAATATCTTTAACGCCCAAAAAAACTGTCATTTGACCTGTTCACCGCTCGAACCAAAAGTGAGCCTGATTTTATAGATTTTTCTGTATCCAGCAATGACCGAGCCCAACACACTCATGAAGAAAGCGCATTGTTTAATGTGGATTTATGTAAATTGTCGGCTGTCAACTGATGGGTGCACCTAAGACAGCTTTTTACAGACCCCTGATTGAGGGGGAAAGCACTCTTTTGTGATTAACATAGTTAATCAGTTAATCTGTTAATCAGCAACATGACTTTTGTGAATACGTTTGGTGAATCAGTGATTTACCATGATAAACTACTATTTCAATATTAATTGTAGTTTTGTGACGATTCCCCCGGTTAAATGCTGGTTAATCACTCATTCGTCTTCATGTTAATCACTGGTTAATCATGTTAATCACGTCAATAAAAAAGAGTGGTTTCCCCGTCGCCCCTGATGCATGCAAAATATTTCTACAATTCTTTTTTTACAAATGTCTGCTCGAACTGAGATCCGATACTCTGTTCTGTACTGTCACATCTTGAGTGTAAATGGATACCGCCACAACAAAGTTGAAGAAGAGGCACTTACGTCACGGTCACGATGATTTTGAATGGGGACAGAAGTTTTCACAAGTTATTTTGAAAATATGTAAAACGTGATTCAGTGTTAATATTTTGCGGTATGCCTCCAAAAAGCAACGATTTTTAGACCCGTACGAAATACTGGGGTCTTATAGGTTTACGCATACGTTTGTAACACGTTGAATTGGACTCCCTTAGTAAGGGGAACCCTATTGTCCAGAGATGCCAAATCAGCGAAAAAAAAATGTCCGTCTGTCCGTTCTCTAACTTGAGTAAAACGCATCCGATTTTGAAAATTCTTTTTTCCCCGTTTGGTAATGTCAAAAGAAAGGCTAAGTTCGAAGATGAATGATTTTGGATCGACCCCTCCCGAGCTGGGGCCCAATAAGTGCTTTACGGTTTTTCGAAGATATCTACAGACATTTAAACGCCAAAAAAAAGTTTATAGAAATCGGATGACGGACTCGTGAGTTAGACCTTAGTTAGACCCAAATTTGAACATATTTCGTATACTTTCGCTTTATTAGATAGGTTTTGATTGTACCAATCAGGGATAAAAAAGTTCATGAAATTAGGTTCACCATAGCACGAGCTAGGTCTCTTGGAGTGAGCTCTTATCTGGCTACTCGGCCGTACAGTGAACGTGGAGTATTTTGTCAATATCTCGAGTAAATTTTGACCGAATTTCATGATTTTTTTTGTTTGAAAGGTATTAACGAATGCAAAGCGTCTGTAAAATTTCTGGTCTCCTAACAAAATGGCTGCGGGCGGTCATATTTGATTTTATTAAAAGTGATATATCTTGGGAAAAATGGTACTTAGAGAGTTCCTGTTAACATGGAAATAATTTGTTATGTGGGTGGGGTTTCGGGGATTCCATATATAGACATCTATATACAGCTATATTGAGCTATATACAGGCATATATAGCTATATTATAGCATATTCATCTGTGAAATGTTTATTTATATGTAAATATAGCGGTATAAATAGCTGTTTAAATAGGAATTTATGAAATTTGACTTCGTACGGGGCTGTCGATATTCCCTCCGGTAATTCATTTTTTGTTTATGATAACAAGGCAAAGAGTGGATTATGTAAGTGATTTTAACGGGCGAAAAGCTTTTCAGTAGAGAAGAAAATGAAGTAAGAGAAATGAAGAGTTCTACATTAAAGGCTTTTGATACTAATAGGTACCCATGTAGTTCTTGTTAAAGAGCACCACAAACACGCAGCTTATATTTATCGCGGCTGGAAAAGCCTCCGGCACATTTTAGGTGCATGACAAAATTAGGTTGATTTATGGTCATGATTTTACTTTGTTAACAAAATTAATTTTCTAAAAAAAAATATGCGAATTTTAGTGGCGTACGGTGTAGTAGATATTTTTGTTTATAATAATGATACGCATCGAATTTCTCAAAACTGCAATTTACTCGAAGATCTTGAACCAAACATTGTTTCAAACGTTCTGTATGTTTTGCTTAAAAAGATTTATTATTTCACAAATCTTGCACTCATTTAACTCAATTTTCATTAAAACAAAACTAGATGTACTGTTTCAAATTGGCGTATTGAAATTATTAATCCGTATGGTTAGCCGTTGAGTTTAGCTAATTTAATTATAAAATTAATGATAAAAGCGAAAAACCTTTGGCAAGGAAATGGCAAAACCAAAACTTGAAATGATTTTTAATTAAAATTTGGGTAAATAAAAAAGTAAAAGCAAAATTTCAATCTAATTTTTTTCCGAGTCAAAGGTTTTTACGATTTTATACTTTTCGCTTTGCTATCACAAACACAGACGTATCTCGAATGGTAAACCAGACTCACTGTACTGACTAATTTATATTACCGTATTCTGATGTACACAAATTATAGAGTTCCATATAATAATAATACCATTGATTGCCATATAATATAATAGAATCATATACAATGTCTACCCATATTCATGATACAAGACGTTACACAATGTACAAAAAGGGCCATCAATATTAAGCTTGTCATTCCTTTGTAGAGTACATAACATCCTTCCTATAAATATATTCTTTGAACAGAAATCACTTTATAATTCACAACCATCAACATAATATGTGCATCCACCATATTTCTTGTCCTTATGTCGTTTATTTCGTCGTCTTATATTTTCTTATACATTATCTCCGTATACTTTCCCAACATGACATAGTAGTAGATACATAACCATCATACATTGCCATTGAACAATTTTTCCGACAAAAAAAAATCTTTTTTTCTATTTAAAAAAAATGTAAAATACCAATATTCGATCCAATTTTTGAAGCTATCGTCAATTTTTCTATTATATTTGATGCCTTTGAGTATGGATATGGTTATGACTTATGACCAATATCAAGTATTGATTTTTGTTTTCCTTTCGAACCAATTTTTTTTATATATTCAACGTCATCCATTTACTGAAAATGAAGAATTTGAATATTTCATTCTATCAATACGTGCCTATGGTATATTGGTTAGATTTTTATGTTTATTTGCCAGAATAAAACATAAATTTGATTTGACTGTTTTTTCCGAGTCAATAATAATCGAGACGAGAAACATTAACGATGCCCATATAAATGTGTAGCGAAATAGCATCGTGTTCGTGAAAAATTTATGACATTTTCCTGTGATTTTATCATTATAATGCATTGCACACCAAAGTCAATTACTCCTGATATTCCTGCCGATTACTTTTGTTAAAATTCCACCCAATTCTTGAAAAGTATAAGCAACGAACAATTTTAATGTACTACTTGTGACACGTATACCTGCATACACACGTTTAATAAGAAGCGGTCGTTTTGAAGTTCTTTTATTTTAAGGGTACATTCGAAACGGTTGTCAATAAAACCATATGCAGACACTTTTCGATTCTCGATAGACGACAAACAATATTACAAACTGGCATATACATGCAATTACAGTACAAAAGTAAAAAAAGACGAAGAAAGAAAAAATTGGAATTCTCCATTTTTATTATTATAGAGATACTACAACAAGATACACACTTGATTGTACAGTTTATTCAAGAGCTAACAATGGACGAATGGTTCAGATAATATGCGGGAGGAAAAACCCTAAAGAACTCACATAAAGTTTGTTTGTAATCTACACACAAAACACAGACCTCTGCTATGTGTAGTATAATATATAATATAAATACGGTGAAACGTTTCAAACATTCAAAACGAAATCTCACATGTTACGTATTGTCGGGGATAGGATGATATCGTCGTTTCTATTCTTTTTAAGCCTTTTGCCCTTGTTATGGTACAATGATTCCTATCTCTTTTTTATTATAATAGGCTTCTTTTTATTCGGCAGATGTAATTGAACATTGCTGAATGCTGACAGGTCCGTATTGAATTTTTCTTCTTCTTTTTCCCTACTCACTCTCTCTCCAGTTGAATCTCGTCTGTTGGCTTTGTTTAAACGTATTTTACGTAAAAATACCAGAAGCCTGTATCATATTGTTTGGATTGTAATGAAAGTCTTGGTGAATTTTAGTTCAGAGCAATCCGTTGCTCATTGTTTAATTTTTCGATACACTTTGCATACAATAAGAGTATATAGACTTTTGTTAACGAGATAAGGATTTTTTTTTGAAATAATACTCCTACGTAGATGTATTTGCTCCCATTTAAAAAAAAGGATTACGCTTCTTGTAGCGAGTGATATTATTTTTGCGAATCTGAGTTAAATAAAAATATCTGCCCGTAATTGGTTAATAAAAAAGTATTTTCTTTTCCTACTTCTTGTGTAATTAGGGTATTTTGGGCACTGTGATTTCTGAAAGTCCGATAGAAAAATATAGATCTTTAATCCACACATCTTTGTCAGACAAGGGAAGAGAGCGGGAGAGAGTTTGTTAAAAAAAACAAAAGATGATAAAAAAAACCACGAACCCAAATTTAGTCTTTCAAAGATTGCCTCCTGCATGTGGCTTCACGAGAAAAATAATTTCAATGCGAGTCAAGTAGTTGAAACCAGCTTACCTATTGCCAAAAAGTTAGGTTCTCGAATTTTAACTCGTCGACTTCATCTTGTAAAAATTTCTTTTTTAAGGTTTTGAGTCAAAACAACATTTTCTGTAGGGTGGTGCCATGATTTTCGAAAAAAAATTCTGGCTATTCAGGACTCCTCATAAGTACCACTTTTATAGTCATATCTCACACAAATTTTGGGTTACCACAAAATATAGCCAATATACCCAAATTTTGTAACGCAAGTAACTTTGGACTTTCCCATACACATGAAGTAATAGATTTAATTTTAACCACGGTGTGCCTGAACCAAATTTAATCAAAAAATTTTGCATCTCTGATTACTCTTCGTGTTTCACTTTCTTAGGTCATAACAAACAACTTTTGTGGCGCATAAAAATCTTTGTCCTTAAAATCTCAAAATTCCCTTTGAGATTTTTTGAATTCTTGCAAGCTACTAAAGAGAGTACCCCCTCGTACATTTCCCATTTGTGTCACCATACAAAAAAAAAGTTTAATTCGTGTCCACAAACAATATTCAATCAACAGATTCTATATATGGAGGAGATTTATTTTCGCCAATTTCACGTACATACATACCTCATAAAAATGTATGGAAATACGCCTAATTTTTTACATTATTCAGAAAAGCGCTCGCTGCGCCACTCTACCCTTCGAACAAAAGTTGTTTGTTATGACCTAAAAAAGTGAAATACGAAGAGAAATCAGAGGTGAAAAAATGGTTGATTAAATTTAGTTCAGGCACACCGTGTCTATGCAAATAGTCTATGCAAATAGTTCATTATTTTGATATCTCTTCAGTTCACTCATAGCACTGCCGGAGCAGAGGTAGAGTTTACTTCATTTTTAGAAGTGCGTTGACAAAAGCCAATTTTATTACTACCTGAAAGAACTATAGATTTTAATTCATTTGCGTTAATATCATCTGTAAAACAATCTCGGTAGCAACTGTTTACCATCTTTGTACTCCACTAGAGTGAACAGCGATACGTTCATATTGTCAGCTGTTGCCTAACGTTTTTCTCCAGCTTTCTTCACTTGATTTTTAAGTACATAACGACGTAATTTTTACCATTAAATGTGAGCTTTTAACGAGCGAATTATACCTGCTTGCGTTATCAGATTCTGATCGAATTAAGTTTGATGTATGAATGATAACAAAGGAAAACGATCTTCTGTTCAGAATTCACTCAAAACCCATTTTCAATGGACTAAATATTTTGTTTTGTTGACAAATGAGAAAAGAGAAATAGACTCAAAACTTTAGGTTTTTTTTTTCACTTATTATCCACCAAAAAATTGTCGAATTGATCGGATACTCTCGTTACATTTCAACAAAATGTTATCCCTACCATTCTTTGCGTAAACAATAGGAAAAAATCTCTTTCCTCCAATTCCAAACAAACGACATATCTCAGCACAGCCATCAAAATCACAAGAAACGTATAAAATAAATTCTAATAGAAAAAAGACGAAACAAAAAGATAAAAATGTCGTCTTTTAAGCAAAAAGGCTGTGTGTGAATTTATTTTTATCTCTTGACATCATATAAAAGTTGTATAACGAAAGGCACTCATGCTGCTCGCTGTGAGTTAAATAAAATACTTTTGTTATTCCGCATCCGTTCAGCTATAGCTCGATATGAAATCGCATAGATGTCTCAGTTCCTACATCAGGTATGGATACATACATACGTGAAAGATATCGCTCAATCTACTCAAAGGAAATACCTATCTTGGGTAATAAAATGGAATTCCGTTCTTTTATGTTTTTTTTACCTTTAAAGGACTGAGGACAGGTTAAAGAATGACATCACTACTAGGTGGAATGCTTGTTTTATTGAGGCAATATCAAAGGAATAAATATGTAATGAAATCAATATTAACTACGTTTCATCATCTAGGAGGTAATAATATGAAAGTTATTATATTGAAAAGAGAGATACTTTTGGAAATTTATTAGAAATATAATGACTCACTACTCCATTTGCATAAGCCATGGAGCTGCAGAATGCATATTACTGTTATCGTATCTATTTACTCATTTATTACTCCAATCAGACAAGCAAATTTATTGAATCTTTTGGACGAAAAAATGAAAATATTGGTGACTTGCACAAATGCATTAAATTTGTTTCAGCAGAAACACCCGCATGTAATATTCGAAGCCCGTACCAAAGCAAATAAAGGATGTGCAAATTCTGGGAACATGTTTTTGTCACGTCGACAAAAACATATATCTGGTTTGGTGCTAGATGAAGAACAACTGCATCCGAATGGTGGCGGCCGATACAAACGGGATGTCCGGGAGAAAACCAAGTACATTGAAACGGCCATCATTGTCGATAAAGCAATGTTCGAGAAACGAAATGGCAGCACTCGAGCGGAAGTGGTACATGATGCCATCCAAGTGGCAAACATTGCTGATCTGGTAAGTTGTTTCATTCACTTTTATTTTACGAGAAAAAAAACTACCCTACCGTCTCCAGGTACTAGTTTTCATGCTTAACATAGCGTAAAGTAAAACATTCAAAGTTATTATATCTGATTGCTTGTTGGGAAATGTTTTGTTGAGGAATTTGTTCGTTTATTTGATGAAATTATGAAAAGAAAATATTTTCTTAAAATTGTCACAATTTCCTGATGCATTTCGTTTCACTTTGAGAAGAAAAACGATTGATATGAACACGTTGTAGCATTGGTTTTTTCATGGAAAGAATTCTAAAATACAAGTAGTGGTTCAATTGAAAACTATCACTTCAAGTAATTTCCTTTCATAAAAAATTAGACCCTTTCATCATTTGTATTTATTCTTTCGAGAAAACTGGTAGACCGGGAATACCTTTACTCAATTCTTACAACAGTTTACGCAATCTTTAATACAAATAGAAAAGCAGATTAATCCTAAGAAATACAATGCTGCATTGAAACTGTAAACAATAAGCAATCTACCGTCAGACATCGTCCTCAAGTGTTTCTTTAAGAATCAGGTGAAATTTGGTGACTGATTTTCGATGGATTCCTAACAGATTGAACTTTGATACGATATATTTACTGAAGATATTGTTGCAGTGCTACACTTATTATCATCTTCGAAATTTAGTGTTACATACGTCACCTTAATCACATCTTAGTCAATATTACGACATTCGAAATTCGAATGTAATTAAGTTAACGAAAATATTAATTAAATTAACAGTTCCTCGACCTACATTTCTAATTGCGAACTTAAAAATTTAATGTTAAGGCCCGTCATTGGGAAATGACAGGACAGTTTCCCGAAAATATATGTAAAATTTTATCACAAAAATTCACCGAAAAAATTCAAAGAAACTCACCTCTTATGCTTTCCATTGTATTCGGGCATAGTCTCTTTAGGTCGCCAAGGCATATTTGAACACTAAAACACTTTTTACTCGATGCAAAAACAATTTTTTTTTGGTTTGTCGCGACAAAAACACAGTTTCACTTCGGCAGTAAAATATTTTCATTCAAAAAAGTGTCGGACATTTAAAAACAATCATCAAACGGTTGACAAAGGGTAGCGTATACATTTCATAATGTTCATCGACCATTTTTTAAAGCTTTACGAGAGCTCAGCGGACATTCTCTCAACGATGGGAGAGCATTTATTAAAAATTTAGCCTCTCGTAAGACTGCACTGAGCGTAAATAAATGTTCGTTCCTCTTTAGTAAGCTAAGAAGACTTCGCGAAGTCTAATTATGCCACTTCTTTGAATAAAAATATCGGCTGAGTTCTAATAATTCTCCGCTGAGCTCTAATAATTCTTCGCTGAGCTTTAACAACACTCCGCTGAGCTCTAATAATTCTCCGCTAGGCTTCAGGAAGTGTCCGATAGGCCTAAGCAAGTTGCAGGAAGCCTTAATGGAGCGAATCGGACACTCAGCGGAGATCTGCCAAAGCTAAGTGGAGTCTTTTTAAATCATAGCAATAATTTTTAGGTATCCGCTGATGCTTATTGAGTGTTCGCTTAGCTTCATTGCCTTACTACAACGTGCTAAGGTCTGACGGACTCTTACTGAAGCCTAGCGGAGAATTATTAGAACTCATTAGAGGTTTGTCAAAGCTCAGCGGAGAATTATTAGAGCTCAGCGGAGGTTTGTTAAAGCTCAGCGGAGGTTTGTTAAAGCTCAGCGGAGGTTTGTTAAAGCTCAGCGGAGGTTTGTTAAAGCTCAGCGGAGAATTATTCGACCTCAGCCGATATTTTTGTTCGAAGAGGTGGCATAATTAGACTCAGCGAAGTCTTGTTAGCTTACTAAAGAAGTGGGAAAGGTTACAATTTTAATAAATGTCTACCATCGTTAAAGTGTCGGACACTTTTTTGAATGAAAATATTTTACAGCCGAAGTGAACACAGCAAACATTCATTCTAGTCCTTATAATAGCGGAGTGTCAAAGTTGTGTCGAAATATTTTCTGTGTTTTATCGCGACAAAACAAAAAAAAACTTTTTGTTTTTGCATCGAGTAAAAAGTGTTTTAGTGTTTAAATATGCCTTGGGGGCATAAAGAGACGGTGCATGAATACAATGGAAAGCATCATGGGTGAGTTTCTTTGAATCTTTTCGGTGAATTTTTGTGATAAAATTTTCCATTTCGGGAAACTGTCCTGTCATTTCCCAATGACGGGCCTTAAATTATAAGTAAAAGTCAGACAAATCTAGGTCTAAAACGTTTTATTTTTCGCCTTTAATCATTTAGTATTTTCGTACGTTAAATACACGAGTTGCCGTTGTATATGTTGAGACATGGGCCCAAAATCAAGCTCAAATTGACAGTGGAAAAGACATAAGCAAAGCAATATCCAATTTCAATGATTACACGACACGAAATTTATTTGGTATTGATAGAGATACGACACAGTTGTTAACGTAAGTATATTAGGAAATAAATGTAATTTTCATGTTCTAGGAATCATAGCAGAAAGGACGTGGAGTGTAAAAATTATATGTTTTTTTTTCGCTCTCGGTTGGACGATGCACGAATAAAATTGAATTATGTCCCATTGTCATAATATTATTATTCGAAGTTTTCAACATTCTTATCAATTGGAAACAAGGATCATCATCACCAAAAGTTTTCTATTTTCCGTTTTTATTTGAATATAAAAGAAAATTGTTTCATTTTGGTGTCGCTTTTTTTTCATAACACATAACACAACTCATTCAAAAATAAAACTTTTCTTCATTGCCTTCATCTATACAATACCGTTGTATTCAAACAATTTTATTTTCATATCAACTTTGGTTAATATTCGAAAGAAATAATAATAAAAAATAAAAAAAAAACAAACAAAATAAACGTAAAAAAAGGGAATATGATAAAAACCAGTAACAATAAATTTTAATTTTATTTAATTCAGCGGTGAGACTTTCGCTGGTGGTGAATCCGGAATGGCTGTACCAGATACTGTTTGTAATCCGAAAGCGGTTGGCATTAGCGTTGATATAAATGTGTACGAACCACATTTGCTGGCTGGAACCATGGCTCATATGATTGGTCATAACATTGGAATGGGACATGATGATGGACGTAAGTTTATTTTTACTCTTTTATTTCAGATAACTTTGAACAATGTTATTACCAAATCAGGTTGACCTGAAAACATTCCAAAATAAAGTTACCGCGACGATTAAACTTTTAAGACGATGATTCAGAGATTTGATTCGTCTTTCATTTCTAGCGAACTTGTTTCGTTCGTATACGTATATGTCATACGGAAAGATTTAGAAAACAGTTTAACTTGACATAATAGTATTCTGAAAAGTTAGAATGTTGTGATAATATCGACCTACAATAGCGGCACAGACACGGTCGATGCACCTTCGGGAATTATATATTAAGGTATGGTTGTGTTCGTTTTCTACAGAGCTATGCGGTCGTGAAATCATTACGTCCACATAATTCTCTGTGTATTTTTCAAACACCTCCCTCTGCGTCCACATATTGTCTATATTACTACAGCACAGCGTGCCTCAGTTTGTTGTGTTTTATTCTGAAGCACTTAATCGTAGATAAAGAAAATTTAAAGGTCACGCTGAAGGACTGAAGGAGGCAGTATGAAATATTGGCATAGGATGCTTTTTTCAACATTAATAAATAGAAAATTGTTTCAGTTTATACAGCTCATTTTTCTAATCCCAAAAACATTATTACTGTGTGCATGGCGAGCAGCCAAGTGCACTGCAGCTATATTACTTCTAAAACTGAATAGAGGTTCCTTTATTGTTTTAGTTTTGATATTATTTATTCTTAAGGTCGCAGAACTGGCACTGGTCACGCATTGTCTGTGGTCACGTTTAATTGTATGAAAACAATGAGGAGAAGGATGCAAAGTTTTCCTTTTAATCAGTTGGTACCAAATTATTTCCTTTAAAACGTGCTCTTCTTTTTTTTCTTTTCGCCGGTAAATAAAATCACCATCTTAGTATTCAGGTCAGGTCAAGTGAGTTACTAAATACCAATAATCTGGGTCGAGTCATTAACAAAAAGAAAATCAGGTCAGAAACAGGTCGTATTGTCCTCATAGTATATTGTCTCATCTGTGAATTGAACCAGAAAAATCGAATATTTTTCCATTCCAATTGCTCCGATAAATCTATGGAATTGTGATGCTAAGTTATTGAAATTGATTCGCACATGGACAACGCTGAAAACGTATTCATAAATTGCAAAGTGCAAACAAAATTTATTTATTTAAATTTTTTTGGCACTGAAAGCAGTCTTAACTTTTAACATATCCAATTACACACGAATCATACAAAAATACTAAAAAATAAAAAATAAAAAAATTGAAAATGTTTCGCAGGCGAAGAATGCTTCTGCCGTGACTGGCATGGTTGCATAATGGCACAATCAATAGTTGGTTTGGAAAATGTCCAACCATATAAATTTTCCGAATGCAGTAAAAAGGATTACATCGATCAATTGCGAACTGGCCATGGATTGTGTTTGTTAAATAAACCTAACGAAGTGAGTTTTTTTTTGTTGTGGTCGGGTCAATGTTGTTGTTGCTGTTTTTTTTTCGCTCTCAAATATGAAAAATGTGTCAAATATTCCGGCCATAGAAGAGAGATGTTTATTAGAGATACCCACAAAAAATACTCTTGATGGTTGCTGACAAATTTTTCTTGAATATTTATTCTATTTTATGCTTTACTAAGCTATGTTTGTGTGTATATGTTTGTGAACACTGTCCGGAGAATCTCATTTACATTCTAATTTTTTTTTTATTCAATTAAAACAGTTGGAGATGAGACGCAATTGTGGAAATAAAATTATTGAAGATGATGAACAATGCGATTGTGGCAGCCTGGATGAATGTGAACTAGACCCATGCTGTGACGGAATAACATGCAAATTAAAAGTAGAAGCTGAATGTGCAAGCGGTCTTTGCTGTGATAATTGCAAAGTATTTTGTTTCTGCTTTAACGATTTTTTGTTCAAAAATGTACACAAATCTCTTCTTCCATTTTTTTGCCCACCCATTCAGCTTAAAAAACAAGGAGTAATATGTAGACCGTCGAGTAACGAATGTGATATACCAGAATATTGTACAGGCGATAGTGGAATATGTCCGAGAGATGTTTATAAAAAGAATGGTAACACATGTGGACAAACACGGTCGGCACTAGGTGATATAACCGGTAAGAATTATTTCGCCTCAATTGCTGATATCATGCCCGACTTAGCTAGTTACATATACAGAACTTTTCTTTTACCTTCTATCTGGAACACCTTCCAAGAGTGTTGTTGATTCATAGACGAAAGAGTTGGAAAAGTTTTCCAATTTTATTAAAAAGACGAAGAGGAAAAAAACGAAATTTTAAAGCTTTGTTTATCTACTTGTCCGTTATTTCAACGTAGCACCTTCTTTAATTTATATCTTTGTATCTCTTATGCCTTTGGCTATACAGTAAATCACTTTGTTATTTACGATTTATTTGTCTAAATTTCTTATTTCATTCAACATTAAGTTTAAAACTTTGTTGTGTACGGAGTTATGTGCAGACGTACCGACTGAAGCAATTTTATATTTCATGCAAGTGCGCTTTTATATACCCGTAATAATAGTTGTTCAGTATATATTTGTCGAAGAAAATTCCGTTCACTGAAACTAAATTCTCATTATCGTCATAATTTTAGTTTTCGTAAATGAAACGAAATCCGAACGCTCAAACATCGAATGCTTTTAAGTGTTTACAATTTAGAAAATGATTAAGTTCATGAATTGATTGATTGTTTTTCTATGGTGCAACGGTTTAACGTGTTATTTAGCATTGTACATAGACGACTCGTGCCGCAATAAAAGCAGACATAAAAGGATTATGTGCTCGGCGTAAAGTTTAAACTTTTTATGACTTTTGTTGATGCATAATTAGTTGGCGACTTGTTTCAAACGAACGAGAAAAAAGAGAAGAAATGCGGGCACGTTTTCCGATATCAGCTTTATTGAATATTGATACGAATGAGACACTCCAGTCAGATATATGTATACGAAACGGTACATAGAGATGTGGCATTCCGTTCTGAGTTCAGAAACATTGTAGACACATTGTACGTGAATGTGAATACACTAAATTCATTTACAAGTGTTAATTTAAAAGTTCGAGGAGTGGCACTTTCCACATTGTAAAATTTGAAAATCCATAAAAAAATGTTTCGTTGGAAAAGCAGAACAGAAGACGAGGATAGAAATGTATATATATGTCGTCGTCGTCAATATTTCTTGAAACCATTTTGTTAGAAGCTATCTCTCTACAGTTTTTAATTCAATTTGGTTATACAGAGAACAGACCGCCATATATATCTCGATGTTATTATTCTTCGGATAAATTTGTAAAATATTCTCTTCCTCTTCATAAATTTCCATAAATTATATGAGTATGAAAATCAATTAGAAACCATTTTCAAATTCAAAACGCGCAATTAAAACGTTTTCTCATTTTGCTAATTTTGAATTTTCGTACCATCCTTTTGTGTCTATATGTATATTCAATTTAACGGCACCCATACACCCACACAAATATAACGCAGAAATTGTTAGGATATTTCTTCCACTTTTTTCACAACAGTTTACTTTTTGTGCTGTTTTGTGTCGACAAATTTGGATTTGGTCCATTTTAAATTAGAACCATTCAAATTGTAAAAAAAAAATAAAAAGGAAACTCCAGAAGTGGAAACTTTTTCATTCAACTAATCTTTATGAGTCACCAGAGTCTAAAGCAGTGACAAGTTTATGGGCATTGTTTTTAATTAAAAATGAAACGTGTCAAGAACGGATAATACGGACTATGACACTAACATCGGGCAATTCATTTCTTCATACAGGTCAAGGATATTGTTTTAATGGTGATTGTCCCACCCTGACGATGCAATGTGAAGGTATTTGGGGATATGGCGGAACTGCAGCCGATCAACAATGCTACGATCAATTTAATACAAAAGGTTCGATAAATGGACATTGTGGTGTAGATGCCAGTGGTCACTACAAGAAATGTGATTTGGAGTAAGAATACAACACACATACACAAAAACGAGAAAAGTTTCGCATGAGACGTTTTTCTGATTTCGAATTTATTTTTTGTAGCAATGTGAAATGTGGAACACTACAATGTAAGGAAGGTGACAGACAGCCGAATCCTGAAGGAATGGACCAATTAAATTCAAGAACTATCATATCAATTAAGGGCGTGGAATATGAGTGCAAGTAAGACTTTCTCAATCGAATCGAAATTCTGTTTCATTTTTAACAGCAAACCTAATGAAAAAAAAATAATTTTGTTAATTTCCCTGGTTCTCGAAAATGTTTATTAATGTCGCCAGCATGAAATTTGCCATTGAGAGTACAGGAAAAAGGCGATTGAATGAGTATGGGGTCATTCTACCAGGCCCTTCAATTAGCTTAATTCTAACTGATGAAAAATGGGAGGGCATTTAATTTTAAAATATCATAGCAAGCTGAATATATGAATTTTATGCTATGTGTAGCAGTATCCTGCATTATAATATATACATTAAAATTCCCCAAACCCAAAAACATAACCGAAAACTATTTGGAAACTAATTTCCAAAATACATTTTCATCTAATACATTCATATTACATCCAACCCAAACTCATCAATTTCAAAAATGTGCCACATTTCTAAAACCATATTATCGTAGGTCCGTCCGTGTGTGTGTGTGTACTATATTATATATGATATAAAATGTGCGCACCTCCTCCCCACACGAAAAACAATCTAATATTATTTCAATTTTGCTAACATTTTCTCCATTAAAAACGCACACAACAGAGCAACAGTCGGATCAGCAAATTTGAGCAACGAATTTCCGGAGCACGGTCTTGTCAAAGATGGAACACCCTGTGGAGACAATTTAGTTTGTGTGAACCAAACATGTGTTAGCATTTATCCTCACATTGACCAAACGAAATGTCCCACCAACAATATGGATATGGAATGTTTCGGACACGGGGTAAGTAAAATATTTCAAAAATAAAATAATGACTCTGTCCGACATTTCTCGGTGTGTGATAGTTAACTGAAACTATGTTGAAATCTTGATTAAAACACAACAACAGCAACGACAACGAAAAAAAAATGTGGAAAATGTAATTCATCGAATGGCGTCGTGATTATAAAGCTGTGTGTGCATTGTGCAGAGTTTATAATGCACAAAATTTACATTGAACCAATTAGTTCGACAGCATACACATTACGAAATGGTTGAAGTTGCAAACAAAACAAAAACTTTATAAAGAATACCAATTTGTTTGTTTCGAATGTAAGACTCTCAATAACAGAATCATGTTCGTTTTTCCCGTTCTTTTTTTTGTTTAAATTTTATTTTTGTGTTCAACTCTTAATATGGGTTGTTAGGGAGCGGTATAATTAAAATATTTTATTGGCAAAAAATATTCCCAGTTTGAAAGGGCGATTTTGTTTTTTTCAAATTTTATTTTCGGTGTATTAGGTACCCAATTACCATGCAATGAAACGAATGAAATATATACTGAATACTGTTACAGAAGCTTTCATATCAAATGCTTTCATAACCGAAAAGGATACTTTTTTTTACATTTTTATTCAAATATATTTTTGTTTTGTGGTAATCTCATTTAACCAAAGTAAAAAAAAAGTTTTTTGTTCGCAGAATTTTTTTTCCCAATTTTCTGTGAAGACACCCGATTTTCATGAATATTCGAAACCCTTTTATGTCACAAAGAAAATATTTTTCATAGAATTTCCCCAAGGAAAACGAAAACTATTCACGTATTAGAAGGTATATAGGTGATTTGCATATATTTTTTTACTATTTATGTGCACTGGAAACATTGTGGCTGTTCGAATAAATAACGCTTCAACGGAGGTTTCAGCATATGTTGCATTGTCATAAAGAAAACAGTAATACATTACCGCGTGTGTACGGCCGTGAGGAAAAGGTTTCCATTGCAAATTGCCATATAGAGTCGTAGAAGAGGCAACCCTGTTTTATTCAAATGAGCGAATAAAGAATGCTGCTCTCAAGTGGTAAAAGTACAGCAACGTATTGTTACAATGATTAAATGAATTCCTTGTGCAGAATTAGCAACAGCTGTTTATTCAACAGCTGATGCACAATCACATGAGTAGTTTGTTTACGAATAAGCATTAATGATAGAATTTTGATCATCGTAAGAGATCCGCGTCGTCTATATAGAATTTTGTGTAAATAAAAGCTTTCATTGCTTGAGGAAAGTTGTAGTTATATGTACATTTTCCCCCTATCGTAGTGTTCCTGTGTACACATTATTTGACAGTGTCGTGAGAAAAAGAACTTTGACTAAGTCGGAATCAATTTTGGGAACTTGCGAACCTTTGCAATGCACACATAACACACATACAAAAGGTAGACACTGCGTTTACGCAAGTCGGCCTTTCGGCCTTTATATCTTGTGTGATATAAACTCGAAATATTGCCATCTATATTAGGATCCACTATGAACAAAGACGATTGCACCGAACAATTACGTGCGAATCTTTCACAAATAAATGTTTTGTGGCGTTTGCTTTTCTTACTTGTTACAATACAGCTTGAATGATGTGACATTGTGAACTTCTTTTCATTGCGAAGCCTTCTATACTGTACCGTTCGACTATGGCAACGAAACGGTAGAAAGTGCAGAGATTTTTTTCTCAGTAGTACTTACTCTCGAGCTCTTTATAGTTTTAAATTGAAGGGTCAAAATGTCACATAGACAATGGATAGGAAAGAATATAGTCACAAAAAATGGTGAAATAATATTTTAAAGTTTTACTTTTGGTCTCTTGAAGGATCATTGTCAAGAATACAGAAGATAAAAGAAAAACAACTTTCAAGGTGACAACATTGTTTTATGACACTATTCAAAATGGTAGACACTCAAAGTAAAATCAAAATGGTTTTGTTCTTGAACAAAAAAAAAATCGTTTTACTTGAATCCAAAACGTTTTATTAAACGATGATACATATACATCATATACATAAGATTAGCATGGCATTGGCATTAAATATTGAGTCTATTATTTATGCTAATTGTTCAAATAAATTTCCTTAAAAATATTGAGATCAATTTGTAGTGTCGCTTTTCAGTAACACAGAACCGTTTTTCAATATGTTCTGAATCAGTTGTTGGCATCGCAATGTTTACACACGCAACACGCTATGCATTGTAACACCCCTGAAATATGAAACCCACCAATTCAATACCGATTTTTTTTCATTGTTGAACCTAATAAATACCCAACTAATACCCATATTAATTTGATAGAAAAATTGTATACGGGAGCGCGAGAAAGGGAGGGACAGACGGAAAAATCGGAACGAATTTCCACTTGGACAGATCGTTTTTTTCTTTATCTCAATACCCATTTTCCGTTGCGAACAAAAATTAAATAAATCATAAATGTGTCAAAAAATTATTTGCCCGAGATGTTCGTATACACTAAAGATAGTGGATAAAGGCATGACTGTAATTTGTATTCTATTTACACTTCAATAGGTTTGTACAAATACCAATCGGTGTTTTTGTGATACGGGCTATTCGGGACCGGATTGTTCGATAAAAGTTCCCACAACAACAGCACCACCGACCGATGCACCCACACCCGATAATGCCATCAAAATGGAAAAGAAAGAAACACCATACGGTAAGGAAATTGATTTTCTTTTCTGTTCTTCAGTCGGTTTTTGGTTTATTTTTATTTATTTGTTTTATTTTTTTTTTAAACTTGAGATTTAAATACAATTTTAATTCAATGAATATGTCTGGTATTTATTTCAGTAACTTTTTATGTTTTTATTTTGTATCTTCATTTCTTTCGTTGACAAATTAAATATAAAGTATATAATTGTAAAATGACAATGGTAATCGTTGCTACAGAGAGGAAGAATACGAAATGAATACGAAGATATTGGTTCTGGTTTTTTTTTGCGTTTTTTGAAAATAAAGAAAAAAAAATATTTTTAAAGGCATTCTACGAAATGATTCATTCATTACGCAATCATTTTTACATTTTTTCTGAAAAAAAAAATGATTGTTGGGGATGAGGGTGTAACGTTGCCTGCAACGAAACAAAGACAAAGAAAAAGATAAATAAAGTGGATTATGATGCGAAGTATACGATTGAACAAAATATATATATTTATACATTTATACAGCACAAGCAATGGAGTACAGAGTCCATATTCCCGAATCTTTTGTTCTCATGTTTTTCGTTTTTACTCACCCCATTAATTTCTTTCGTTTTTTAAACATTCACGTTGATTCTCAGGTATATATTAGCCCACACAAATATAATACTTGATTTTTTTTGTGGCCATTGTTTTTGTTTACACTGTTTTTTTGTGACCGAGAAAAAAGTGTCTGACTCGAATAAATTTTTTTGGAAATATTTTAATCTTGAAATATATGTTTTGCAAAATGTAAGGTAACGAATTGCGATTTGTGTACGCGATAAAAAAAACCGGTCGTGAGGTGAGACGAGGTGAGTTTGTCATTTGAAAAGAACCTAGCTGCACGTATAAATTTATGCTATGAACGGTGATTTGGTCCCATGACATTTCATACTGAGCCAATTCACGGTTCATTGATTTTATATGAAATATGGCACAACGGTTTACAAATCACCAATCTCATCACTACTGAACTCGATTTTATTTTGTTTGAATCATACAAACTAAAAAAGATTCTTTAGAATATAACCTATAGACGTACGTTATGAGTTTGCACAACGCAACAGATCGTAATATGTAAAGTTAAAAGTTATTCGGAAAAGCGCAAATCACAGTTCGTTACCTTAAATACACATTTTTATACAAGTTTTGGTTTAAGCTCACATTCCTTTAATGCTTTACAATTTCTTTTGTTAAAAATTTATTTTTCTGTTCATTTAATTTATTCATTAACCAAACTATACATTACCAGGAACCACTTTTGGGAAAACATTTTCCCATTCTTTCCTAACATTTCCCACATTTTCCCTTATTTTCCTAGATTTTCCTTAATTTTCCGAAAAAAAAATTTTGGAAAAAATTGTAAAATTTAGAAAAGCTTAGGAAAATGTGGCAAAATTTAGAAAAATATGGCGAAAATGTTTTCCAAAAAAATAGTCCCTGCATTATACCATTTGTTCCATATGTTTTTCATATAACGTTTTCTAGGCGATGGAAATAAAAATAAAATCAGCACACTAACAATGGTCATCATATTAGTGGTTATCGTCAAATGTGTCTTCATTTGTTTTGCATTATTGGCCGTTTGCTACAGGTAGAGTAATTTAAAAAAAAACGACTGTGTTGTGTAAATCTATTCAGGGTTGATTGTGTTCGATGTGCAATCAATTTGCACATTGCCCCGTCATCCCCTATGAAAATGCATTATGGCATACAGTGACACAAACACACACCCGTAATATATATCTATAAAATATATATCCAAAACTTCAATCGTAAAATTGTTTCAATTGACAAAATTTTAAACGTAATTATGTTAGTCACTGTTTTGATGTAATACTTCGCTATTTGAACTTGTACATCCTGGATACTTTGTCTATGTATAACAATCCCTAAACTACGTATATTATATATATGAAATGAATGTTGTTCTGTGTACATTTATATTAATTTATGGCGCTGTGACTATCCAACATTTTGTTCATTCAAACAACAAAAGACCGTTGATATTGAATTTTCAATGTTTTGTGTTGTGACCGAATATTGATTGTATATTGTGTTTTTGTTTTTCCATTTTATTGGGTGTTAATGAATTTACGTATAAACAATTGACATTTTGCTATGAAATATAATTTTGCTGGAACGGAGAGTGTTTATAAATAAAACCCAATTGACGTTATAAGTGCGAATAAATATATACCACATCGTATATCGTGGTCGTATACAGACGCAACTAAATTCAAAGCGCAACATGAGATGCGACTAATTTGTATCATCTATCATTTATAAACACACTTTCGTGACAATTTTTTTGTTTTGTTTTTATTTTTAAAATTTTTTATCTATCCTAATTTTTAGAAGGCGTCACGATAAATATCTGTGAGCAGACGACATACAATAACCTAGACACTAGACCTGAGCACACGACCGGTCGGTTTATGTAACCGGCCCTTAAATTTTCCTAATTTAATTTGTTGTGTGAACATCTCTTTCATACTTATTTTGATACAAAGCTAGTCACAGCAACAAAAATCCCTTGGATTGTTCTTCAGATCGAGTTCTCAAATAGGCGTTTGAGTGTCCGATGAAAATTTTTGAACGATGTAGCATCAGTAAATTTGATAAGGTTGAGGGTTAATTCATCGATAAACGTAGATGTACTTGTTGACGTCAAGTCTGACGTGTTCCGTGTTTATTATGAGTGGTGGTAATTGCACATATGTACAGTAGCGTATAGGAGACAACAATTGTTCGTGCCACGATCAGCCGCAAAATGGGCACTATTCGCTTACATCCATAATTTTTGTTTCTTGTGTTACGTTTCTTTATTGAACTTAAAGAGCTGCAAGATTATGCAAGCTCTCAAGAAGTACATGAAATAGGATTCTAATGTTTGCAACAAAAAATAAATATCAATACTCAGATGGTCGACACCGACAGAGGAACGCCACTCTCGGTACAAATATAATTTATCACACAGCGTTATGTTAACCTTTTATAATAGTATATTACTTCCGAGGTTCCAAGTTGTGTATTTGATAAGTGGGGTGTTACAGCCCGACCCGAAGGGGAGGGCTGTATTCCCCACTTGTCAAATACACAACTTGGAACCTCGTACGTAAAATGCTTTACGTGATTAGGCAATGTAAATGAAAATGAAACATGCCGTAACACGTAAAGTCGTTTTACTCGTATTACTATAATAAATGATTGAAGCTGTCAGTTCTTTTGTGTCAAGTGTCACTACTTAGTTACTGTTTGATATCAAATCTTCTACTTCTTAAATTTAACTGTAATTATTGCTGATCTCGTCGGGATGCACAACCGGCCCAGAGAAGGTCCTTCTGGAACATGCATTTCAAAATTCAGACCTGCGTCCCTCGCAATATTATCCAAGACCATTAACTCAGATCAAATATACAACAATTTGAGACTGTAGAAGAAGGATGAAAAACTAGGCCCTGAAACTACGATATTTAATCAAATCTGTTGTTTTGTGGCTTGCGACGAAAGAACGCTTTATTGCAGGAAACACGCAAACACAAAAAGAAAATCGGTCCAATATCGGTTCAATATGTGGATGTAACTACTACATGAGTATAGTAAAACTAAACATTCCTGTTTGTACTCAAATACCCAACGGCAATGTGTGCGACACACACGGAGGTATTATTATTTGATCAGACGGGTAATAAAGTCGCCGAATCATAAATAATACTTCAAAGATTCTAAATTTATGAAAATGCATGTGGTTTTCTTGCTGTTTACTAAGTTGTAGCTATTTACTTAAGTTCTTTCCTTTTTTGATGTCAATTCCTACTTGAAACTTGAATTGCATAAAGTGCTTTGCGACCGAAGAGACTCCTAGTTATTGCGTAAGCGACAAATACGACATTCTCCATGTTATTACACATTAGACCGTGTTTGTACATGCATCAAGAGTTTTGATGTTTATTCTATCTCAATTCATTTTAGATTTTACCATATTGAGTTATGTGAAATTTCATTAATATCGAAATGGTTAGGAAACTATTTCGAATTTTTCCGGGCTAGTTTAGTTCCTGTCTGTGCTACTAACGTTGAACCAATCGAATTATTTTCATTTCTGCGAATGGAAAAGAAAGCTATTTTCAATGTTGATTTACTGACTTTGATTGACTTTTTCCGCCTTTCATCTTTCCAGTAAAAAAAAGAGAGACCAACAACAACATGTTGCTCGCACTCCTACATTTCATTTTGCGTTTTTCCATCTGACTTTTTCTAACCATTTTGTGTGTGGCAAATTTCATTTTCATCGTTTAGAAAAAAAAAATTGTTTCCACTTATCGTACAGTTTTACCTTAACCTTATTTATATAACATTTTCTTTGCATTTCCCGGAGTATTTGACTTTACGAATTCCATTCAATTGCACTTCAAAAGCTTTTATGTATAAATTTCATTAGATTTATAATTCGTGTATGTGTGTGCTATACAAAAAATCGCACAAATGTAACCTTTAGAAAGGAAAAACCTTTTGAAGTTCCGTTTAGAATTAAAAACTTGTCCCGTGCAGTCCTCTCTGTAATTTTAGCGAAAAGAGAATAAACACAAAAAAATGAAAAGACAAACACAAAACGCTTTGTTTTCCATTCGATGGATTAAATAATATTTAGATTTACTTTCTGAATCCCTCGAACGTTAACGTTGTATTTTGTTTACATTTGGGGACTACAACAGAAAAGAAATAGCAATCCAGGTTAATGAGTTTTCTTTCTTGTTTTTTTTTTCGTAACAATGTCCATACGAAAGCAAAACATTGAAAATAAAATATTCATAATCGCCTGACACAAAATTTAATTTCAGTTTTAATACTTGGAACACATTATACTTCTAACATAAAGTCACGAAAAATAAATTGAATTTTAGATACAGTCAGAGGGGGTATAATGGCACAGATTCTCTATTCTCTACTCATCAAACACACTAAAATGTTTGACATTTTACTGATTGTTTTCAATAGAGCTGAGAAAGTAAAATATAACGAATGTTTCCCTTTATAACGCTCCTAAAAAGGCATTGAGCCTACTACGGAAGAAAAAAAAACATGAAAAAACCCTTTGCATTGGATCAACAAAATTCAAATGAAATTTAGATTAGACTTTTGAACTTTTGATTCTGTCCTAAAGTAAATTGCCAGGCGCCTGTGTCTAACAAAATTTATATACATATTGTATCTGGCTATATTCACTAGCGTCGGCGAACAGTGGCTTCATCCCGACTTTTCTATAAAAATTGATCAAAAGGTCGTAAAATGAAAATGTTCTCACTTGCTCTCCCATTAAACTGTTTTCTCATTTTTATTTCATCATTTTACATCGTGTTATTATTACTGACTAAATATCTGTTTCGTTTGATTTATTAAATTAAAACAAAGATTTATCAGGGAACATTAATAATGATTTATATCCAATTTCACTGGAAATAAAATAAAATTCAATTATATTCTGTTCGGAATAGGGTGGAAAAAAGGAGAGTCAATGAATATTATTATTTTATGATTTAGTTTTCAATTTCGAAAGGAAAATAAAATATTTAATCGGTGAAATTGGGACCGAAGTGTTTGTTACTGATACTGATAGCGAAAAAAATAATGTTCTAGCGCATTTAGGTGATTGATGCACATTCATTTTGACACAGTGAATGAAACCTGAATTTAAATGGTTAAATTAGCCGATACGGCATATAATTTACAACAACATTCACATCGAATTCGCGTCAAATGATAAATCAATTTTTTTTTATGAAATTAGATGACCAATTGTAATAAAAACAGTGTAATATGTTTGGGCGGCGAAACAGGAGTTCAGTTATGGTATAAAATTGTTTGATTGGCACGATTTATGGTTAGGATATTAAATAAAACGACAATTTTTATCTGAACGACTCGGAATAAAAACCTCTACGACTTATATGGTACGTAATACTATTTAAATAGACCGAGAGCCACGATTTAAAAAAAACAATGAGAAAAACCGTTATTCTATTCTATTGTGAACGTCGACGTTGCTCACTTTTAGATCTTCCGTTCAAAATGACTGATAGTAATACAAACTCTCTCGAGAAATTCGGTGTGCATGCAGCTTGTTCAAAATGTCTATATTTGTCACTTATCATACTCAAATTCGAAACAATATACTACAAACACAGAACATCCATAAACTACATTCCTACATCAACCACAACATCTTTGGTATTTATATGTTTGTTTTCTTACCTCAAAACATGACCGCTGAAACTGAACGATGGTCAGTGTTTGACACCTGAGCACTGAACCTTTGTTGAACCTGTTCCTGACCAGACTGGAAGTTGAAAATTTAACTTGTTCAGTTCGACGTATCAGTCAATAATAATTTTATTTTTAAATGTCATCGTATGATATGCGTCAAAGTCAATTCACACATATTTCCACGCACAGTTACGACAAACTTCACCTTAGCTTTCGGTCTATGACGGAAACATATCGGTTCTCGTTAGTAATTGTTTCCAATTCATATTCCTGTTGTAGCTGTTGTATTTTGCATTAAGAATGTTCCTCTATACGCTTCAATTTGTTGTTGTTTTTTAATGGTTATTGATGATGCCCCTTAAGTTTTATTCATCCCGGTTTCATTTTGTTTGTCAACCCGATATTAAAGACCAATACATGGTATATATATATATGACGAAATCAAATTCTTATTGAACACGCTATCGTACCAGATAACTCAAATTTGCGAATTTTCAGCTGGTCTGCAACGATAGGCTCTTCAATAAAAATTTATTTCTAACTTTCATTCCTCATTTGGGACCAATAATCTTTATTTTGACACCAATGTTTTTCGTATCGGGCAGTGTAATAATATGGCATGAAACCTTGACTTTATAATGGACTCAAAGTGTCGTGGGGCATAGGCACTCGTATACATGCTTCGTTAGACACTAGATATGGCTAGGATCCCAAAGGGAAAAATCTTACGTATGCTGGAACACAAGTGGGTAGCCACGTAGATGATTGGCATGTGTTAATCGCATTGTTAATAACCCGTAATTCATGTTAATCAGCTGATCAGGTTTTCCTCTAGCTGAAATCGTAGGTATTGTAGTTATGAGTTGTAACAGGACAGACTTTTTTTGTTATTGTTGTTGTGGTTCAGCCAAGTGGGATAAGTTGTGCACAATCGTTTCGTCATTAAATTTAACTTCAAAACAGTTTCAAAAGCACACATTAACATCAAATATTCGTTTTTATGATTATTCGATTTATCCAAGCGATTATAAAGTGAAACATTTCGGCGGAATTGGTTAATTAATTATTTTTCACCAGTCCGAATAATTTAAATAAAGCGAAAACATTTGGAAAATTTTACCAATTAATTTTTATTAATTTCCATTTTTTCAACAACTTACACCGCATAAAATTAAAAACATATTATATCTGTTTGATTGCCACCAATCAACGCTAATTCCATGCATGATTTCATGTCGTGCGTTGCATAACAAATTCGTTTTATAAATGGCAATTCAGAAACGAATAGCATTTTGTGATATTATTCATGCATCTTGGCAAATGTACGATGATCAAACTATGAACTAATTTGAAGCGTGTTAAGTGATCGTTTAGTCTGTGATCAAAGCGGGTGCGCGGTCTGACAGTTCGACATTTAGCCTTGCAGCACTATATTTTTGAGAATTCGTCGATTCCGTTTTTAACAATGGGGACATTTCATTTGAAAATATAATTTTCTTTGCAGTTTTTGCGTATATAGTTGACATTAAAACAAAAACTTTTCCCGAACACACCTCATTAAAATACTGTATCGTTCACTTGGAAATCGATTTCAAAAACCCCAACTTAGTTCAGTTGAAATTACCAACATTATGGCATCGGTTCATGTAATTTACCCATTGTCCTATTGTCCTATATATTGTCCTATGTCACCAATATAAACGTGGTGAATCGTTACAGCCAGTGCAGAAATCGGGAGGCCCTTTACATTTGATTAATTCAAAAAACTGTAGCACATCTTTAATGTTAAATTTCACTGATGAGTTAATTCTTCCCGATCAAAATCGGTCGTGAGGAATGAAACCTCCACGTTAACTTTGAGCGACAAAGTTAACGACAGTGAATGGAAATAGTATTCTTGTAGGCGGTTTTAAAGATTCTCTCACCGTTCAGCAATTTTCTTTCGATTTTAACTTTCGACATAGCGATTTTCACATAATTTTCCTCGATTTACACCCTTCGTGCACACTCAGAAATTGCTTACAATTCCAAAACAAGAAATAGAGAAATTCACCCAATAAATTATGAGTCACATTTATGCTCAAGCAGATGATACAGTTAACAAATCGTAAATCTCGTAATTAACCAATTTCAGTTCTCTGATCAAATAGAAAAACCACCAGCAAATTCCTGTTTTCTTCACAATTCAATAAATTTTAATATTCAGCCAACGCATCACAGCGTCTGATATGTATGTACCTGAACCTAAATGTGAAACCAATTAAATTTTTAATTAAGTCGTACCCACTTACCACCAAATTATAAATGTATAATTTTAAGCTAAATATTGTTGCTAGGAGAGTGTTATTCCAAATATAATTATCTGCTGAAGATAATAATTGTTATATGTGTACAATGTAACACCCCCCACAGACTTTGTGCACATAATAAACGAAATTGTTTATGTGCTCTGTTGTAATGTAGCCGGCTCTTACATAATTTAATATTTCGATATTATATTTTGTCAGGATTAACAAGCACACCATCGGTATACGCATAAGAACATGTCATTCCGTTCTGCTTAATAACTGTAAATTTTGCCAATGAAACACGCCGATTATAACGGCTTTATTAAGTGAAAGGGCGCGTCGTACATTTTCCATTTTTCATGACCCGACCATTTACACTTACGTTTTTATTTGTTGTTTACATTTAACAGTTCTACACGGTTCGCCTAGAGATCGGAGATAAGTGTTTTCAGTCAGTTCATTTCCTTTTTATAGTGCTACACCGTTCATATTTCATGTCGAAAGTTATCTAAATTAGTCGACCTGACTGACTCTCTACGAGATAGGAATCTCAGTGTAGTGAATTGTGAAAACGAAATTAAGGAATAACAAAACAACAAAAAACTTGTGAATGTAAACAGCTCATTCGGACGTCTGTGTTTCATTAAATTAAAATTTAAATTATTCTTATTATACAAAGATTCATACAATGCCCACAATTGGCCCGGTCGATCGTAGCTAATGTCAACTACAAGTAGTATGCTATTTTAGCCAACAAAGAAATTGGCACATTAAAAGAAATGAATTCTAAACAAGTACTACTGTAAGCAAAGATATCTTTAATTTACCGACTCTTAAATTGGAGATGACTATGATTGACCTGAGTAGGGACAGATTTTTTTTAATGCAAAATGTTGTTCACCACGAGCATTTTTTCTTTCTGAAAATAGAAATTATAACTGAAAAGCAAATTAAATCTCTAAAATGTGAGTAAAGCCACTTAACTCTGTTTGAGTGGCGCATTGCTTTGAACGTTTGAAGTGTGTGGAAAATAAAAAACATTGAGTTAGCAATACAATATATCGTGCAGTTCTATACACACAGCTGTATATTGCGGTCGCTGTAAAATATTTACAATTTTCATAATTACATAAGACTTGACAGTACATTTTTAATGTTCTTTGAACGGCTGAATTTACAAGCTAGACACGACTTTGTTCAAACGAGTACATTCTTCAACTTTTTAATTTACAATGACTTCTTAAACGTTCACCAAGCTACTTATATTACACGTCTTGTCGATTGCCACTACTACACATTCAAAAGAAAATCATCATGTTTGCGGTTATTGGTATCAATTACAAGTTTTCTTTTTGACAGAACGGCTTATTTACAGTTGACGAGGTCACACCTACCGCTGAGAGATTGTTTTTTTTAATGTGGTTTAATTTGCGGCCTATGTGGCAAGTGATTTAAGGTTAGGACATACATACTACCCTACTACCCCACTTAATCCTACTATAACAGACACCTCAACAAATTGCATTTATTTCTCTCTAAATGAACCTAGTTTCAGCGAACGTCATTGAAAATGTCGGTGTCTCATTACTAATAAAGCGAAAAAAGTCTAATTTTAACTACGGTAGAAATCCTGATATTCGCTATCCACTTTTCAGTTTCACACCTCGGTCTATACCCAGATCTTTTGACGATTTACATTTTTTTAACCAACATAAAGCTTAAGGGTTAAATAAACGGAATGTAATTACGCAAAATACGTTACCTATTACGTTATGTACGTCGAATTACACAACGTTTGAAGAGATGTGAAGCTTAAAGAAAATTTATTTTATGAATAAAAAGTGTATCTCCACAACATGTCAAAAGCAATAAGCGTGTATCTCTCAATTATATTCAACATGTTTTGTGCTAGGTCCACATTTTCCGTCTATAATTTAATATTTACATTTGTAACGTTGCTTTATTAAACGCAAAAATGTTGCTTTAACGGCCCACTGTCAGAATTAATTTACCTTCGTTGTAGTTGATTTCCATTGGATCAAAAATGGAAATTCTTCATAAAATTTCTCGTTTTTAAGGGGACATCCATATAGGACGTCCGCAATTCAGTGTTATCACTCAGAGTTATAACTCGAAAAGTATGCATTTTTGGAAGTTAGGGAGAGATGGCATCTGTAACACAATTTCCTTTTCAGAATTTAATATTTATGGGCGCCCTTTATGTATAGTATACCCCTAAAATTGAACAGTTTCATACATTTCCATACATATTTGGAATCCACTTTGATTCCACATATTGGTGTTATTGTCTGACTTGCAAAACATGTCACTAGAGATGGCAAGTTATACGCAAATTTAATCAAAACAAATGAGGACTGGTTCTGCTAATGTGCTAAATACTATTTACTCGTTTTTAGTGAATACGGCTCGGATCGAGTGAATTCGAAACAGAAAGTTGCTTCATGCAAGTCAAAGTAGTAACTTTCCCAACCTTAGAATTAGATAGATTTATCTGTTCACAATAACCTATCAATGTTTTTGGAACAATGTTACTTAACTTAACAATGAGTAACATGATGGAAATAGTTCTTCTTCTCTTAAGTTTACTGATTTGAAGCGAGTCCAGGGTCGGTAAACATACGCCATTTCCACCATTGTCAATAACAAGTAAGGTATATTACACAAAAGTTTAGGTAATAGTTTCATCGCCGTTCATCATTGAATAAAATTTTGATTATTTACGTGGCTCTCGTCTGTAAAATGCACTTTACAGTAGATTCAACTAATTCCGTCACTCTGTATATAATACTAATGTCTGGGATATTTGTTGTTTAGTCGTGTGGGAAGCTTAGCTTACAAGTGAAACAACAAATTTTACAGCAAGACAGTTCAATATTTTGTTTGGTTGTGGTCAGAGAATAAGACAATTCGGTTTTAAAAATGATATTTAATATCTTGGTGTGATCTCGTCTCGTACCGTTTGCTCCACCTATAGATCCGATAAGCCAGTTTGAAAAAATCGTACACTGTCAAAAACCTAAATGTTTACCTTACGCTTGGGTTACTCAATGTTCAATAATTTTAAAAGACACTCAATGAAAAAAATCAAATGCAAATCCACGAGTGTTGCGCATACATCTAATCATTAAGTAACAACAAAAAGTACAAACTTCAACTTCAAAATGGAAATACAATTAATTAAGTTTAACCAAAAAAAAAACGAAACATTATTGTACAACATCACATTTCGAATTAATTGTCCAACACGTTCATTTAATTTGAAATGCTGTATGGCTAACACAACGTTGGAAGCTTTAATGTTCAACATGAATTTTATATATGAAAATGAATAATTAAACTTTTGCATCATTTCATAGGGGGCGGATTACCATTGTCATGACTAATTGGAAATAATACGATTAAGCAAGAAAAAAAATCTAAAAAAAAATTAGTCTTGACTTATTTACATAAAAGTTTTCTTTCATTTTCCTTCTTTTTTTAATTTATGTTAAACTAGAATTAATATTTGATTTTTAATTAACTTTGTATACTAATCAAACAGGAGACCGAATAAATATACATTAAAGCTTTTTCTCTTTTCAATTTTTTGGTGCTTAATGATTTCGATTGTGCTGTGTTTACCAACTCATCATACACTTCGATTATGCCATGAATTTTCCGCACAATTTATTTACTGAACAAATAAATATCGTAACCAAAACTATAATCAATCAAACGATTTTTTTTGTATGAAAATCACACAAAAAAAAAATATATTGTACAATCAACAACGTTATGACATCGATGATTTACCGCCAAAAAAAACATAAAATTCAAACGATCCATGCCATCCATTCTATAGAGAATTATCATGGTTCGAATACTGTGTTTCTAGTCGGTGTACTTATGTCAGTAGTTGGGTTCGTTTTTGTAACATTCACCCTCATGGCATTGTGCTACAGGTCAGTTGTAGTACATAGAAACTTCTCCCTGTGTCTGAGGTTAGTTGAAAGAAATGATAAAAAACAAACAAAGAAAAACAAAAAAACAGAAAATTAGGTAGTTTAATAAAAGATTTTTGAGTTTTGTTTTTGTTTTATTTCTTTTCATAAATTTTGTTTCCGTAATTTAATCAATTGAATAAGTGATTTCCTTTTAAACATTTTAAATATATTATAAATCACGCTAATTGTATAATACTTTCCGTATTTTCTTATTTTAAATGTAAAAATTAGATCTTGATTTTTCTTTAAAATTTAAAAAAAAAAATTGAAATTAACCAAAAAGACTTATCCTAATTCACCCTACAATAACATCAAATTTTGTTCAAAACTTTCTCTAAATTTTCCCCTTACTATATTCACAAATTTATTTTTAAACATCAAAATATATCAAAGAACCAACCGAACTAAATTCTGTGCATTTTGTAGTTTGAAAATAATCATTAAAAAAAAACAAAAGCAAAAAAAAATAATTAAATTCTCTGTGTACGTATGGATGTTCTTCAATATCGTTGTTATTGTGTAAAACGTAAAATTATTTGTTTCCACATCCTGTATTAAATTTTGATGAAATTATAGCGAAATTCTCAAGGGCCTCATTAAAGTCCATATCTCATTACGATTTAAATGCAAAATTATACCTACTTCATTATACATATACGTCTCTTACCATTTTTTCCCACATTTTGGTGAATATATATAAAACATGAAATGACTAGAGATGTATTGTTGTATTACGGCGAGGTATATTATACCTCCAAAAATGAAGAGCGATTGTTGTGTAAAATGGTCCGGGTATAGTTTTCCGATGTTATACACCGAGAAAATAAAATAAAAAAAAAACAAGAAGGGAAAATGAGCATTTTGCCATTTGATATTACATAACAATTTAACATCAATGTCAAGTCGGGCCCCTTGTGTTTAATTTCGCTATTTTAAATTGCTTTGAATTGTTATATCAAATTGGCTACTTACACTGTATAAATCAGCTTAAATGGAAATTTTATTAATTGCATGCTGTATATTTATTTTACACCACCCTATCTCTATCTTTCTTTCTCTCTCCATCTATCCCTCTCTCCAACTCTCTCACTCTATCTCTCTGCTTCCTGTATAAGAAAAATCTTTAATTTCCATCCGTATGAAAGTATATATGTGCAATGTGTATGTTATATAATATACCATATTAAGTGTACAAATTAATTTATTTTTATAATTTTCTCTTTTGTTGGAAAGTTCATTCGTAATATTATTATCATTATTATCGTAGTTATATTATACGTAAAGAAATTATAAGCGAAGAAGAAAAAATCCGTAAAACTTAAATTGAAATAAAAAAGAAAAACATGCAGCGAAACATAATGAATTGAACTTCTAATTAAAAATTAAAATATTAACTCGACCAACTTCTAATTAAAATTATGATTAACTCGACCAGTGCCTTAGTTTAAAATTTCCGAAATTTGTTAAATGCAGTCAATGCAAACATCAATATTTGCACACAGTCGGTGAGGCAGATAGTTTCATCTTGCATAATTCAACATTTATTTGTGAAATTGTACGAATGCGCTGAGCAATAAATGAAACATATTTTCCTTCCAATGGGATTACGACAAAAAAACCTTTGAAAATATTTAGTCAAACATTTAAGTCAGTTACCGAATTGAGTATAAGTTGTGGAGCTTTTAGTTTCGATAAAAATTTAATTTCATAAAAGGTATATTGTGTCTTACTTCGTTCGTAAATCCAAAACATTATACGTATGAACCGAATCGTGTCTGCTATATGTTGAATCAAAGAGCTATTGAAAAAGTAAATTTTTCATATTTGGTTTTATGGCAGGTCACAATAACTTAGAACATTTTTGATTTTCTTGCCAGACTTGTTTCAAACGTCGTTTGAACTGAACGACTTGTTTTTTACTTTTTCAAGAAATCCAAGTTTAGACAACAATCATTTATGCTGTAAAATTTCGGTAACACCGTTAGACAATTGCCTAAACCCGGAACTTTAGAACATTTTTCATGTTCATGTTCCGTGTTTTATGAATATTTGGGATATGATTCAGGTTGATTTTGATCTAAGCATACAATTAGTATCCAGGCATTGAGACCGCCAAATGTGCCAACCATATAATATGTTTACGTGTTACGGCATGTTTCATTTTCATTTACATTGCCTAATCACGTAAAGCATTGTACTTACGAGGTTCCAAGTTGTGTATTTGATAAGGGGGGTGTTACAGCCCGACCCGAAGGGGAGTAATATACTATTACAGTCCAAACATAAATTGATGTTAGTGTACAGCCATATCCATTGTAGTATGAACAAGTAAAAGTTCTTTTACGAAAAGGTATCCAGCTTAAAGTTTTCTAAATTTCTAACCACTGAGGAAAATCTAGAATATGGAAATGAAATTTATATACAAATACATCAGCAATATAATCCGTTCTTGTTGTCTGGCAACCGATACAAAGTGAATGGATGATTTAAAACATAAGATCCTTTTGGGAAATAGAATTTTTCGATTTATTTTTGGCGTCTAAAATGTATGTTAGGCAAAAAAGTAGATTAATGCACTAATGACGGTCATATTGAATTATGCAAACTATTTCTGTGCGCCATGTGCACCGATTTTAACGGGCAAATGGATGTTCGACTGAATAATAGTTTATTTGCCAATCAATTTTTGAGAGAATTTACGTCATAGAAGCAAAGTGGGCTGTCAATTGACCTAATAATTTTAAAGTTTTTTTTGTCTTTAAATAGAAATCATAATTTTTAAATGTTCGTCCGACAATTTCATACGTGCTCTGATTTATACGATCCATTAAGGAAATCTGGCAGCGTTTAGCCACAAGTAGTGAAATGTTTCTCAATCAGGAACTATTTTTGGGAAAATATTTTTCGAAATTTTCCCACAAATTCACAAATTTTCCAAAATTTTTAAAAGTTTTCGCAAAAATATTTTTTTGGAAAATTTAGAAAAATACAAGAAAGTATTGGCTTTTTATCCAAAAATAGTCCCTGCTCAATGCATTCTTTTAACAAGACATCGATTAGAAAACGAACCAGTCTGTTGACTTATTAATCAAAAAAAAAATTATTTTGTTTTTGTGAATACCATTTTTAATCTATTATTAAGCTATCTAAATCTGTTTTTAAGAAAATTGTTTAAAAATTAAAAACAGTTCACCAATTGGCACAATTCAATGTTTTTTGGAGACAAACTATTGATCTCAACTTCAGCAAAAGAACGAAAATTTTGTCACATTTTATTTCAATTCAAAACTAAAACAATGAACGTAAATTCTTTTCACTGGCCAGCCTGCGCAATAAAAAATATTTTTTTTATTAATTTGAGGATTTGAGTTTTTATCGATTGATATTTGTCTAACAACAATTGGATTATGAAAACGCATTTTGATGATGTGCATAGAAAAAAAAACGATTTTTGGATAACCATGATTTTTCGCAATATAAAGGAAAGCAAGAAATGTCAACTCCTCAATTTATTATATGTCACACCCTAGACCAAGTCAAGCATTTTGATAAGCCGAACACCTCTGCTGTTCACGTTTAATTTTATTACTTCTTTTCGGACATATCAGCTAAATTCAACTTATTTCAGGCCTGTATTTGATCGAAAAGGAAATCCAATATTTAAGTAAGATAAATTATCTAGATATCACTAACCAGCCAATTTCTTATGTGTTATCTAAATTTTGATTTTCATCACCAAGCTCAATTATACATTTTTTTAAATAGAAAAATCAAAGTAAAAACAAAATTCATATAAACTATAAATCGCATTTAAGCAGATCAAAAAGAAATTATTCACAAGAAATAAAAAACAGGCATGCACATTATTAATAAATTAATTAATTAATCGGCCGTAAAAATTCATTTATCCAGCTGTTCTTGTTCAAAATCCATTCCATAAACTGTTAGACTGTTTATTGTTTTTCATTTTGTTTTATCACTCTTAGCTGTTTGAACTAGCAAACGACTTTAAAGAAAAAATCAATTAAATTTGACACTCACATTTCGATTGTCCCGAACACATTCATTGATAAAACCGAAATTAAAACTTTTGAGAAGAATTTATATTGTAAATAATTTAGAACCTGTAGCTTTCTTCAGTCTAAATAAAATTTAAAAAAATAAATCAATAAAATTATCGAGCACTGCGCTGAAATGATACACTGTAGTATCAGGAGAGACAAAAAAATGTTGATAGAAAATTGGCACTAATAAAAAAAAAGGTTTTTGGACTCCAAAATATGCATGATATATCTACTTACCTCTACACTCTGTTTAATGTATACTTTTTGCATGCTGTAATTGTGTAACAGATACATTTTTTACTTACATGTTCGTAACGTACATTAATTTATATTTAGAGTTAGAAGCATTCTTGAGTGACATGGTTCCGATATCAAATAATTTTATTGAGAAATTGTTCCTAACATGTTACTTAATGACAATTTTGCGCAAAATATTTGAAAATTGTTAAATCGAATGGGTTAATGTTCAGTAGCGCATAAGTTAGGGACAATATTTTATGTATAGCAGTGGGATCCTAATTTTTACAAACGTTACTTTTACGCACTAGTGCAAAACTGTATATACACGAAAATCAATTTACGCACTACTTTGATTCACACTGCTGTACATATTTCGAAATTGTTTCCCATGTTTCATATCATGCTCAAAGTTATCGTAATTATCGAACAAACAATGAATTATTCGATATCTAGGACCGTCACATTCTATTTATCAATGGCATTTAGCAAATAATCTTGGTTGGACGAAAATGTTTCAATATTTCAATGCGATTATCTCTTTTCCATTTTGAATTTGTTCTCGTCATGGAAAAATCGATTAGGAGAAAAACCACCCGAATGAAGTACGATCCTCCATACACAAAAAAATCGATTGGCAAGACGTATGGCGGTGCGGGCAATGCGAACCATCATTCTGTGGAAGAAGTGTCACTGGATGGTTCGAACAAACTAATCACTTACGGAAACACATTTAGGTAAGTTTCGAATTTGCAAAATTAGTTAACGGTTTGGGGGGGGGGGACGGGATTACGGGATGAGCGGACCAGGTGTGTAAACTATTTGTTCTTGTAATGCATATTTGATTGCTTTTAAAATGAAAACCCGGCGGACAATTAAATCTGTATTATATACAAGTTTCGGTCGTATTTTGGGTGGGATAAAATACAAAATTTCGACTTTGTATGATTAACCCTAATCCAATCAATTTGTTACAACACCCATTACTAATACCGATTATTTGGCTCACAGCATGGAAATAATTTCCCCAATCATTATTATGTGAATAGCAATCGGTTATCAAACTAATAAATTCTCTAAATCGAATCATTAATCGAACATCAAATCAAATAACATCAATTTTAAATTTTCCGATTTTATCAAAATATCAATTTGATCAATTACTATATATGCAATTTTTGCTTATTTAAATTTCAAATGAAATTATCATTCATATATTAATTACATTATTCCGTATGTTATTTTATGCTAATCAAATTATGTTATCGCATTTCATTCAGAAATTATTGCAGAAAATGGGCATTGTAGATGTTTCCATCTGAAATTACGTTCCGAATTTTCTAACGGAGCCGATGTCAAAAATCAATACAGATCTTTTATGCAACTCAGTAACGTTCGAAAACTGCGAATTCTAGATGCCTCTGTTGCATAAAACGTTGTTAGGAATCTCAGTGCAAAGTACTTTATTAGGCTCACGACATGTATTATGGCACACGGTCTGCGGTCCCGTACATTTGGTTCCTGCTGTCACTACCTCCTGCATCATTCTATCACTTAATTATACATTTTATCTGAACCGATTCAATTTTACAACCCATTTGAATCACATCTATTGACTGTTAAGTTTTGAAGCAGTGCACTGGAAGATCAACTGTACAATATTGTTGTAGATCATTTCTGATCAATGCACACAGATCATAGGACCCTGTCCTCGTTAAAATCTTGCAGGACCTCATCTCCTTCTCAACCTATTGCCTTGCGCTCTACATAAACCACTCCAGGCGATCAAGCTGATCCCTATGATTAGTTACCAAAGGGATCAGCTCATCTTTAGGGCAGAAAGCAAAGAGTGACTGGTGTCAACCTCGCTTCTTTGGATTATAATTGCCAGAAACACAATATTGTTACAGCCTTGGTCATATTTGATGGTCTGCCGTACCTCAAACAATGTACACCGTTTTCCTACCGAATCAGATGGGAACTCACGCCGAAAAGTCTGGAGTAACTTTTGTCGGGTCCCCTTCCAGATAAGTGACAGTAACTGTTGACATGCCACATGCACCCAAAACTCTACTTTTCCATATGTAAACCCTTCTTTCCACACCTGCAGCATGTAATAATACATTACGTCCGTGCTTCCAAATTTTAATTTGAGGAGTTGGTACGCTTTAACCCGACCAGAAGGTGAGAACAGTATTCTTACTAGTCGAAATTTTGTTTTTACAAAAACTCGACTCTTTCATATTTTTTTTGTAAATTAGTATGACTAAGGTACGGTTTACAAAGCATATAGCAATACTACATTGTAGCATAGAAAATACTATTTAATACAATCACTGCGGCTAAATTTTCAATAATTATACTCTCTGCATTCTTTTCTAAAATATTGAAAATATACCAGTGGATCTCGACCAATCTTGAGGTCTCGCAGTCTCGATTGCTTTTATTTCTAAGACATTTCGTACAAATCTTTTTCAACTCAATCTTTACAAAAAAATCAATTTCTACCTCACTTTTTCAGGGATCATAAAATGCAGCAAATCAGACGATCAACGGGAGGTGGCGATGACGATGCAACACATTCCGGTAAGGATTGTACACTATGATCAGGCTAAATTTAAATTTGTATTTTTACCGATAATTTTTGGATTTCGGAACCCCTTTAATTTTGTCGAATCAGATTGAGCTTTTTGTTTTTATCCCATTTTTCAAAATATTACTCTTACTATTGTGTGCGTGTGTTTCCGATTTTCATCTATAGATATACTTCAATATTCATAATTGTGTCCATGGTAATTAGCAATTGAAATTGGTTCACAAAATCCATTTATCATTTTGTTTATAATTAATTTAGTTTGCTGTCATTACACACACAAACACACATATATGTATTACCATGATCTTAGTGGCTGCATAAACCAATAAACCATTCATTTATGGCAGGTGTACCATCAACATAACATACAAATGACTGGTTGGAAGTTAAAGGGTTGTAAAAGTTCTTGGATGCATTAATATTATGCAAATAGCATATAACATCTTCCTAAGGGCATAATCCATTACGTTTTTTTTAAATTCATTCGTTTAAAATTTTAATGAACGTTTACATCATCACTCCCGAATATGAATAAGTTGAATTTATTAGTTTAGATGAAATGCGGACATTGAGTGAGGGAGCGTATATACACACCGAGTGTGCTAAAAAACTTTTGTCATAATAATAGCCGTTGAAGGATTACAAAACTAGGTATACATACAACACTAAACAGAAATCAGCTCTGTATGCGAACATAATATAACACAATTAACATCAGAAAACCTTTTATTAACATAGAATTTAATTAAAACTTTGTTTTACTTGCTTATAACCACATGTTGGTACATGTATACTCTTATTTAGTGTCAAAACAATATCCGATTTCTTCACATATACATTTAGAAAGGCTTCACAAAAACTAATTTGCTTTACGTCAACTTTTGAAAACCAGTGAAAGCTTGAAGTGAGAGAGAGAGATAGAGAGAGAGAGGAGAGGGATTTGAGATAGAATTTATTTAAATTACATTTATCGTCGAATCCCATTTTTCGTCGAAATATCATTACAATGCCTAACCATATTTTTTAGTGGTATACTATCCAATGAACGTCAATCTGTCGATTCATATATGAAAATGTACGTTGAATGTTGTGGGATATAAATTTAAGTATACCACCGTGCTGCATATTATTAGAACCACTTTATCTAAGAGAAACCATGCTCTTACCGAATCTATAGGTAAAATTTAAAATTGTGCAGATTAAAGATGTGCGGGTCAAAATTTAAAACCTGAAAACTCTAAACCCGACAGATTTGAATTTTTAACCAGAGAAATCGAAGCTCAGAAAATTGATTCGGATTAAGGATAACCAATAAATAATATTAAATGACTGATACTAGGCGTAGTATGTCTTCTAGGTTCTGGACAATTATTGAAAGAAAAAAAACTCGACCCAAACCCGACAGAAATGAATCGGCTCGGGCTCTGTTAAGCAGTAAGTGATACATTGAACAAGAGTTTACCGATTTAACCACTATGTGGCTGCCTTACCAAAATATTGACATTAAGTCAACAATATATCTGGAAACAGTGTCACTATGCACTAATTTGCCTCTACCAAACATAATATAATCAATAGCGAAAAGTCTGCGTTCTCTCTTTGAGCTGAAAAAGTTCTTCAAAAAATGCCACAATCGCATTTCACGACAACTGGCAAATAGATAATCAATCTCTATGATTCACAGTGATTTACAAACGATTTATGGAAGAGACTGGTCTTGCACCATACAGAGTTTATGTAACGCATATTTTCGGTCATAGTTTGAATAATTCCTGTTGATAATTCTAATATCGAATTCTTCAAATCACTTTCACTGCATATTCTAAAGAAAATGTTGTGAAGCCACCTTCAAATAGTCCACCCACTTGCGTGATACTACCATAGCCGTAGTATTACGTTCGCTGGTAGTATCTACAGATAATATAGTTCCAATCAACAGTCGGTCTATAATAGTCTCGACTGTATATACTCATGACAGTGAACAAGAATAACTTCGTTTCAGAAAAATGTTTTTTTTTAAGTCGAAATGTCTCCTACATTTCGAGCTTTATATCTTTCTAATTGTATTTGCTCATATGTTGTTGTTAGCCTAATTGAATTTTATTTTAAATAATCGCAAGGAATCCCTGCCAAGGATATGGTTTCGGGGTCAAAATTGTCAACAATTTTTTTTGTCTTTTGCAAGTCCTAAGTACTTTTTCCCCTCTTCCTTCTAATTTGCGTTATATTACAATTTTATTTTGATGAAGTTCCACAACAATTGCTTTGTGATCATGACTTAAAAACTAAACCTTTTGTACAAAAATGAAACAATGTAGCATCGTTCAGAAACGAGCTCTAAGCCTGTCTGAGCATTCCATTACGGGGTGGTTATAATTAATAAAAAAAATGGTATTGTTCAAGTTTATGTTTCATTCCGAACAGCGAGTGAAATGTGTACACTCACTGCACTATTGTTTTACGGATTGAAAGTCTACTAAATGTGTCTGTAGTTTCTTATTTACCCATCACTACGAGTCGTGCTGTGCTCAACAAAAAGTTTTCCCGATTTAATTATTTGCTGAAAACTACCTACCTTAAATTAAAATAGCATCAAGAAGTTAGTGTATTTCAAAAATTGTATAAGTTCAACACGACGCGTAGCTAAATGCGTTTATTTAAATAATGCAATTAATTTGTAAACTCTCGACTGTATCAACATAATACTCCAGTCATTGCTTTAACATGTTTCGCTTTTTGCTGAATGAGTCTTGAAACATTCGAGACACTATATATCTCCATAAACTGTTTATCAGCAATTTGCTTGAGAGTCCTTTTGAAATGAACATTGATTCTCCTTCGTTCGAAGAATTCGCCGAATTTTAATTTGTAGAATTAGTGACTTATTTAGCGCGAAAAAAATACAGCACTGCGTGCTCGTGTCCATTACCACACTATTCCATCCGATAGGGCCTGTAACAGTCGTCAGCAGATAGAGAATTGAGACATATAGAGAGTTAAGATAGTAATGACCTTAGTGGCTTTTGATAAAACACTCTTTAAATGGCATTGGGTTCAATGTAATAATTTGTTACTATGAGCTGAGGTGTGCAGTTTCATTTAAAAAATAATTCACAGAGATTAATAAGACCCTAGAACTATTTGCATATAATGCGGATTAGATCGGAGTTTATGGTCACTTCGATTAGTCATTTCATCTACAATTTTTCTGACAAATGACTTCTTAAATTTCCATCAGTCTCTGTACGATTCAAAGAAGTTAAAACATATCTTGGATTCCCGCAGGCCATAGCGTAGCATAATTATGTCAGATATAAATATCCCATTTTACACGTTTGAATAATCATCAACAAATTATTCTTGCACACGAATTCGAAAGCATGTATGGCTAATGTGTAGGCGATGAATTAGTTACTTTTCATTGTGTAATGTCATAAAAGTCTAGTCTTTGCTATGAAGTGAAGGTTAAGGTGTTACAATTCACTTTGAATGAATGGCTCTTCGGCTACACACTCAGAAAGCGAAACACACACATACGTACACACTAGCCCCATTCCACCATCATATTATGTAGGGAAAACTTTTAAATCATCAAATTAAGTAAAGGGCCTTAAGCAGCCGTGTTTCATTAACACAGTATCATCCACTCTTGAACAGGTTATAAATTGTTGTTTTCATAGGATGGGACTGAGGGGGAAGTGTATTGTGTGGAAGTAACTAGAGGAAGTAGACTTGCTGTTAATTACAATTTTAAAGCTTGGCAAACCTTTGTACAGGTCTATTTGTAAATTTCCGTAGCACACCTATTAGTTAGTGCATAAACATGGACTGTGTGCGCACTCGAAAACAATTAAATTGAAGTGATATACGATACGAATATATAGGAACGAGAATTTTAAACTTTATTTGAATTTTGAAGTAAAAATGCAAATGAAAAATCAAAATGTAGGCAAAAGATCTGAATTTGTGGCACACATACATTCTGCACGGGGCAATCGGAACGTTTACGTTTTGTAAGCGCTGTTGTAACACATTTTTTTCTATTTTTACGTAAGACATTTTCCTTTTAGTGTATACTGTATTATGCTCTCAAAAACGATGATATATTCAAACACAAACAAATGATTCTTGAAACAACTTCCAGAAAAAGGAATACTCAAAAAGCATGGCTACGGACTGGTGCTGAGCGATAACAATAAAGAGAAATGGGGTGAAAATGGTGACAACATGGAACTGATGGTGCAACAGCAGGATGGTGGCTTAGGTTCTGGCGTTGTGGATGTAGAACGTACACTGCGTAGCTTAAACGGTTATCACGAAGATATACTGGAAGCACTAAAAACGGCTGCCGCATCACAATCACATCGCGGTACCGGTGCTGGTAATACACCGTCGGGTAGTGGTAGCATCAGCGAAGAACAACTTAGAAAAACAGTACAAGATATTACTGTTGCTATGAACTACGGAGAGTACAAACGTAGTAGCTCTAAGAATAGTTCGAAAGAAAACATTTGTGACACATTACCGTCACATTCAGTGCTCGTTGAAAGTGGGCCGAGCAATACGATGCTTCATCAGCAACATCGACCACATAATTTACATCAGGACGATGATGATACACCCGCCACTGGTCCGCTTCGTATACGAAACTTAGAAGATCTTATTAGACAATTAGAACATCATTCCGTTAGACAAATGAGTCCCAGTTGTTCTGAAGACATACGAATGTCCGAAACCGAAGCCGATCGTCATTATAGATTAGATAGTTCTGCCGCTTGTAGTGAATCCTCGCAAGGGTTAGTTGTTACTTTTGTGCTTTTATGTAAAGAATTTTTTTTTTCATAATTTTGGTTTTCGTTTAATTTTATGACGTGCGATCTTGCACTCGAACACACTTTTGTAATTGATCGATAATTTTTCTTTTTCCCCTCAATCGCTTAGATCAAATCAGCAATTAGCACAATCACAGAAAACAGCAACTATACTTCCGTCGTACAACAGCCGATGTCGTCCGCGTTCAGACGAGGAAAGCCATTTCGTTTACGGTCACTATCGACATCCAACACAAAATCGACGCCCCGTTCACCAACCACATTCACCTCATCAATTTAGTCATCATACGCACCATGGCCATGCACACGGACATGGATCGCATGGCGCTCATTCGTCACATCACTCGTCGCATACTCATTTGCATCAAGATGAGGATGGTATTTACGAAACAGCTGATCATCGTGAACGTGGTGTTGATGGTCGTGTTAATCGTGATACGCCTGATAGTGAAAGGTAGGTTCAGTTTTCTTACTATTTTTTTTTTAGTTGGGGTCACGTTTTTTTAAACATTTTGTATATGGCCAACGAAATGAAATGAACTGTGGATGTGTTTCCTCCTCTGCCGCTTCACTGGAAAATCTTTTAGATTTTCTGGATATTTAAACATGATGGTTTCGAAGTCGTTGGAGCTCATACATAGGGAAGGTTTGAACTAAGGAATGGAAGTGAAAATTTCGCAAAATTGTGAAAAATGGAGAACAGTTCAATAAACTGTGTTTATGCTCGATGCCTAAAACTATCAAAACTATCTTGGGTCATTGGTAGAAAATGCGTGTTTTTGTATTCCCGTTTCAAGTAAAGCTACACCAATTTTCCAAAAGAAGAAGCAAATTTGCTTCTTCCCTTGCGTGTTCCATTAGAGCTTTTAGTGCCATACACAAAATTTTATAACAAATCGGTCGCTTTGCTTCCGCTTTTCCTAACCACCCCAGCCGGGTTTAATATCCTTTTGTCTACATTCATATGCATACTACTCTCGTAAGTCGTACTGACTCACACAACTATGGATGCCTTGAACATGAGCACTGTATAGCTGGTAGAGCAAATGAAATGTGATGAAAGGAAAAGACGAAGGTTTTACGTCGACGTTTCAAATGATCCACAGTTCATTTCTGGAATTGAAAAACTAAATTGAAATGTTGACAACATTGAAGACTTATGGATTTTCTTTCGATTCTACCTCTTTGTTTATGCTACACTAAAGCCTTTCAAGCGCATGATATGTAAATGGATGCACTTCAAACACGAATTGCCATTATTTCATGTTGAAGTAGCTTTTTGTTATAGCTACTTACAGTGACAGTTAAATTTAAATTCAAAATCAACATTGGCCCGTGAAATTGGTTCATTAAGTTCACTTAATTGTAGATAAAAAGTTAAAAGAAAATAAAAACAAAAATAACACAAAAAAACGGCCAATGAAAATCATCCCGTTTTTAGTCCACTGTTACGATTATTATTTTCTAGTGATGACTTTATTCAAGCTCAACAACAGTTAGCCCGGTGGGCGAGTGAGGATGTCGTCTCCGTGGTGGTATTGGAACCGGGCTCGGATTCTACAACAACAGGCGTCGGCCATTCACAAACGGCGGATACCCACCACCACGGCGATTCATCAATGATTGGGACTGGACTAAATGTCGGTCCCAGGGACTATTACCCATCACCGCCGTCAACGGAAACGGAAAGCAGCGGCAGTGTTATTCAGCCGCTGAGACGCGTCACCCATATCGATCCCGTACACGGCGACGCACAATTAACGGAGACATCCGGTCGTTATCCGGAATATAAACACTGATAATAGTTTCGGGGGTGTATTTAATGGATGGCCCCTATTGTGATGTTAATGTGTAAAAATAAAACCAAATTTAAGAAAATACAGAAGAAGAAGAAGAAGAAGAAGAAGAAGAAGAAGAAGAAGAAACAAAAGTATTAAAAAAATGCACACACAACAAAAATAAATAAAAACAAAACTGAAGTTTGAATACAAAATAAAAAGAAAAGAAAACATTACGTTAAATGAACAATATAAAGAAAAAGAATATTTATTTACCTAGTGAAATATAAAGTCAATTTTATATAAAAACAAAACAAAAAAAGATAACTGAGACTCTTCTAAGAACAAAAAAAAGTAAAAACAAAGAAAATTAGTTACGAAAATGGATGAGAAACACTAAAACAAAACAAAAAAACAACAAGAACAACACAAAATAATCACACACTGTAGCTGTATCATCAATTCATTAACAATGTTAATATAGATAAGTAAATGCAAATTGTAATTTATATATAAAAAAATTAGCCATCGATTCAGGCCCCATTATGAATTTATACACCGCTCGAAGAAAAAGAAAAAAAAAACAAAAAACAATTTATATAAAAAGAAGAACATTAAAAAGTCCAGCCTAAAAATAACAAAAAAAAAACCTAAGCGAAAACAACATTCGATATAAATGAAAATTAAATTTAGTTTAAGATAAAACTCTGTTTTTTACATAATAAATAGAAGAAGAAAAAATTAAATTAAATTACCTAAACGGAGACCCATATATAATTTATGTTTAGATTTAAATGAAAAAAGGAAGAAGAAAGAAAAGGTAAAATTGCATGCATACAGATAATGTAAAATTTATTGATTGAAATTTGCGGCTTATAATTTCGTTGAAACGAAACCTAAAGAAAAAAACAACCCGAAAAAAGAAATTAATGAAGAGATGAAAGAACAGAAAAATAAACAAAAATTAAATTTATTTTAATTAAATAAAATTACGTTTAAAACGTAAAACATTATTCTAAACAAAAACCTAAATATGAATATAATGTAAATAAAGAAGAAGAAGTAAAACAAAACAAAAACTGTAGACTATGAGGTTTTTATGACAAGAAAAGAAATTATGGTTCATTAAAAATGAGGATATGTTAAAATTAAAATTAAAAAAAGGAAAAAAACCTTAAAGTAAAATTAATTAATTTCTTCATTGAATTATCTTTGTTCATTCGTTTTTTTTAGAACTTCAACGAACAACCGAATTAGTTAAACTCGAAATTAAAATTTAAAAAAAATTTGTTCCGGTTCGCGTTTAAACATTCGTTCACACAGCATATATTACCATCAACAACAACAACAAAAACATTACATAAATCAGTTTTTCCGAATCCTCAAAAATGTTCAACATCAATCGATAATAAATATTATATCTGAATTCTCGTGTTTTCCCCGTTTTACTTTTCGGTTAACATGATCTCATTACATGTTACATTCTTTTATTGACAAGAATATGGAAAATTTTACAACACGTTCACGTGCACACACTGAATTTGTTCCACGGGATAACTTTTATACGTCGTTGGCATTACTACGTAACAAGAAAAGCGGTGGTAGGTCTTTGAAAGAAACCACACAGAACATGCTTGGAGATTTATCTGAGAGAAATAGGCTTTTACGCCAGCCTTGGACGGAAGGGTAGTTAAAAAAAACATAAACAAACAAAAAACATTAGAAATTACGATAGCGTGTGATAATATTTCAATCATTTTAGGTATATAATTTTATATCAAAATCTAAATCTAAAAAAAATGAATTCAAAAGACGGATCTTCATAACTGAAATTAAAAATGGATTTCATTAATCGTCACACAAGTCGAATACGTGGTACAATAAATGGTTAAACGTTCTATAACAGACGATATGACAGCTACAACATGCCAAATGTGGAGTGAATTACTGTGACGAAATATATAAAACGTTTCTCCCGAAAACACACAAAAAAGCAGCAGCAACATTCATTGTTTATATACACATATTCTACGCTTCTCTATACCGAACTCTCGGGCTTTGAAATATTTATGAAAACATATGAGTTACACACACGCGATTCGCACGTATATGTTTTAATTTAGTTGAAGTATTATATCAAGTTTAGTATAAATGTGAATATGAACGATTTAACGAAATTCTAAACGGTATGCAGCTTGACGAATGCTAATTTTCCTCGTTTCGCTGGAAACTTTGTTCAACCGAAATATACTTACATATATAGATTAATATACTGTTACCCTGGTGATTGTAATTGAGATTCATTAAATAGTAATAGACGTCTCATGTCGTTACACATAATATCTATTACGTCTAACTTTCCTGTAATATCACCGAATTCCATTTTCATTTATTTATATTTTACTCAGGCAGTCTGCATGCAGGCAGGCTTAGGACGTTAGTGGATTCTGTAGACTACCAAGTTTTGTCGTAATCAGTCAAAACTTGGTAATCTAATAGGATAATAGGAACGGAAACTTTGCATAAGTAAAACACGTTTTATTGATGAGTAAAAATTAGAAGAAGAAAAATTACAGACCCACACACACTCAACCCACATACAAACGTAATTAATTATTGTTAAAAATTGAACGTCTTAGGTAAAAATGACAATTAATTTTTAGAACACACACCCTTTATATATAAAAAAAGACTTAGCAAATTGTAAGTGAAAAGATAAATAATTGAGTTTCTTTTTCCTGTCAGTATTAACGTGTCACCTTCACAGAGCTTAGACACACTTGGGGTAGAGTCGTAGAGTGAAGGATGGTATTAGTTAAAAGAAGACGATAGTAGCGCAACCATTGTTTGATTGGATAGCTCATGGTATTGCTCTTTTCTTTCAAAATTTATTGCATTCACTTCAGATTCAACTTTTTTTTTGTACAATTTCATATAAGAAGTAACGGTAAAAGATTATTAATTTCTGTCAGATAAAATAAAATAAATTTTAAGAAAATCTCACTTCTCACAGCTGAATTTAGCGACGAAATTAAAAAGGGTGCGTTTAAAAAGTTACAAAATTCCTCAGTTAATTTTATACCCCAGTGAACTGTTGACAGCCTTCTGACAGAAAGAAGTGAAGAGTTAAACCTGAACTTTGAAATTTACAGGCATGAACTGAGCGACTTTCACCGATAATGTTTTATTGGTTAATGGTTATGCATTAAAAAACAATTTCATGGTCGGTACCGGTTCGCAAAATGTATGCCAAATTGACCATTTACATTTTCGTTCGACATCTTTCTTGTCCCTGCTCATCCACGAACCGGCATACCCTGCCACTTAATGGTCCAATCGGATTCTTACCTTTCAGCATTGCTTTCTTGTGCATCTGCGATGTTAGATTAATGTTAACAGCACTTCTGTACGAATACAAGACTCTTTTCAGAGTATCAAATTTCCAGTTAGCAAAATCATCATTTCATCGTCTCGTTTCCCATTCTTAGCGCATTGAGCCTGTTAGTCCCACGATCAAAGCGAAACCTGGTAAGGTGTTAGGTCTCTGAAATGTTACTTTCTGAAGCACGTTTCAAGTATTTTCCGTTGATTCATCTTTTTCAATACGTTGGCCAAGTTCTTCATTCCTTTAAGTGAAACCTTTTTTTTATTGAAAACGAAAGCTGATGACGCTCCAATACATGAAATCATATTCAATGAGCCTGAGTTTGTGTAGGATAAAGCAAAAAAAAAGAAAGAAGAAGCAGGAACACTTTACATTGTTATGACCATCCATTAGAACTATATTTATGGAATATCGTCATTTCTACTTATAAGATGAAGTGGAAATGTAACATTGAAAAATGGTGAAAAAATGGACGACAGCTGAACACTAAAATTTCTTTAATTTTATCATCAAAATATTTACCAATTCAACTAAAAAATAAATAGAAGAAAAAAAGAACATAAAAGAATGAAGTGTTTAAATGAATTATCTGCCTTAATAGGATTATTATTTTAAATAAAAAAAAAATTATTTAAAAAAAAATCGAAATTTTTTATATCAAAATGAAATTAAATGAAAAATGTAAATAAATGCAATTTAAATTTATAAATTTTAATTTTATTTATCCTTCAAGCTGAGTTTATAATAACAACATGAATAGTTCAAAAGAAAACAAAATGTAATTATTATTAATAATAACAGACGAAGAAGAAGAGAAAAGAGAAGAAAGAGAAAACAAAAATAATTATTATTATTAACTGAATAATTGAGTCAACCGAAATTACCGAATAACATTGTTAATGCTAAGTAAAATGAGAGAAAGTAATAAGAAAAAAATTGAACGAAAATGTATTTGTCGACTAAAATGATTAAAAGTTAAAAAAAAATATTTTAGTGGTTGCAATATTCATATAAAAAATACTATTAAGTGGAATGTAGTAAGTCGGTTTCTTAACATAAATTTAATGAGAAAGAAAAAAAAACCAATAGAAAAAAAAAATAAAATAAAAAGTAAATGTCAGAAAAGAAATTTAAAAAAAAAAACAAAAATATTAATCGTGAACAGTGATTCATACACTAAAAATGTACTTGTAAATCAATAAACCAAATCAAAAAAAATGGAAAAAAAATTAAAAAAAGAAAATATTAAATTTATTGGAGATGAAAAGTTGTGACAATGTTATCATTAATAACATTATTGTATCATATCTTTATCGATTCGTTTTAATTTTTGTTCCTTTCCATATATTTTATTATATATTCAACTAAAAACAAAAGCAAAAAAAAAGTTTAAAGAAATTCTCAAGTTCAACCATTTTTAATTTCATTCATACACTTACCAAACACAATTTAGTAATTACAGCGCGTTCATTTTACTTGTGCACAAAGTTTGATTTTTCAAAAGTTTTGAATGTCAATAATGCCACGCCAAAGAGCTGAAAATGTTCAAGAGACGTACGACGTACGATACTAACACAAAGACAAGGTTTTGTAGATCCGTAAAAAATAAACGCGAGCAGGTGAATTAATTTCCGTAATGTTACATACACACATCGAATATATGTTTTGTGCAGTTAGAAGACATTTCAAAATTGTATACTAAACAATGCAGTTGCCTGATGAAAATGTCATGAATTCACTCATGTATTATATTCACGCGTTCATTGCGACGTTCAATTATGTCAGATCCTTTGAACTTTTGTTCCGTTGGATTTGAATGACAATTTTTTATGAAAATTGTGATATCTTTTACTACAACATTTTGCTCACTGCACCTCGAGAAAACGAACCATTACTTCATTGTTGTTGGAGTTAAGACTCATTCACCAAAGGTTTGGTAAATAAATTGTTTGGAAATTTGTATTTTGCCTTGCATAATTGCTCATCTTGACACTGGACAAAATTACAAGTACCAAACAAGAATGCTAGTCTACTATTAGTTAGCATTATTTTGAGCGTTGTCGTGTCAAAGTGTAAAACTTTGTGACCTTTATCAAACTTTTCAATGAAAAATTCTCTGTTTAAATGAACGAGAGAAACTTTCAAATTCGCCTATTTTATTCGAACTTTTCTCGTGGCACTAAACGAATGGATTGTTTAAATACTGTAATTGATCGAAAATATCGTCTGCGACATTTATTAGAATCTATTAGACATTTGAACCTTTGATGCATCAAAAAAAAATGGTTTAAATTCAATTTGAACGCACTGTATGATTGATGCAGAATGAATAAAAAAAGAAAGAAATCTTTAAAAAAAAAATTGTAAATTGTAAACGACTAAAATTTTCCAGTTGAAAAACACTGCTTTAAAGGATCACCTAGTCAAATTTGTTGATCTTCCTTTATAAATCTAAAAAAAGAAAATCAAGAGAACATTAAAAAAGTTAAATTGATCCAATGAGAAAACATCATAAAGTTTTAAAAGCAAAAAACCTAACAATTACACATAGAACACAGTAACTATAAAATTATATAACTAAAAACTTAAAAAAAAGAAAAGAAAAATGAAAAACAAAAACAAAAAGTTATTCTAAAGTAATTATTAATATTATAAATATTGAAACTACACAAAAAAAATAATTGCAGATACATAAATTTAATTTGTATTTACTCGCTGTTATCTGTGTACAATTAAAAAAAAAAACTAAAACAAAAAACATTCAATGGAGTGCGCAGATTTATCGAATACGTGACGCAATTCATCGGTTTTCAGTTAGCCAATCATTTTTATTGAATTGAATGAAACAACTTCAAATAAACAAAAAAAAAAAATTCCGGGAATCTGAGCTGCGCTAATTGACACTTTCAAAATGCTTCAATGAAGCGAGAGTATTTATTGAAACTTCCAACCGGCACTGATAATCTCGCTCCATAGACGTATTTTAATGCAGATCCGTTAATTTCGCTAATATTACCAGAGCTGTGTAAGAAACAATATTGTTCTTGAACGTCACATGAAATTAACTCCAAATGTTCATATATCGTTCCGTACCTGAGTAAAGACTAATGCTCCAATTAGCTGAGTTCAACCCTGCACCTTGAAAATCCGCATTCTCAACTATTTTGTTAACGATTGTGATTCATTAACCGCAAAACCATTCCGCTTTGTTTTCGTATACACCGGGGAACGTAAACATTTCATTGTACAGTAAACATAAGCAACCGATATAATTTATGTAATGTGTTCACAGTTTGAATAAACGAACATTTCAGCTGAATTGGTTCAGTTAACCATTCTATTCAGTTAAATGTACATGCCATTTTCAATGGTACCGGCTTTCCACACCTTTATCCATAAAATACTAAGATAAATACTTCCAGTTGTTAAATCGTAGATTAATATCCATTTCTCTCCCTTGCCCGTACCCGCTATTTAAATTGCAGTCCATTCATAAAGTTGCCATTCCATTGTACTGAAACTATTACCTAGTCAAACCACCATCTTTTTATCGTATCTTCATCAGTGCACTAATAACGATGTAAAGAATTTTTTGAAATGAAATAGCCAAATGAAAATGACACAGTACAACCGCCGCTCATATAACAGAAATTCCTTTCATTTTAATACCACCAAACAGTGCTACTCAGGAGTGTAACAATCCGATGAAATTTTGTTTGCAATGATCAACAAAGCGACGACTAATATCGTTGTTCAGCAGCAACGAAACGTGCAAAATGAAATTTAGTATCTTTATGCTTGGGAAAGAACAGAGAGAAAAGTAATGACGGGTGATTCCAACAGAGCATTAGAATATTTCCGTTAGATGTGTGTAAATTTATTGGACGGTAACGCTGAAATTCTACGTTGCGGCAGATATACATTTGCTGTTAGTATAAAACGTTTCTCTCTTCGGAGATGCTTTGATGTTTCGCAAAAGGTTGTATTTTATTCATGAATAGTGATAACGGTTAAAAGCTTTCATTGAGATGAGCAAACAAAAAAAAAACTTTTTCAAATTCAAATTGAGTAAAGCAATGGCAAGGGAAAATGAAACGGATAAAATGAAGTCGAATAATGAGTGCAACGACTGAATACCTATGGCATTTCATCAGTTCTATTATGTCATTACGATTTAAATATTGTTAAAATTAAGGAGGAATAAATATCTTTTAAAGATATAGTGCCAAAGAGGTGTTAGTAACGAGCAGTAAAAAGTTTTTAACAAAATGTAAAATCTAACTCGTTTTTAGGAACTTAAATTATATTTGTTTCTGTTTTCATTTTCTATTAATTAAATTAAATGAAGAAAAAAATGAAGAAGAAGAAAATAATTGTCATCGCATTTAATACAAAATGGTTGTTAGGATAAATAAGAAGGAAATAAACAAAAAGTAATCGAATTTATTAAATAAAGAGAAATACATTTTTGGCATTTCGCGACAAACACATCAAGATTTAAAAAAAAAAGAAAAGCCAGGAACAAACATCCTGTTTAGCAAAATGAACACATACACACAAAAATGAAAGAAAATGGAAACGCGTTAATACACACCGTTATGTTTTTCTCCCCAAAATATTATTATTAATTTTCAAACCATCCCCGGAATGAGAAGAACCAGACAAAAACAACAACAAAAAAGAGAAAAAAAACAATTTCGGCAACTTTTAAACACACTGATGCTCTAACATTAATTTCCAAACTAAATGCAGTCGTAAAGTTGCTTATAATCAGATTGTTCTAGAAAATTGAAAATTAGATAATGTTATTTTTGTATAAATGGGATGATTCGGATGCTTTTACGTTTATCAATTTTTGCAGTGCAATCTAGCCAACGATTTCAGCTCATCACAGCGTAACAGAATTTCCAAAAGAAATCCAATCCTTTTCCATACAGCGGAAACGGAAATGAATTTCGAAATTCCATGCGATGTACTCATGTTATTTTATGTGCCTGTACCAATCAAAGTTTACGCACGAACGTTCTGGTCTGCACTATTCTTTGAATCGTTAATGAAATCGTTAATAGCGCTAAAATCGTTAAATTGAATGCACACATTCGATTTTCGGGATTTTTTTTCATGATTTTTCAAATTGGAATCGTCAAAAATTACATATGGAAATTGGAAATCTTATTAGAATTGTTAATGACTCCTCGATAGAGTTTCCATAATTTTCCATATATTAGTTTGGATTTGGATACCAAGCGATTCATGTACTGTTTATTCATATTCGCATGAATAATTCAGAAAAATACAAAACAAACCAAAAATACGACACGAGAATGAGAAAACCGATTCGGTATGCAACCAAAATAAAATCAACTTTTGCCAGCCGAAGGAGCAGTTGATTTTATTTTGATTGAAATTGTTCCGTCTCAACCGGAGAGATGCACTAAAAGGTGCCAGTTTCATTTATGTTTTCTTTCACAAAAGAATATAAGAATTTTCAGTGCTATACCAAAATGTTACTCAAATTACACGATTTATTGTCACTACACAAATTGACAAACCAACAAAGCATTTTGATAAAATGTTTTAAAAACTAAAAATAAAAAAATGACGAAAACTCAGTTATGGAAATTATCTAAAAGAAATTATAGGAATTTATGATAGAGAGGAAGTAAAAAAGTGAAAACAATTTCCTTTTTATAGTTTTGTTTTTTGTTTTCTAAAAGAAAAAAATTTGAATTATAAAAAGAAAATAGAAAAATGAGATTGCTCGAAATTCGAGTTGAAATATGTAAATAATTAAAAAAAATTGAAAGAAAAAAAAACATGAAGGGAAAAAATCTAATGGTGAATCAGTCACTGCCTAAAAATAAAGAAAAAGAAAAAAAAATATTATTACCTAACGATGATGGAAAATGATGAATTACATGTTATATATAAAAAAAACTATTGACATTTTATTAGACTGTTGCTTCACTCTCCGAATCATTAGACGCACACACTCATAATCCTCTTTACTTTTTGGGACGCATTGTGCAACGAAAGTAGCTGCAACGAAAATGTTCTTTATGAGTACAATTTCTCATTCTCTTGCAGTCATCTCTTCTGTAGAATTTGTTAGTCTTGAGAACTCCTAATCGTAGTTAGTCTATTTTAGTGATTCTTCAGGTTTAAGAGTTTTCAATAATTTTAACAATTCTCCAAAATTCCTAAATTTAAGAATTTTTTTTAAAGCTCAAAAACGCACGAGGCATTGAAAAACGTGTTTCGATGAAAATTCTCTTTGTTTTTGTTTCGTTAAGCATCAAAGAACAAAGAAAATTTTTGGTCGAAACACGTTTTCGATGCCTCGTGCGTTTTGAATGCAATTCTTAAAATACTTCAATTTACAGTCTCGGAATTATAAGAAGTAACAATTACAATCCAATTGACGCTATTCATTCCATTATAACGTGTAAATGTATTGTAATGGTGTATGTAATGGTTGAAAATGTAACTTATTATAAATTTCTTCCACCGTAACATTTTTTGGAGTTTTCAAGAATTTTATTTCACAATCGGTGAATCTAGCGTCTCATGTAGCGATAATTATAATTCTCGACCTATCATAATAGGAGATTGTTGCTGTGGGAAAAATTGCTACAGAAAGTGTTGCTATGGAAACAGTCGCAGTGACTATTGCTATAAGATCTGTCGTTACGGCTACCGATACTTAATAAGCGGAAACGATCTGCTGTATTGCTTCGTGTAGTTACTATGACGGATTATAGAGGAAAAAAACAAGTGTTTTCGGCCTTAGTTCAACTCAACATTAACATTTTTTCTCCCTAAAGACATTTTGCTTACGGATATATACTAATTCAACGCTGCAGCTACAAATATCCACCGTAAAATATTATATGACCGGGTGAGTATGACGGATTGAAATCGTGGTTGAGCAATTTTCCGAATGATATGAATTTAATATTCTGATTTTGATGTATGTACATTGTACACCCACTATAGAATACATAGTAAAAGGAAATACATTCGGATATTTGTTCCTCTTTTAATGCTGAAAAAGTCGTGCATTATACAAACCACAACAAAAAGTAATTCGAAACTACAATATAAAGCGGAAAATCGAAGAAATAAACTTTATATTGCCAAACAAATCGCATTACCAGTTATTCTATTAAGCAGCCATTATGCTATAGTGAATGGAAATGCGCTCTGAGATTTTTCGGAACATAAATTCCCAGGAATCAATAGGAATTTTATATTAGTCATATATTGAGTTACTATAATAGTTTAGGGCAGCTGCGCGGAACATTTTTTTATTGACGTCTACGGTGCAGTGGAACCAACTGGCTGATATACACAGAATGTCAGTCGTACTCAATACAACTACAAAATTTCAACAATGTTCTTCTAAAATTATGATCGAAAAACGTTTTGACGAGCCTTTCTTATCACATTCTTTTGAGATCATAAACTTAAAGATCTGAGAAAGAGACGGAAACGTTTATCGTTAATAAATGTGCCAGAACCATTGAACAAACCTTCCTCTTATGTATCATGAACGTAGCGATAGCGGAGTTCCTGACGCAGTTTGTACATCTTAAAAAGAAGAAAGCGACCACCGCTCCGAACAACATCTAAAAAATTCCTTTTCATTATGAAAATAAGCTGAAAATACGCGAGTTCAACGAGCTATATCACTAAAAACGGTGTGTTAGGGTGGATCGGTACGGTTTGTATCAGTTGAAATGTAGCGCAAATATTTCAAATTTGAATTTAAGTAAAAGTTGATGAAGTATGTGACGTTTTTTTGACGATGTGTTCTGATGGTTGTGGTGTTTCGTGAAATAAATGTTGGGCAGTTGGAAGTGTTATAATTGTGGAAATAAAGGAGGCTTGGGTTTAGGTTTAATTTTATCAATTTTTTCTTTTTGGTTTCATTGTAAACATTCATGATTTTTGACGTAGTAGCAGGTTCGTTCCTATAACTTCTTGGCTTAACTTCTTCTCAGTGAAAGATCTGACGGATTTTTGAGGTTCTTTCAAATTTTCTTTGGTCCTCTTCTAGACCTCTCAGATAACAGGTTGATTCTAATACTTATGTCTTTGCATAGGTCAGTAATTTCTAGCCCAAAACTTCAAAAACAACTGATATCCCACAAAAACCTGTAAAGAGGAATAAATGACGCAGTTTCGATTTTTACAACTTCAACATCAAATTTTTTTGCGTACTATCGCAGAATACGTCAACAATAGCGATATCAGATTTTTTGGAAGTTGTAAAAATCGGAATTGCATCATTTATTCCTATTTAGAGGTTTTTGTGGGATTATAGTTTCTTAACATGCACACTACATTCTAAATAGTGGAACAATAGCCGATGTGCACATTATCTCGACCTTTGTAGAATATCCGACTCTGATCATTATACCGACCTCTAAATGTGAACCGATTGCATACAAATTGAGATTATTTTCTGTGTGATTTCTGAAAGAATGAAACTCATCCACTTAATTCATCAATTTTCCGTGTGCTCTTCCACACGTACAACTAATTTATAATGTCGCATGTCGCATATGTTTTTACACATTCACATTTACATACACTGTTTTCGAACAGAATCTATATTTCGTCTCAATGCTATCAATGTAATAAAACGAAAATTGAGAAATGTATAGGAAGGTACCTGCAATTAGATAAATAGCTTTCGCTTGTGACAGCAATGAGCTGTAATTGGTGACCTTCAAGCACGTAATTCCGTCGCTCAGAGAGTTTTGTTCTTAATTAGAACATAGTTTGTTATGAATTTCAATTTTTTATTTTTTAAATATATTTACTGGTTACATACAAATACAGAAACACAGCAAATGACTAAACAGAAAAAAAGACACTACTCATTAACATCGTAATGTAACATATCAGACTCAGATATTGTAGTCAAACAGATCATTCAACAAACGACGGTTGATAAGATTCAATCGATTGAGTAAAACGTTTTCTCACAATTTTTCCGCTGTAAATTTTTTCAATTTTTCTAACAAAAAATGGCTTTACAACTAGTCTCGTGTGATAAACAATATGAAAAGTTTCCTCAATTGATTCGCAGTGAAGTGTTAAAATTACAAGATTGGTATAACCGGCAACCGCATACACCGAGCATAACAGGTTAACGATGCAGACAATTGTTTTAATAGTCAATTGCTTGTCGGTGTTTTTTGTTTCATCATATGCCAATGTTAATTATATGCGAGTACTTACGTGTTTTTTAACGTTCAGTTCATTGTATCTAATATGTTCCATTTAAAAATGCTTGACTATGCGTTGAATCAACTGGAACAGAAATTTCGAACAGTGTCTTTATGCGACAACTCCATTGGACTTATTGGTCCAAGTGGAAAGGATGATATTGTGAATTGAATGTTTTGTGGGGAATGAGATTTTGATTAAATATAAGAGAATCGATCCCGGATCACACGTCAAAATAAGAGAAAATTGAACTTTGAATTTCGTAAATTTTGACCCTCAGCCCAGCTTAGCTCTCCATTTACGTGACCTATCGTTCAAACAATATAAAAGAGGTCGATCTTTCACTGTTTAAACAAACTATCGCGTAAACGGATACTCAAACGGAATACTTCAGTGTGAGCCCATTTTGAACAGACTTTTTCTTTCTACTTACCCTGCAACTAAATTTGCTGTTTCAGTATGCAATATTTATTTCATTACTTCTTTTGACTGCTGTGAAGCGTGTAATAGTACATTGTACACCTCAGACTCGGCAAAATAAAATTTCCAAACAATTACTTAAGATATTTTACTTGCTAGTGTCAAGCATGTAATGACTCACTTTCGCGGGATGTTGCAAATAACCTCTTGTACATAACTTACTCTTAGTAATTCTTATATAATTACAATGATGTAAAAGTAAATGATTCTGTAGTAACGTCTACTATAGCCACAGAATGAATTAATAGAAAATCTTTTACTTCATTTAATGAAACGAATAAACCAATTTGAACCTTTTTGACGATAAATAAGGCATAAATAGTCTGAAAAGTAAAATTTGTAGAAAAATGAAAATCTGACGCACAATTATTTTTTGTGAAACTCATAAATGGAAACCATGATACCGGTTGCATAAAAAAAGCTTTGTCGATTCTGCACACTTATTCGAAAATCCAAAAATAATCGATGTTTCGGTTCACTTGGCTAATTGCATTTCGATTAATTCCATAATATTTTCAAACATTCAATTTTGTGTTATCAATCGAAATTGCTGTAATTAACTTGCCTATTATGTATTAGCACGGATACATTTTCCCGTTGTAGTGGAAAATATTTATTAATTATACATCAGCCGGAATGTTTATTTTATAGTTGTGGTGTCATTCAATTACATGTTTTCCAATTAATGGAAATATTTTCATTTGATGTTCTAATCCGATTTTAGAGTTGGAAGCAATGCGCTTTTTGCACGCTTGTTACTACAGCGTAGAACAAGCTAAAATATGTCTAGATACATATCATACAGCACGAACGCATTGGCCGGAATTTTTCAAAAATCGCAATGTACACGGAACGGATGTAACATCTCAAATGAAAATTGCGTACGTGAAATAATTTCGGCTCGGATAATTTTCAATCAATTAATGATGACAGAATCCACTTTTTTCTCTATTTCTTCATTAGCTCATTTACATTATTACCGGAGTTGACTGCAGAAGGGTATGGCGTCATTTTGTGCAGATTGATTGATTCGGAGGTATTGAAATTCAATTTTTGGAATTCCGTCAAATTGTAAGTTTAAGTCGATTACAAAGTTAACAAAATTGGTTAAGTGCAGTCGGTAACTTTGAAACGAGTATTTTGTTTTAGCTGATCCACTCATACCATACAAGCAAATGTGCTAATACTTGTTTAAATGGGTGACCAATGTATGCACGTATGCATGGGGTAGTGGTAAAACTGTTTAAATACAAAAAAAAACAGATTTGTTTGTATTAATGGAGTAGCTTAAAAACAGCTGCAACGAAATGTGTTACTTATTTAAAAGTCGCCGACTGTGACTTGAGCATTACAAATCATTTGCTGAGGGTTTAGTGAGTAACTTACGTAAATGTTCGGAACTTTGTATTTTGACTTGAGTGGTTGGTAAAATAAAAAGTTCCAAACAAGGTCGTAATATACTACTTCGATTTACTCACATTCCGTATTCTCTGCTCATCTTAAATTTGTTTTTCGCAATTCCGGTCCATAATCATCACCTTTCCATGCATCCATTTGATGTCGTTTTAAAGGTATTTATCTTACAGTGCGTTTTTGATTATTTTTTTCGCACTTGGGCTTTTTCACATTTTTTTCGCACGCTACATAGCTTAGTACCTTTAAGAAAGCCTAAATTTTATAAATAAAAACTTTGCACAGAGCAGGATTTGAACATCCAACACCAAAATTCTTCCAAACAACAAGCAACGACCATAGCCATTCGGCTGCAGAGTCACACAATTATACAGAACGTATTGTTGAAGCGTACATACTAAACATTGACTACTTGATTTTATTTAGCGCGTCTCTATACATCACATTATAATGTGTATATAGTACAGGTTGCTTGATCGTTCAAATGAATTCATGTTTGCATGTTAATGTTTGGTAGAAATTTTGGTAATATTTTGCATTGGAAAGGTGATTATGGCCCGAAATTGCGAAAAACGTTGTATCTACCACGGTAGGTATGCCGGTATTTTTTCGCACATCGACATCTAGTGCGAAAAAATACCTTCATACCTACCTTGGTAGATAAATAACTATTAAAAAACCGACATTACATAAATACACTGTTAATTGAGCGTGACCGTATACACTTTCTTTGAAAATGAAAAAAAAAAACAAGAATTTGCGCATTCGTCAACTAAAAATCTCGATTTTTTTTTGAAGATTTGGAATGGTAACCGATGTTTGGTTCGCACAAAATGATCTTAGACAAGGATATGTGTGCGTAATTGATATGAAGGGCTGTACATTGATGCATTTGACTCGGGTCAATGTCATTGCACTCAAAAAGTTTATGTTTTACATCCAGGCAAGGCTAATTTTATCACTGGAATATGCAAATTTCATTTAAAAAAAAAACACACACAAATCGTTTGCAGGAAGCATTACCGATTCGTTTGAAGGCAATCCATTTCATCAACACCGTTTCGTTTATGGATAAAGTGTTAGCACTCATGAAACCGTTCACGAAAAAGGAATTAATGAACATGTTGCAATTACATGCGACCATGGATACATTCCTGGACAAATGTGTTCCGAAATCTGCAATGCCAAACGAATATGGTGGTTCAGCCGGTGACGCTGAGAAAATGCGTGAAAATTCGTACACAAGTATGCAGGCGAATGCCAGATTTTTTGAAGAGGAAGAAACAACGAAACGGGTGAATGAAAAATTGCGACAAGGTAAGCCGCATGGAGATGGTGATATTTTTGGACTTGATGGAAGTTTCAAACAATTGTCGTTCGATTAATTTGCTAATCTATGGGTGATCTCTATGAGTCTGGCAGTCTTTTGATATTATTTGGGGTTTTATTAGAATTTTTTTTCATAGAACGAGCTACACCAAGACAAGTTTATCATAGATAGATTAGATTTATCACAATGGAAACTAAGTCCACATAAGGGTGGCCCAAGTTTAAACGTTCACGCACGATGCAAATCCCAATTACTCTTTTCTTCTACACGTACTCTTTCTTTGTACAGCCCCCAAAAATGTTTTTTTTGGAATGATCGTGTAAAAAGTTGTTGGCTAGAAATTTGGACAAATATTAGCAACTTCTGGAAAATCTCTGTGATTAAATTTCTCAGACCTGCTGTACGACTCGTAAAATTGGAAGAGAGTGTGAAGAGTATGAGTTTCAAAGTAGTTGCTATATTTGAATGGGTTCGTCTTTCCCGATGTCATGATATGACTTATTGCGATGTTTAAGGGCACGAAACTGTAGAACTACCCGCGCAAAAAGTTTATTTGAGTTTAGTCTAGTTTCAGATTACTTTTGGATATATTTTTAAAATGTGTTTCACCTATAATGCTACTGTAAGACTGCATCGTAAAAAGATTTAAAAAAAATAATATTGTGAACACGCGAACTCCCCGAATGTTTGGGCCACCCTAATACGCACACTTGTATTTTAATTATTAGTTTCAAAATGTCAGTCACGATGTCAATTTTCGCTACTTCACTTTTCAACTTTTCTCCCGCAATTTACATTCACATTACGACTTTTCTGGTATAAAAATTTGTTAGCTTTTGTAACAATGAAATAAATGGAAACGGCAACGACTGTAAACATCGTTATTATTTTCATGGTCGAATACAAGTATATAAATTACATCAAATACAAAAAAAATAATATTTTTAAAAATTTATAGAATTTTTTTTTTAAATCAACATGATAATAATGGCAATTCAACTGAGTGTATATTGCACATTTTTACCTCTGCACACCTTTGTATAACAACATATATGTAATAATTATTATTGTGCCGTCGTGTGATAGGTATGTATATTCATTAAAGTGTCGTATGTCGTATGTCTCGTGTATGATTCTGATTTGTACATTTGCTTCTTGATTTTATGTTGTTAGAACTTTTATTTTATGAATAATTTCAATAGTATTAATGACTATCGCTCGACACTGTTGATATTGCACGATGCGTCGACGCCGTCTAATATTTGCAATGTAAATAACGGCAAAAATCTTACCTACCTTGAATGGAAAATGATTAATAGATTACGGCCTGGTATGGAACTTGTTATTTGCGAGGGATGCCAATGGAGTAATGACTTATTTTCTGGGGTTGCACGGAGTAAAAATCGTTTATCGCATACGACGACGTATATAAGAGTAATAGTAACTGGGAAGTAACGAGTTTTCTCGGATCCAGGTGCCGCCCTCGGATACTTTTACTCACCGTGATACGAGATAACTAGTTACTTCCCAGTTATAGTACGCTATTTTATCGTATACGTAGTGTGTGTATTGTGCGAGACGTACACGACGTACAAATTTACCCTAGAGTGCTACAGGTTTTGCAAGCAAAATTATATCACTAGAAAAAGAGATGTTTGCCTACTGCGATAAAATACCTCACTGATATAAAGCTGTATATAAGAGGCTCGTACTAATACTTGCGCAAGCGCTCGTATACATACACGTCTCTTATAAACAGCCTTATAGTAGTAATGTACTAATACCAAACTGACTGACTTTTATGTATCGACATAATTGTCATAATTTACTGAAAATCAGAGTCTTACAGATACAAATCCTTCGAAAATGTTTGTCACAAAAAGTTCACTATGATCTACAATACTTAAATGCACGACCAAAAACCGTAATTGAAAATGTCACACTCACAGCTCTGTCAATTCATTGATAACACGATTAATCCAAGGCTGTATACTTTGGGGAGGTCACGCAGATACAGATACGCGGGTTACACACCACAGTTGATGATAAAATGGCCGATTTCATAAAAAAATTCACCTACTCTGATGATTCTCGTCGTCTTGATGATGTGGTGAATTTTTTTACATGTAAAATCATCAGAAGTGGTGTGTTCCCGCGTATCTAATACAATGGCGGTGTGCGTGACCTCCTCAAAGTATACAGCCTTGGATTAATCGAGTAATTCTCGTCGGATTTTCAAAAACTGTTTTCATTCGATGAGGAATGAAATTCCTGAGATTAAGTTCAGAGATGGGCTATAACAGGTAATGATAATCTTGAAGATATTTCCTAAAAGAAATTTTGTCTCGTCGTTTGATGACTCAAGCGAATAAACGGATTTCCACAAGGTTGTTTTGTAAGGAATTCGAACAACTCAACAACAAAACCATTTGACAAGGGCTGAAATTTCCTTGGGTTAAGTTCGGTAATCGAAGAGTTATTCAGAAAAGTATGTTTTGCCTGATTTCTTGGTGGGTTTTTGTATAAACGAAAAGAGTGTGAAAGAGATCGAAGTGAGGGCACGACAGAGTGAAGTTAACCAGGCAGGAGCGCCTTGTTTGACTAGGGACCTGAATAATCTAGTAGCCCTTGATATTTTGCCAATAAAATTTTTCAATTTATGTCAGTGTTCATTTGAGTTCATTTTCATCCCCCGTATTATGTCCCTTATGTGACGTTTCGAAAATGACGCCTGGTTTATTTTACTCTGCCGTGAGTGAGGGCCTTAATTAATCCGTCACACACCGTAGAAAATTCAAATTGATGTTGAAAGTAAAAGTATTGATCCCAAACGACGAATGAAAAGCCACGTTCATGATAAACTTTTATTTCACTAAATTTGACAATTTCACAAAAAATAAATAAATAAAATTTCAGTTCTCATCCTGACTAAGATTTTAAACCGACACTGGTAAACAAAATTCATTGTTCTTAAAACCCGGCCCAAATTAATATTTTTAAGCCTACGACTGCTACCACACTACTTAAAGTCTATAACAGAGAGTTCGATGAAGATTTATTCGTCACAATACGACCATCACCTCAACACGATTTTCTCCTCAAATTTGCAATTTTAATTTTCCAATTATGGATAGTTCCCAACCCAACATACAAACTGCAGGACTGAATCACATTATCAGAGTTAACCCTTCCTGAAGATCATTAGGTTCCGCGTGCATATACCTAGGAAAATTAATTTCATAAACACTTTTAATCACCATCCGAAGTGAACAAACTAAAGCGTTCGTGCTACAATGGACATTGTACTATCTGGGATGTAAGCAATTTAATTTCAAATTGGCGCAAATAAGCCACACAATAGACTCTGCGACTGTTTCGATAGTTCTTTTCAAATGAACTTGTTAACACACTAACCAACAGCCGAGCTGGTCCATGTAGCCAAGGCTAACAATTTATAATTGATCCAAAAATGTCCAACGAACGTCTGAAACCATCAGAAAAACGATGAAACTTCGCATAATATTCATTCTTCCCGGCACTGGACAAATAATTTCAAATCCAAAAATGGTGACATTATTTTGGAAAATAATTTTTTCTCATGAAGCGACAATACAAAAATTTTTATAACAAAAACAATTTTTTTTAGTGTACACGTTCCATTGGTTTTGTTTAATTTTGTTGGTTTAAATTTTAAGAAATAGGATGACTCTCAATTCAAGTAGGTGTTGCATTGGGGTTTGTGTAGGTGAAACCTTGAAATTGCTGTTGATCCATTGATTGTAGAATTTCTTTGTCGATTGGAGTTAAACGTACGCGTTCTCTTGTGAATGCTCGATCGAAGTACTGGGTATCTAGGGGATGTTTCTGCACAAATTTTTTTGTTGTAAATTAAAATCTACTCTTTCCAAGCCTGTACGGTCAAATATTTTCGTTAAATCTTACCACTTGTGGTTTGAACGGTGGTTCCAGCATTCGTCTTTCCAATTTCTTCCAATCGATCTCGTTAAAGAAAATATTTTCCGTTATGTCCTCATGAGGACTCGTTGGTGCACCCATTCGCGTATTTGAATCCTTCTCTAATAACTGCGGACAAAAATTAAACAAATTAATCGAAAGCCACACATCAACAACTTGATGTTATCACAACTAACTTTGCTTAATATATTCAAAGCGTCCTTGGACAAATAGAAAGGATACCAGGGAATCTCGTTACAAATTGACCAAAATAATTCATCTTCGTCGCATCCGCTAAATGGCGATTGACCAATTAACATTTCGTAGAGCAAAACACCGAATGACCACCAATCGACAGCTTGATTGTATTTTAGCCCCTGCAATTTCATTGCGAGTTTTATTTTTAGATTGTATGAAACATGCAGCGATTAACTTTGAAATCAGATACTAGGAGGATGGGAGTAAACGTTTTTTTTTGTATTTAATAAAGAACATCGTTTAACTATACACTCAGTGTAATTGCACTGTTTATATAAAAAAGCGTTGAATAGTGAATTTTATTACTATTTACAACTTTACAGAAATTTATGTGGTGTGCTTCATCGGTGCGGTAAATCTAAAATAATTTGAAATCGAAAACAAATTGTGTATCACCTTAATGGACAATACTAATTTATATCACATAGTGTAGAATATGGGAATAGCTTTCTCCACATTGCATTGGGGTCACTAAAAAGGATGTCCATACGGTTTTCGGCATTTTTACATCCCTTACCGGTCATATGGGTTTTTACATGATATAAGACGTTTGGTGACATACTGCATTTCCATACATGGACAGACATTGATAGTCTCCGTGTGGATTGCGGACGTTCAAATTGTGTTTTGTTTCCCAATTTTTTCGGCAATTCTTTAAACCAATTGAGAATTTCTAGATGGCGAAAAAGGAGTCCCCTCATGTAAGTTTTTGTTTTTACCACGACAGAGTAAAGTTAACCAGGCAGTAGCGCTGATTTGACTAGGGACCTGAATAATCTAGTAGTCCTATATTTTTTGCGAATACAATTTTTCGATTTATGTCAGTGTTTATTTGAAGTCATTTTCGACCAGTGTATTAGGTCCCTTATTTGACGTTTCGAAAATGAACCGCTTCTGCCTGGTTTTTATTCTGCCGTGGTTTTTACGAAAAGATGATGTTCTGGTGAGTAAGGTTCGACTGTATTTATTGATTTTTCGTTCGACGTCACACGCGTCGAGCTAACATTAAAGCCAATCAATTTGCCGATGGTACAAAACTTTATTGTACCTGGAACATAAACTGATTATATGTAATATGCAGAAATTGATCAACCAACGCATTCGGTTCGTGTTGGACTCTACGTTCCTTACCAGCCTAACTTCACGATTTACTTCATTGACTGTTTTTGGCCCTAAAACTTTTGGGAAAACAATTTCGCATATTTTGAATTTTCTTAAATTTTTTCCAAAAGTCGGAGAAAATTTAGGAAAATATGAGAAAACAATTTCCCAAAAATAGTCCCTGCTGCTATGGGAATAAAAACTGTTAAAGTTCTTTAAGCTCTAACAAAATAAATGGATCGGAAATTCTCTCTATTTTCGGCGGAAAAATAAATGTCTAAGACCCGTTCAAATAGTCAACTTAGACTTCACTGTTTCAACTATAACTCTGCCGTTAGCACTCTTTTACAAATTTTCCACTGGCTTTCCGATCACATCTCCGTTCTAATATTTCCTACAAAAATACATTCTTTGCACACGCGGTCTCTTTGAATTCCAAATCCCATTGGGAAACTTATCAACTTTTCGTCATATTTTCACAGAAACTTTTCACTACTCTTATGCTCCGCTCGTAAAAATTGACTATTTTATAAATTATTTTGCGTTCATTCAGCCTACCTTTATTACTTCGGGTGCCATATAATCCGGTGTTCCGCAAAAGCTGTCTGCCGTTCTGTCCAAATATATTTGCAGTTTACACATTCCGAAATCGGCTATTCGGACATGTCCATCAAAGTCCAATAAAATGTTGTCTAATTTTAAATCACTTTTGGTTGGGTGGGCGGAAAGGATCACAAATCAAAATTTATTTACAATTGTTGCGTTGTTTTATACAGTATGACACAAAAAAAATGTCGATCGATCGTCGTAATGTACTTACCGATAAATTATACCTTTCTTATGTAAAAATTTCAATCCGGAAATAATTTCGGCGGCATAAAATTTCGCTCTCGGTTCGGGAAAGCGTCCGCTTACTTGTATGTGAAACATTAGATCGCCTCCATTGAGATATTCCATAACAAAAAACAGATGACTCTAAAATATACATTTTTTTCTCGATTTGTTTATGTCTATAACTCAATACACAATAAACGTTAAGAAAAATGCTTTGAAAAAAAGTTATCTTTACCTCAAGTTTAATGTTAGTAAGATTCCGTGGAAAGTAATAACTTTTGAAAGAAAATTTAATTTTTATTCGAAACAATTTTCGCATTCTTGGTATAAAAAAAATACGCAGAATTTTTGCGAATTTATTTAAATTCATTTATCCATCAAAGAAAATAAAAATCGGTCTGATAAAAGGTATATTATGTATCATTACATAGCATAATTATCGCAATGCAATCCAAATAGAAATCCATGCATGAATGATAATAGATACCAGAGCTGGATATACTGTGCAAGAGATATTATTCATTGGATGCGGAGCATGCATTTTTTCCGAATCGGGTCAGTGGTAGAAACAGGTAGAATTTCATTTAAATTTCGATTTTTCAAAATTTGGAATCGAATTCTATTGATAGAAACCAATCTTCCACGCCCATTAAGGAAATATATTTTTTGAATTTTGTTATGCCAGCTACATAATATGTTTCTGATTCTCGTATTAACATGAATCGTTGAAAATCGCAGTAAGAGTCACTTTGCGAAATCTTTGCGAATATGAAATTTGAAACCAACGGGTCTTCGATCTTTGTGAGTTATATCTTGTTCGAAATCTTTCTCCAGACTTAGTAATTTGTAGAAGAATTTTTTTCTTCAAACACTTTCACCTTAGGTGGAATAGGTCTGGATAGACATCTGGACTATATTTCAGGCCTGCTAATTAATTTAACATAATTTTTTTTCCGATCAAAAATTTAAGTTTTTTCAGCTTTGTCGTAGGTCGACTTTTCTGCTAAAACGTGACTACAGATCACACTTATCGCGGTCGGATCATATCGTATGAGGTATCAAGCGAAAGGTTAGCGTGCAGGGAAGAATATCAGACAAAAATTTTTTTAAGAAAAGTTCTGATACGGATGAGTTAGAGTGAACAAATTTTCACGGGGGTGTCATTTTTGAGCTCTTTTTTTGAAAAAGTGATACTGTTGCCGGTGCGAACACTTAACCTTGGCGATTTTTATAGGGTTCTAATCTAGGTACCTAGTGATGACATCCCACACCATTACTTTGCAGGATCAGGATCAGGATCAGGATCGCGCCGTCCTCCGGACCTCTTCAAAAATCGTCAATTTTTCGAGGTAAAATTACTGCTGGAGCGACGCAGCTGAACTTTTTCGAACATATCGATACTGCTAAATGTTGTCCTTGTTGAGGCTAGTATTTGACCATAATTTCACATTTATCCGATTAGTTGTAAGGAGAATATTGACTAAATACACATTTTCCCAATTCGGTCTAGTGCATTTTAACCCATAGGTCCACACCTATACCATCCATCTATACCAAAAAAGCTGTATTCGGAGGAGAACCCTTGGATTTCAATTGGTCGAAGATTTCGCAAAGTGACTCTTAAAGGTTAAATATATCATAAAAGTTCCAGATGTAACCGTGACAGACAAAACATCTGGATAGGTTTTTAAAGGGGAAAAATTGAGGTAAAATGCTCGGCCAAAAATCCCAGATTAAACGCAGAGCAGTCAAAGGTTTTCTTTACAGAAGAATTTTTTTCTCAGATTCGTTGTTGATGTCGGGATTTGTATATGATTTTATCTGCGCTAAATAGACGGCAAGATTAAATGACCTCTACCCTGAATGAATAAAAATCTCATTCAGCAACAGATAGGCCATAATAAATAACAATCTGCCAGAACGACCAGCAAACGGTTTGAGGTTAACACTATCCTAATTTGCATAACAGACTTAACTTTTTCGAGAATAGTAGAAATTCCTTTGTTAAAAAAAAAATCAAAGTCTCTTATGCAATTTACGGCAAAACAGCACCGGTTACGAGTTCTGAAAGAGTCAAACGAATTGCACAACTCTTTGAAGGAATTAAAGAATTCAGATTTAGGAAAAAGAACGGAAGACAATATACGACCCAATTAAGATGGGTAAAGTTAAAATAACCAGAAAATGAACAAAGCGGACAAGAGTGAGATCATTTTCAGTCCCGAGCCGTCGAAATTAGTTCATTTTTTTTGTTGTATTTATGGAACAGACGAACAGCAGCTGATACAATTGTATGACAGTCATTAATATGAATGAATATATAAATGACAATGGTTGTCGACGGCAATATATAATAATTATATGAAACTGTTTCTTTCAAAATAATTTCGGGATTCGAGGTTTGGATGCAAATAAAAAACCAGATGCAAATGGATTTATTAAAAAAATGTCAATGAAAAGTGTTGTGGTAAAAAAATCTGAGGACCTATGGGACTAAAGTGTTGAAGCCTTTTACACTCGAAAACAAGCCCGGATTTTATTTTGAAGTGTGAGAGAGAAACAAAAAAAATCCATAACAAAAAACAGATGACTCTAAAAATAAATTTTCATTTGAATTTTGCGTTTAATTTTGCTGTAACCACACTCATTGTACATTGTGTATATATATTTTGACCAATTTTTCTTTCTCTGTAAACAAACTTTTTTTTACATTTCTTCCACGCGAAACTTTTAACATACGTTTGATGTATGTATGCAGTACCATCGTACGCAACAAAAAAGTAAAACACATCCGATTCTTATCAAATAAACAAAGAAACGAGAGAGGAAAAAAATGTTTTTCGATTTTATAATCGTTTGCCAAAAGAAAAAAAAACCGATCCACGTCATTCAATCAGTGAGTGGACAGACAATTTTATAACAAATTGATTCGGGTTATTTTTCACATCAATAATAGTGTAGCGTCTCTGCTATCTGACTCACTAAAGCACAATGTCGGACTTTCGGTTTATATGGTTTAAGGTCAAAGTTAGACGTGTTTTTCTTTTCGAAACTAATTAAACGTTTTAGAGGTTTCCGAATTAGAGCTGTCGTACATAGAGTGTACATTTTTGTACATAGGGAAGTGATTTGATGTTTTCGTTGTTTTTTTTTGCTGTTTGTTAATAGATTCAATTGCAGCGAAATGTTTTCTTCGACTTAATTGAATTATTTGACTGCGTTCAATTAAGAAGAATGAAAAAAAAACTTTTGCTTCGTTTGAAAGGAAATTAATTTTGGCTCGTCTAAATGACTTGGTAGGGAAGATATTCGAACAAATATTTTCCTGTATACAAACGTGCCAATCCATTTTGAAAATTCGATTAATGGACTTACACACTTCTGCTGTATGTATAAATTATTCAAGGTAATCACAACCTGGTATCATCGTTCGTAAAGGTACATTTCACATTAACAGGTGTTGTTGTTATCGACATTTATTCAACGGCGAAATTCAATTTGCTGGTATGGAAATGAACGATTTAAAATTCAGTGAGGCTGTTATGATTCCTTTTTAGATACTAAAGAGGAAATATTTTTATTCGCGGTATTAGTGCAATATAATGTATGACACGTAGTACGGTTGGCAATGATACAAAAGAAGATTTCATTAAAGCGTTCGAAGAAATCCGAAACATAGAGAGGTAAAATCGTGTTAATACACCTTAAGAACTTCAGTGGTCCGTAACGACAGACTAATTCAATTCACAACCGTTAAGATGCTCCACTAGAAGAAAAACGAAACATTCGCTTTGCATGTTGAACGCTTGAACAATTTTGTGTTCAAGAAAATTTTCATTTCAAAAGGAATTTGTATTTGCAACGCAAAGAGCTGTTTTCAAAGTGCTTTTCTCATTAGTTTAGAACGATTAACTTACCTCTGTTTGGAAGGTGCAAAACAGATGACACAGGTACGGATGTTTTGTTCCTAGAGCTAATACTTTTCGTTCAATTAACGTACATTCGACATCGTCATCTTCCAGGACGACATCTTTTTTCAAGCACTTTACAGCGTAGTAAAACTCTGTATTTCTCAGTTCGGCCAAAAGTACCTGCAAGTACGTCCAAATTAAACATACCAATCGGAAATAGAATATGAAGTAAATTTTCAAATAGAATACCTTTCCAAAACTACCCTTCCCAAGCACAGTAAGAAAGTGAAAATCGTCTACGGCATATTTCTTAAATCTAGGTATTGTGGTCGCAGGTGCTGTAATACGTCCTGACCGTTGGAATTGTGCAAATGTGTATGATGTCTCTGTTGGAAATGAACAAAATAAAATTTAATCCGAGAAAAATTAAATCAGGCAAATTTGGATGCAAAACGGTCAAGGTAACACTTACGGTTTCTCAGCTTCGGAGGGTCGCTTAGTTGGAAATCGTTTCTGAATTTTATCTTGTTTTATTTGGGAACGCGTTACTTGGACTTGTAGATTCTTAATGAATTTTTGAAGAGAATTTATATCGCCCTCAAGGACTAGTTTTGTAAAATATTAAAATTAAACAAAACTCAAAGAAACGTTTTACGTGGTTAACGTTCTTCAGCTTTATTAGCTTCACATCGTTGTATAATATACAATGTATATGTTGTCAAGATGGAAGTAGTGTAGAGGAAGCTCTATACTTATGTGATGAGGTACATGTGGGTCGTGAAGAAGGAAAGGAACAAACAAAACCCAGAAAAAGTAAAAATTTATCTTGAGCTTACTTTATAGTCGAGAGGCGACACAGTGCGGCGTTGTGGATTGAGGGATACCACCGAATTATTTATGGAGAAACAGATATGTGGAAATAATGACATCTCTTGAGAGTAGCTCCAGTGTTAACCTGTTACGGCCGGCTATCATCATCTTCAGAATAAACAACAAGCTCTGCTTCTTTTGATCTCACATAGCAAAAAAAACATTTTGAAATAAATGAAGTAGAATTTGAAATTATTCTCAGACCAAATGAATTAATAGATCCGCTAGTAAAACTGCAGATGTGCTTACCGCCCATGTAAAGGTTAAGAAAAAATTGACTTTTGGGTGAAATTCTTTTCGGGGAAAGAACAAGATGGCAATAACTGAAGATTTAGGTTTATTTTTAGTTGACGGGTTCGACATTTGTTATGGTTCAAAATTGCATGAAAGAAAGTCTTGGCCAAAAATGAGATTCGTAGTCTTGATAATACTGTTCAATTTCTACTTTGAATTAAAATAATTATCAAATTAACGCCGCACGAAACAAGCATACCACGTTTCAAATGTGGGAGATGAAAATTTTCAGTGTTCGTAATTGATAGAATCTAAGTCAAATATATATCAGCCAGATGAGTTCTTATTTTTATCAGAACTTACGGATTTACGTGTAAAAACAAACCAAATTATTTTTTTTATGAAAACAAACACACCATGCACAAAAAGTTCTAAAAATAGTTTTGAAATAGAAAATAATAAAAGGTTAGTGGTAACACAGTGCCATTGTATCAAGAATGGATGAGAGGAAAGGTACAACATGAATTGTTATTTCAATATCATTACGACGAATACCCAGGATATAGTATTTAGAACTCAAATTCTAAAGTAAAATAATACTTTATCTGCACGATATAGTATGGATTCGAATGAATTTGCCAGCAACAGTAGAAATGTAAATGTAAAAAGTAGAAATAATCAGAAAACATGGCCCCACGTTGTGTCGGCAATGACAGCAAAAGTATCACTATTCATTCTAATATGTTTACGCTATATATGTGGTCACGTTTTCAACTTCAGTTTTGATTACATTCTCTCCTAACTTTAAGCTCGAACAAAGTTTGCGTTATGGCAACGAATTTATACGGCAAAAGTCGGTCTCCGATTCTAAAATAATAATGCCGACCACGTATAATAAACGAACAATTTACAGGTTGAATCATTGAAATTTGATTTGAAAACGTAACTTTTCAATAAACCAAATTTCGAAGTCAAGTTTTAATACGTTCGAATAAAGTTCTCGAAAACAAGACCGTTAAAATGAAACATCACATTTCAATCTCAATAACAATACACCACCCACTATAATATACACATACGTTGCCATTCTCTCCACCCATCTAATGTATATTCAACTAAAACAGGAATAATTATGCTACACTTGATGATGATGTGTAGTAGTTTGCACAGTGAAAATTATAGATTCTCTTTTTCAAATAAACTTGAAATATTCTAAATTTATAGCGTAATGGCAGCGATGTGCTAGACAGACTACTCTTCGGACAAGGAATATTTTCCGTAAAAACTGGTGCTGTGCACATTTCACAAAAAAAACAACAAAAACACATGGAAGATATAAATATTTATTAATAAGCGTCAAAAAACAAGCATCTTAATTTTGTGCAAGCAGAGCATGCCGTTGATTCATAAAACTTGATAAATATTCATCATTGAAAAGCAACATTGATATGTACCTAAATCGTCATGATTTGAATCGATTTTAAATGCGGGATTATGACTTGGAGGAGTACTTGGTGATTCTCTCGCTTCACGAACTCCTAGACGTATATCAAATACATTAAACTTTTTACAGTCTCTTCGTTCTTAAAGAAGTGCAGTTCTTTGCTCCAGCTGAATTCACCAGATGGTCCACAAACACATACCGCTTAAATAGTAAACAATCCGCGTAGCAAAGATATTGTTTCGTGTGTAGATTGACTGTGTATGCGTTTGTGGACCAGCTGCAGCAAAACACTGCACATCTCAAATTATTTACAACTGTATTTAATCAGTAAAACTTCATCAAAATTTTATGCTCGCTATATAGTGGCGAAAATAGGGTGCGTTGTGTAAGGCTGTACGCTAAAAATTAATTAAAATTCACTTATGTGCCTTTGTGCATCCACTGAACTGTTCCTAACGAAGAGCATTAATTGTTCAGAATAACAATTAACTAAACTTTTTTTTTAAACTTGCACATTTTCATAAGTTACCTAAGCTTTTTAATGGTGAACTACTTTTTCGGTACGTATTTAACGACAAAGTGAAGTTGTTGGTTGAAAGAAAGGTTTCTGCATTTCTAATGAAATGTTTATTTTTCCTCTGATATTGTTACATACTAAATAGAAAAGTCTAAGATTATGGTAATAAATGTGTGTGTGTGGTACGTGGTACCGTAAATAGATATGCGCTTTTGCATATTTAATTGCAAAAAGCTTTTACATATTTGAACATGAAAAGTTAACAAGGATCTGAAGTATTAGACTCATAATATTATACAGATTCTCAACATTAAATGTCTTTCTACAACATACCTATTGTCAATTTAAATCCGACGTTAAGTATTGGGTATAGGTATATCGGCAACATTCGATTCGTTTGTTTGATAAATCCTAAGAGAGGAAATTTCGAACAAAATTACGTAAAATATGTGGTCCCAACATGAAATACGTAATGTTTATTGGTATGTGTGTTTGCCCTCTTAATTAAGAGGGCAAATTGAACTATCAAAAGCGAAATAGCGTCGACGCATACATATATTGGTGTAAAATTATACGAAATGTGTATATTATACAAACTGATGTTGGGACCTCATTTCGTCGTGCAAATTTCCTCTCTAGGTATAATTACTCTAAGGATAAATCAGTTACATTTTTAACTTCGCGATTGTAGATCTCTCCCTTTCAATTGTGGATCTAAATCAGCCACATATTTCATACAAGTAAAGATAATGCATAAAATGTGGAAGAGCTCGAGTTGATTGATAAACGACTGGAAAATGGGTGTGACATCGTACCCTGTTTTTTTTATAAGGTGCATATTACAGTAAATTTTTTTTACAAAAATAACCCGACCAATCGTTAAAATCTAGCCCAAGTGAAAATGGCATCTTAAATTTCTTAAAATGAACCACCGCACCCTCACAAGTCAACAGAATTTGACGAGTGAGACTGTTAATGTAAGCTCATTTTGAGGAACTCTCAAAATTATCTATAAAAAGATGTACATTGAATTTGTTAGACGTTGTGACATAATTGCACCGGACTCATTTATCCATATGAAAAATTTGGGTAGAAATTCGTTCTTTCAATCAGCTTAACGGATTAACTTAGAATGTGCTGAATTCTGATATTTTCCTAAACCCAAATGTCAGCCCTTCCAAGGGACTGCGGTAACATTTCACACACTGTGAGAGAAAGTGTGAAACTGTGAGAAGCATTTTACGGACGAGAAGTAGAAACATTTGATCCCTAAATGATTTTAGACTTCAGTTTGATCTTCGCTTTAGGGGTTTTAATAAAACTTACGTGAAAACCACTTTAAACATGAGTTATACTCTAAATAATAGTGTATCAATGATACACTGTATCATACAAATTTTAACACTGTCGCGCAGCGAAGCTCTTTAAGTATAAATGGTCATAATCGAAATAGTCGAAAATCATAGTCGACAGCAAGGTCGACAGCTGTCAAATAGAGTACTATTTTGTATGAAATGGATTGTTACAGTGTTTTACAGCTGTGTGATACACAGCCAACTTTCAGTACCTTAGTACCAATACAAATCATGCTTAAAGTTGCGTTACGTACAGTCAATCACATCTAAAAGTACCAATGTATTATAAATTTCATCTTTCCCTACTTTCATTTCTCCTTACATTCGTTATGAAAAATAAGAAATTTGTAATACAATGGTACTTCTTTTAGGTGTGACTGACTAAAAGTCAGTGACTTTAAAGTCGAAAATGGAAAAAAGTTTCACTCATGCTTGCAGTGCGTTCAAAGTGAACAACTAAGTAAAAAAAATTAGAAATATTTCGCCCTACAAAGAATTGAATTACATTCTGTAGGAACTAAAAAATTAGCCGAAATCGATCTAAAATGTGTTCTCCGTTCGAATTGAGCCATATAAATTCCTTTCGAAATGTGTTAAGGTTCAAGGCTAGTAACAAAACATTTATCGCACTCAAGTGAAGAACTGTTATCGCACCAAAAATCGAAAGCTCGTTTCGACAATTAATTTACAAGAACAAAGAAGTGTCCGTATTAGTGCCGACTGAAGCTATAAATCTCTTTTCGTAATTTATCAGGATATGAAATCTCTGACATCCCCACTGTAAATATAATCTGATCAAAATTATATTCAAAATACTTATTTCTCAAAGTTATTCGAGAGAGAAAATTAACGGTGCTGTTTTATGTTTAAATAATCAGAATTTTCGTGTACAATACAACATTTAATTGAGTACAATAATAAATTACCTCTTCTTACTGATGACAATGCTTCAACTATTAGCTTTTGATTAACACCACACAGGTTTGCCGTCAGTTTTTCACATTTTTTGTGACAATTTACGTCACAATCTGTCATAATAAGTAAAATAGTATAAAAATGTTAATTTATTTTTCAGATAAATTATATTTGAATGCTTTCAGTTCCTTCGTATAAATCGACGACAAATTAAACACACAATTCAGTTTGTATTTCATTTCGTTCAGATGTTTTGTCTTAACATCTGGAGTGGATGCTAATTGAATATAAAATATGCAATGTGCAGGTTACGATCGGCACGATAAAATAGTAATGTTCTTGGTTATAGTGGACAATGGAATCTACATGTTACATCTAATATTCCCTTTTAGCATAACAATAACATTATTTGTTAATTCATTCTAAAACGCTTTTAATAGCGATAAAACCACAATGAGACTGTTGGAGTGTAGGAGGCCTTCGTAGTGCCACTCGGATATTCAATGATCCATGGTATAAATTAATGGGTAACACATGGTGTTGTACTTTTCCCATTTTTTCAACTACATACTTATGTAACTTCTCAGTTACCCGTTTGTCCCTTGAGATGCTAGCGCGAACGAACGAACCATTAGAGGCCGGCTTAGAGTTGAGCTTTGCTTTGTTACGTTTTTTAATAGACACCTAATCGTGTGAAGAGCCTTTACAATTCTCAATCTAAATTTAATTGTCCTGCAAAATGCACGTTCGGGTTTGAATCTCAAGATCTATGGTTAACTTTAAAAAGTTTGTGCGAGCTTTCATATTTGAATTCTAACAAAACTTTAAATTTCAAAGGGGCAACATCAAGTTTTTCAAAGCTAACTAAAAACAACTTACGATGGTTAGCTAAACAAAATGTATATGAATATTCACAGCTGATTCACTCCACTCGCAGCTATGTTTTCGAAGGTAATGCACGTAATGTATATGTATTTACTGCATTTGAAATTTTGCACAGATACGCAGAGCTTTATAAGCTCATATATTAGGGGTGGTGTTTTACAAGTTCTACAAATAGCCTCATTCCAAAAATCGTTCAAAATAGTTATTTATGCAACCGCGAGTAATAAATGCTTTTTTATGCATTACATGTGTAGAGTGTTACTCGAGGTCGAAAAGTACGACTTACAGTGAAATATTGCGTGCTTACCAAAGAAAAACAAGTGAAAGCTGCTTTTTCTCTGGTGATAAGACACTTATCGCTTTTCTTCTTGATGAACAAACAACTGTTTCAGTCCATAAAAAATCAATTCAACTGCTAATTGGTAGGATTCGAAAACTCATAATATAAAATGTTTTTGTCACACTAAATCTACGGAAAGTACCACCGATGCTTCATAGTTATAATTGAAATTTTACTTCACTCATGATGTGTTCGATCGTCCTAGTCGTAAGTAGATGATACAATTTTTCTCGTTATTGACGATTTACCACAAAGGGTAGAGTACAGAATTGCATAAAAGATTACAAATCATACACAGACAACAATAACATTGCTTGAGCGGGAAAATCAGCAATACTTCGGAACTCTAGAAAGAATAACGGAATAAGATCATAATGTACACTATCCGCACAAAACATAAATTAAAAATTAGAAACCAGTGGACCTGTGAAAGATTTTTTTTTTCAAATTTATAAATCAGTTTCGGTCAAAGCACATTAACCAACAATTTATGGGATATATGATATCCATATCTCCACGTTCATGAAAAAGCAATTTTGAATAACAAAAAAAAAACGTCGGACCCTCCTTGTAACTTGAAAAGTTGTGACATTATTGCAACAAGAGATAGAAACAATATTCACGTGGCCTTTGGCAGTTTTGTGAGCGCATGCATTAGTTCCGTATTGCATGCTGCTGTATTGCTTTGGCTTCACGTTTCGCTCTACGAAAATCCGGTCTATATGTTATAAGTCTTTCATGCACCCAAAACATGTTCAATTTGTACCGGCATTTATTCCCGTTTAGATATTTAGATATTTACCCATGAGCATATTTTCTCTGCATTGACTCTAATATTCCTATTCGCTTATACCATGCATTAACACTCTATAAATACGAGTCTATATATTTGACTGTGTGACAGTATTGCGGTAAAAGTGCACGAAATTTAATTTTTGCCCCAATTTATGCCATATGGCAATTGATGTAATGTTGCAAAATTTTATCTTTATGTCTGATAAGTCGAGGTAGACTAGACAAATTTGTACAATAAATCCTAGAAATATTATACTCGTTCAGTTCGTCAATAATTTCAATATTTAATAGTAGTTGTAGGTAACAAATACCGAATAAGTTTCATTTGGATAAGAATTCGTCAAGTTTAATGGAATCCTATTTTTTTCTTAACAAAAATTAGTAAAAAAATTAATTCAAAACTTGTTAAGGAAAATGAAAAAGAAATAAAATTTCGGCGAAAACATTAAATTCCGTGTAAAGGCAAAATGGAAGACAACAAAATCGTTGCATACCGCTGTTAATACCAGTAATGAACTATGCTTATGCTTAATACGCTATATATAGGAAATTCAATCACTGTACGTAATATCTATTTCGGACAATAGATGGGCCGAACGAAGCGATAAGTAAATAACTAAAACAAAACTGATTATTTTATATTCCTCAAAACAATGCGATTGATCTCGAGACTAGTGAGAATTTCTATTTTTCTATCTGTACCCCGGTAAAGAATTGCTTATACTCGCCCCGAAAATCTCCTAAGCAATTTTAATTTCTTGTAAAGTGCGTTATGAATTTTTTTGTTTACGTTTTTTTCGTTCGAAAACATGAGACAATGTTTTTATTTAGATTTCTTTTTGTGCAAAAACAACTAATATATTTCATGATGAGCAATGTAATTATTATGAATTATACTGTCGCACAGCCAATAAATCATCAGTGAAATGAGAGGGGCTTAACCGACTGTCAATCAGTTTAATTCTTCTTAAAATAGTTAGCTGGCACGAAATTCGGATGTACCAAAACAAAACCAAAAAAAAATATATTGACGAACGATAACGACATTAAAAGTGTAACCATCAGTACACCCGAAAATAGATTAAAAAAATTAGGAAGAGGAAAAAAAATTTAATAAAAAACATTATAGAATTTGTAGCTCTCTATCTATATTATAATTGCTAAAAAAACTGTTCTCGACGATCACATGTCAAAGTTAGCTTTCCGTAACACAGCGTCTTAATTTCGATGTCAAGCAAACATTATTATGATCGAACTTGCGTCAGACAAACACTCAAACACGGCTTAAAATTGGATTATTTTAAACCGATGAGGAAATCAGTTTTTCTATGTTCTAAATAGAAATGCAACAACAACAAGTCTATGTGGAAAAAAAACTGAATGTGCCTGAACTTTCAAAGTAGAACCCATTGGTGCTTGGTTATTTATTAATAATGTCTTTCAAAATATTTTCGTGAAAAAACAATTTGTTCAGTGGAAAAGAATATTTCTTTTCTTCTTTTCTTGTTTGTTTCACGTATATTATTATCTGTTTGAATTCCACTTAAACAGAAGTTTCGCCGGTTTCACTTTGTTCGTTGAATATTGTCAGAAACAGGAATGTTTCATTGGGCTTTGAACTGACACATTTTCCGTGAATTTGCACTGACGTCTCGGCGAAATTTATAATTGAAAATGTTGTTTCAACATTAGTTTGCTATCTTCCACGAGACGGATGCACATTCATTCGATGTTGTATTATTTTACTTAAAATGTCAATTTCTGCGTTCGATTGAAAACTCTTTCGTCTGACAGATGGGATCAAATCTTGACTCCAGACTAGCATGTAAATATAAACGAGAAATATTTTGTAAATGGGTGGTATAATCTACAGGTAACAAACCACCCACAGCTTCTTTGGCAGTCTAATCAATCATAATATAAAGTTATATCTTTAGACCTTAGATCTTTAAGAGGGGCTATTACTCAAACGAATTCCCTGAATGAAAGCCACATATGTTCACTTGTTGATTCAATTTTGATAAATGAAATTTACTGCGTACAAAATTCGTCTGAGACAATTAAATGCCTATCTGTAAATTTAAACAAAAACAAAAAAATTGCTAAGTTGTTTCTGATTAATTAGAAAAGAAGCTGAACCGATTTACTACTAATTAAAAATGTGTACACCATTTGGCAATGGATGAAGAAGATTCCTTTCAATAAAGAAAAACATTTGTTCATGACAATGAAACTCTATTCTATATAATGTGAAACAACGAAATTATTAGAAAATTAATTGCATGATGTTGCAATGTGAATAGAAGAAAATTCTCCAATCAGATTCGGGAGAATTTTATGCTGAAGAAAGCAAGCAAGCTCAACTAACTATTGTAATGATAATGTTTCGAACAATCACAGCAACTCTGTTACAGTTAGAAGTGGTTTCACTTCCGGAATATAGTACAAATTCTATCTTACCCAACATTTTCTTGGGGCTGGTCGGTGCGGTACCGCCCTCAAATCCGGAATCATTGCTGCATGTACTCATACGTACTTCTTTGCCTTTTTCGCTTCCGGACTGAGCACATTCAACGAAACAACTTTCGTCAGAACTGTTTTCATCACTCGTTTCTTCACTTTCGGTTTCACTTTCACTATAGTAATGCCAACGTTTCTGCAATGGACGTGGTGTTGCAATCAACGGATATTTTGGACTTTCATCGACTACATAACACTTCCGCTTGTGATCGAGCTTGACCACTTTTTTCGGATCGAAGTTTTTGTCTTTATTTTTCTTTTTATGGCGACGCTTTAAGCCCATTTCGTCTTCACCGGAACTACTTAGATCGTCCGACGAATATTCAGAGTCTGAACCGTAAACCGACGTTACATCAGACTCCTCACCGCTAATGCAATATTCATCAGCCGTGCTTGATTTATTATTGGTAGTAAGAGATAGATTATTTAAATTGGCAATCGTTGGGAACTTTGATAAACTATTCGTTTTATTTAAATCATCACCTGTGTTTGTCGATAATGATTTGTCATTTATTTCATCGGCGGGTGTGCACTCTTTCGAATGTTTCGTACTAGATTTGGACGATTTTTTGCTGTTCGCTTTCTCATCATATTTGCGATATATTGGTGACATTTTCGATGAACTCGTGACCTGATTCTCATTGCGTTTCTTCACTGACCGAGTTTCAGTGAAACTATTTTCGGTTGTATTTTGCATCTTATCACATGTGGTGCCGTCGTCTTCGTTGTTGCTGCTGCTAGCCGCTACATTGCTTCCTGAAATACCTTTGATCATTTTATTTATGTTTTCAGCGGCTGATTTGTGTTCAGTAGTTGCTGTCGTCGCTGGTATTTTATTCTCTTCCTTCATCGTTGCAAAATCTTTTACTTTTGTTTGTTTCTGTTTTATTTCAGGTGACTTGGCTTTCAGCCCAGTCGTTATTTTTAGCGGCGTTTGTATCTCAGAATTTTTGGATGGTTGTATTTTTACTACGTTTTTATTATTCATATTTGCATCGTATTTATCAGTTGTAATTTGGGATGCATCAGTGGAAGTCGGTGTTATGGTTGACTGTGAAGACGTTGCTACGTCTGGTGATTTAGACGGTAATATTGTTAACTTTTGGGCGGACTCAAATCTTTTCGTGATAATACTTTGCTTTTCTATGATTGTCACGGTAGCATTTTGTATTTTGGGCTGCTTATTTTCGGTTAATTTTGGATGCATTGCGGTCTCAATGCTTTTCACTACAATTTTCTGTTTTTGGCCAATTTTTATCTTTGTTTCCACTGAGACTTTGTCAACAGTTTTTACTTTAGCCTTTTCGACGCTTACAGACCCCTGCTCAACCTTTTCCGTAGCCTTGCCAGCATCAGCAGCATTATTCTTTTCTACAGGTGCTCCCACATTCGCTTTTGGCTTTGATTTGGACTTTTTCAATGGTAAAGGTTCCGTTTTTTCGACCTTTGGTTTTATGTCTTCAGATTTTTTTATTGTGACCTCAGTTTCTACGGTTTCATCTTCACATCCAATCTTTGGTTCCTGTAAATTTTCAGCATTTTGAAGCCCAAGGAGATCATCTTCCTTCTTTTTCATTTCTAATGCTAAAAGGTCTCGTCGTCTCTGATCATAATAAACTGTTTCTCTTGTACCTATTGCGCCCCAAAAATCTTCACCGCTTTCTGATTTCTTGATTTTAGAGATTGGTTTCGGTTTGGCCACCTTTGGTGCGCCATCTGTGCTAGTTTTCGCCTTTTTCTTCGGCAGCTTAAACACTGTATGAATTGCGTGGTCTTCCTCAATTTTTTCGACAACCACTTTCCACTTCGGTGATTTATTTTGCTCAATTGGAACATCCTTAGTTTCAGCCCTTTCTTCCATATTATCAACATCAACGATAGCAGTGACTATATGCCGGCTATGTTTCAATTTCAGATTGATATCATCTGCTTCTTCTAAAATTGGTTCATTGATTTGTTCATCAACAGCAACTAAAGCTTCATCTACCGACTCAGCCCCGCTTTCGACAATTTTCTGTAAAATATTTTGCTGTTCTTCCTCAAATATTAACGAGGCACGACGTCGCAATTCACCAGCATTCAAATCATCATTCACTTTTAACTCTGCCGAAATATCCTTACAAATATCCTTAAAGCTTGGACATTTCGCCAAACTGTGTCGTCGAATAGACTTCCGTAATTTTGGCTCCAAGTAAATAATTTCAGTTTTCTGCATTTGACCTTCTTCCGGCTCTTTGTGTTTCGGCTTTATAATGTGCTTTTCCAAAATTAACTCACCGGGAGTTTTTCGTACCACATCCTTGTTTTTTGTTAGTAAATCATCTCCGAATTTATCCCGCCATGACGTTTTGCCTTTTGTGTCGGGACTTGGACTGTGCGGTACTGTGCTGGTGGTCGCTTCAGTGTCACTGTCTTTTTTAACTGAACTTTTCGAGCTACTAGATTGACTCTTCTTACTTCGTGATTTACTTCTCGATCGCATTGTCGATAAGCGAACAATATTTCTGTCGCGCTTGATCGTCGATCGATTTTGTGGTGGATCATTTTGGTCAACTCTTGGCATAAATGGTGAATCATTTTCGTTAGCTGGTGATGACGCTTTTCCATAAACGATTTTTTCGGGTGACTTTGACCTGGCCGCGGCTCTACGGTACCGAGACGACGATACATCGATATCGGCTGTATTGATCTGAATTGGTCTTGGCGGTATGTACGAACTATGCAGATTCAATTTCGGGGAATTGATTCGAGTGAGTGAAGCTAGATTTTGTGGACGTCTGGCTGCATATGATTCGGATATTGGTGTTAGCATGGGTTTGTAGTGTCGATTTATTGCCGCAAATGTACTTCTAGCTGGGGGAGCTGAATACGTTCCCGACAATGCATTCCGACTGTAGCCAGAAAATGATGGAGCAAAACTTGACGATGGAACATAGTACGGTGAATAAAGTTGCGCTCCGCCACAGTAGTACGATGAATCCGAATATAGTGGCATTTTAATTATATCTCTGTGAAAATACACCAGTTGCTCACGTGACAATTGTAAACATAATAAGAGACGAGAAAGATATTCGCAATTTCGAAAAAAAAATCTTTATGCCATCATAATATTACATAATAACCGTCGCACTCTCAGCACACACAAAAAAAATGAATATTTCGGAGAGATGAGTTTTCTTTTCAACTTTTTTTTTTATTTTCGTAAAGATACCAAAACTTTACTATTAAGCGTTTTTATTATGAAATTGTTCGTCACACTACCGATTTTCAACACACTTAAATTAAAATTTAAAGAACGTGCGGAAGTGTTCTATTTCATTTAGTGCCAGTTTAAAGGACTTTCAAGTGCATGCTTTTTACTTTTACACGAATAAAGAAAGAAAATTATTTCCCGTTTCTAATTTACCTTAACAAAAATTTCCTTTTTTCCTTTATCTGTTTTTTATCATTGGTTTATCTGTCATGAAATTTGATTAGATAGGAGAATTTTTAATTTATTTATTTAGCAATCTTATGGCTCATTGTCTCTAATTTTCGAAGACGTGGTTCTTAGACGTGTATTAGATGCGAGTCGATAAATAAATTTGTCTATAGTCAAGATGCTGATTAATACCGCAATATCATCACTGTATGTAAGTTATTTAAATTGAAACAGAAGATAATAAGAAAATTATTGTTCTGGACTAGTGTTGACCCGACACGACACTCTCTATCAAGATTGAGATACTGACTGGTCAGAAAGAGCTGGTTACAATATCCATGTTCACTTAGGCAAGTCTCACACATAAAAACACATAATTTGTATTTATATATTTGCGAAAAGCCACATAAAAAGATTAACAGCTGTATGTATAATACGTTCGGTTTTTGTTGGGAGGCATATATTTCGCGCGTGTGTACAATTAAACATATATATTTACATATAAGCCACAAGCGATATACGAAATTTACATTTTCACATCGAAAATTGAATATAAAGAGGAAAATCGCGGTGTCTGCATATTCATATTTTAACGTTTTATATATTATATACATACACACGTCGATTTAGTACGATCAAAAAGAACATTTTCTTAATCGTTAGAATGGGAAAAACATTTTCCGAACACTCAATTAATGTAGAATTATACATTTAATGGGAAATTATTTTTTTTTGTGTGTGTACACACCAAGTACATAATAAAAGTTAATGAAAATTTCATTTGGTGGCCATTTGTAGCTAAGAGCTAAATCGGACAACTTACACTAATCGAGGCAAAATTAATTGTTTTTTTATTGTTCGGAACGTCATTTGAGAAATTGTTTAACGCCCTGCCACTGAATGCGTTTTATGCAGGAACCGATTCTTAATTTGAAAACCGACTTTCTATTTAATTTGGAATTTATCGATGGGTGCCGATGAATTCATTGACTTCTTGAATTTTTAGTCCCTCAAATTTATGCAAAACAATTTTTTCAAGCCTTGGGCATACATTTCGGAATTTTCCTCTTAATTTAGGCTATAACTCGCTAAATTGCCTAAAATCTACCATCCACAACAAATACGAAAATAACAATTGAATTAACTTGAAACGAAAGAGATTCGGTTGTTTTAAAACGGAGTAGTAGATGCAGTTAATTTCGTGGTGCAGAATTTAACCATAAAAGTATTTGTGTGGCGTGTCGGAACAACTGAAACTTTCCATTCAAATAAAATTTAAAATCTATTCTTCCACAAGAATCTACCAAACCATTCCTATTTTTTTCCGCTGGCTTCATCGTCTGCAAAACATAAATACCATGGTAATATGATGAGGACATGTCGACAAAACAAAATGTAGCAAAAACTATAATTTTTGTTGATAAAAAATAAATGAAACGAAAAAGACATTAGATAAGAATAACATATTGAGTAGGCGGGCGCGTGTGAATGTCCTTGCAGATATATTGCTCTTTATCTTCATAACATTTTGTTATAATTAAACTTAATTCATGTAAAGAAATTATATGTCGATAAAACGCTCAATTTGTAGAACCCATTAAATGAATAAATTCACACACAAAAAAATCCAAATTGTAACTATCCCAATTTAGTGATGGCATCAACCACGTTTATATATGAATATAAGATAAAGATAGCCAAATGGACGGAAAATTTTGACTAAAAACATATGCTTTGCACGCGGCAGGTGACCCGTACACCTAGTAACATTACATATACCTGATTTTCGTAGTTATCTCATGTTAGATCGCGTTAGCGTGTTAAGTGTGAAATATCTTCAAATCCCACGTAAATAGTCTAAAGAAGTTGCGGAAGTTTTCTAAAAATAGGCTAAAAATTGACCAAATACGATCTAATCTGCGAGTTGTATGGCAAACTACAATATTGTCATCTGTTATCAACATCGACTATAAAAATTAGCTACGAGCTCTGGATAGCATCCTCTCATATATCAAAGCGAATATCAAAATTAAAGAAGTAAAAGATTTTGCGTCACACCTCTCGGTAAAACTTTACAAACAAAAGAAGTAGTAGATCGATAGTACTCGAGTATGTTAACCGTGCTATTTCGCCCATCAAGGTGTTTTGATATATTGAAATTTTACAAATGTGCAGTGGAACGCTGAAATACCAGCTATTACACTCACTTAATGGTCACGGGTACGAAACAATCGTCGTATTTTTACATAAACGTACATTTTGCCAAAAAATTAAAATTTATTTTCGTTTCTTAATCCTATATCATATGCTTACCAATTAAATGTCTGTTAAAATGATCTATGTGCATAAGTCTCAATTTAAAATTGTAAATTATTAAAATAGAAATTATTAATTATATGTTCATTACTATTGAATTTAACTATTAAAATGGTCAACTGAACATAAACAGATAGTTTTGGCTGCACAATATAGGTAATTGATTTAATTTAATTTATTTATATTAATTTATGATGACAGTGGATGGACAGCAGCGGAAAGTTATATCATTATTGCAGACAAGAGAATGGTGTTGTTCTTTTCTGTTCATGTGTGCTATGCACAGATCTAATAAATCTTAGTTCATAGCTAAGATCAGACACTTGGAAGATCAGAATGTCTGCTGAAAAACAAAGTAGAAATTTCTTAAAAGTATTGGCAATTAAAATGTGTGGGCGGCAGTAATAATGGAATAATATGATTCTGTGTGTGTGTGTGTGTGTGTGTATGTTTAGATAGAGATACAGAGACGTTGTTCTTATATTTACGTCAGGTGTGTGTACAGAAACAGATTGAATAATGAGGAAGGGGTGTTCGACCAAAAAAAAAACACGAATGGAAAAGTTGTGCGTAGATCTAATTTATTTTTCCAAATTATGTTGAACGATTTCTTAATAGAGCTGTAAATGAACATGAAATTTCAAGAAGACTAAGCTTAAAGCTCCTAAATTTTGTAGGTCGGACACAGGGGAAATTCATGACTATTATTTGAAGTTTCTTTCTTTCACATTATCTTTTCACAGCAAGTCATATGCTATCGACAGCGACGAAATAAATATTACGCATCGTGCCCAAATGTTTATTTTGACGAGTTGGTGATTGTGATCCTAAGCCCAAGGTGCACTCATTTATTAATAATTTATTACACTGCGCTCATTTATTACTCACCGCAGTGTTTCCATGGGGAGATAAATATGACATTGTTTCATGCTATCAAAATTTGTTTTGTTGAGTAAAGTAGCATACGTGGGACTAGGGTGATTGTGTAAGCCCAAGTACTCAGTAGCAAAATCACCCTCGTATCGATTTTCAATCACAATCTCCCATAAATACGTAATCAACTATTAAATCAAAAGAAGTTACAGGCTCGATTCAATAACTATATTGGTAGATTTCGATCTGGGGATGATGAATATAACAATAGAAATGAGGATTCACACAGAATCGGATATCATTTCTATAGTGGGTTCCTCTTCTACCCAATTCTCCTTCACATAATCTTGGTATCCTTCTAACTCTTTGGTCATTCGTAGGAGGTATTTCACATTACAGCCAGCGTACGATAAGTAAGAACATGGAAGGCAACAATAGAAACTTTAGGTGATAGTTTTTTTGTCCTTAAAGAATGACAATCAATTCCATAGACGAATCCTTGGAAATTTGTAAATTTTATCGTACTTTTGGAGGTGAATTGATTGGATCATATAGAAAAATTACAAGTGTAAACTCATGATGTGGGATCTGGTTCTCTTTTCTCTTATGCACCTCTCTCTCTCTCTCTATCTGTCACACAAACACTCTCTCTTTTTCTCTGTCCATATTGTAATGTTTTTCCAAACCAACGATTATGCATCAAAATGAAAGACGCGAATCATTATTTTCAAACTTTTATATTTATGAACATGATTCAAGAAAATAATTTTGAAATATGTATAAATACCGACTTGACCGATGTCAGGTGGTTAAACTATTTTGTACGTCAGAGAGAGTCTATAAATATAAATCAGTTTTCCTCAAGCCGAAAATTTTTTTACGTTCTCTCTATTTTTACATTATCTTGTTAGGTGTATTTAAAACGTATGTAAATTGTGATGGTATTGGTATAGCATCGTATTATCAATCGTAGTATTGGTTCGATATGCTTTTCTCTGAATTTATGTAAAAGCAGTTAGACAGCCTACAACACTGGTAGATAGGTCCTAATTATTTCAATAAACAATAGAACACAATTTTAACGTCAAGAGTGCACAAAAGCATGTACGTAGACCATGACTATGTTATGCATGACATATGCATCCATTTTATATATTGCTTTGTGGTTATTTTCTCTACAAATTATGCGATTTATATACTGATTTCCCGAAATAACAAACATAATAATAATTGTGCATACACCAAAAATAAAAGCACAAATAAAATCGACTTTGCAGCAAACAAGAGGTCAATAGGTTAAAAATGTGTTGTGCCAGAGATCGGCCTCTCCATTATTGTTAGGTATACATACATACAGTGTACTGTGTACACAATTTGTACATACGTATACTTTGCACGAAAAAGTAGCTGATGTTCGGAAAATTTCTGCACCCAAAGCAATATTTTTCTGTTATAATGTTGGAAATTTGTTGGAAATAAAATTGCACCAATTTCTCATTACATTGGGAATGGGTGAAAATATGTTTTCGGTTGGTTGCCTTAAACCTCTCATTGTTAAAATTTGATTGGTTTTGTCAGCACGACATTGCATTTGTTAAGTGAAGAACATTTTGACGGCGAATTAGGTTTTATTTTAATTTAAAAAGAAAAGAAAAACTAAGTAGAAACCTGGCACGAGGATGACATTATGAAAAAGAAGACCCAAACCCGAGTTGGGGCCCAATAAGTGCTTTAGGAGCGTGAGCTAGGTCTCTTGGGGTGAGCTCTTATCTGGATACTCGGCCGTACAGTGAACGTGGTGTATTTTGTCAATTGTCAAGTGCATTGTAGTACATCGATGGCACCTTTGGTAGTTATTACTATTAAAATAAATCCAGGTGTAAGAGTACAAAATATTCTGAAGAAAATAAATGACAAAGAAGAGAAAGAACCTGCTGGAATATATAAGATACCATGTATGCCATGTTACTCCATTTATTTAGGTTAATTTAGGAAATGTTATTTATGTTTCATTGAAAGACTGAATGATCAGGCGGAAAACGTAAGACGACGCGAACACAAGAAATCAGCAATGGCGAGATATGTCTAATGGAACAAAAATCACAAAATCGATTGGAAAAGTTAAAAAATAATTATAAAAGAAACTAACCACCGTCTACGAAGCTTTAAAGAAAGTTTGGCAATCCAACAATACAACGGCCAATTAATGAGTATAGACAAAGTACAAGTTTTAAGTGGAGCATGGTCTCCAATAATCCCAAAAATCACAGATTTTTTCGGTTTCACTTAGTAACCTTTTCATTATCATTTCACATTTCACGAAGACTGAATCTTTTACGAAAGCTCGGATTTTTTTTTTACAAAAACCACGTAATTCAATTATTGACAATTAATATAAATTTATTTTTCTCACATATATTTTACGTTATCTTCCTTGCATTAATCAATGCATGAGACAGACCACTAAAGATAAAGATAGGCTCAATATTTATTAGTTACCAAGTACAATTATTGCACGGCAGAGTAAAATAAACTTGGCAGTAGCGCTTGAACACGGCGAGGGGTGACGCACTGCCATTTAATCCCATTGAATCCATTTAATCAAAAAAAAAAAAATAAAGTTCTACCGAAAAAAAATGGTAAACTTATTACGAAAATAAGATTTACATGATCACCAGAGCGTTTAAGTGTTCGTGAAGTACATAAAACATTTTTTGGAATCAATGGTATTAAATTTATTTAATCCATTTATTCCATTTATTCCACTTTACACCAAAAACTCCTAAAAGTGGAACTTTACGCTTTTCCATCGTGAGTTGTAGTACTTGGTTCGATCAAAGGCAAGTATTTTGTAGACTTTTAAAATATTTGGTAAGATGAACTTTTTCCCCATTTATTACATTTAATCCACAAGATCGTCGTCCGTCGGGACACGGTGAGCTTGACAAATTTTTATTCGACCTCTCGTGGACAGGAAATGTTTTTAGTGGTTTTTGTTGAGTTCTGAGGGCAGAACCACGAGTAAGAATAACATAACAAGAAATTTTGCGTTTTTTTTGTTGACCTGCGGGAAGCTTTCAAGACTGTTTGGAACCTACTGGGGTACTTGTTTGATCGCAAAAATATAGTTGCCATTTAGCCTGAAGCCTAAGATTTACAATGGTACCAATGATGATATTCATGAATATAAACAAACATCTTTAATAGTATGAGTTTTGAAGTAATGTGATTCTTAGGACGCTGCAAAATTTAAATACTGTATCGTACGCAGATGATTAGATACTACATTCTCTCAAAAAGTATTTTTAGTTATTTTGCATAATTTTAGGGGTAAATGAGGGACGGAAGATGAGTTCGGCTTTCATTCTGAATCAGAATTTCTGATAAAATCTTGGCATCGGGGAATCTGGCACACGCGTTCATAGCCCCTTAGAGGTGAATCTGGCACACCATCAATTTGTATGGTGTGCCAGATTACCCCACGCCATAATCTTTACTGTTACACCTTAACGGCCATCCAATTCTTTTCGTATAATGTCTAATTTTTTAGTGAAAATAACTAAAATGTTGCAAAATTAGCTTAGAATGGCTATGGGAGAAACATGGCTATGGGAGAAACTATACTGATTTCATAACACAAAACATAAGAAAATACAACCTAATTTGTTAATTTTTGAATTGTGTGCGATTTATACGTAACCCTATTCCGTGTCAAAAATCTTCTTCCCACCTTTATTTACTCCTGAAATTATGCAAAATAACCGAAAATACTTTTTCAGAGAAAATAGAAATCATCCGCGTATGATACAGCAGTTTCAGTTATAAGTACGAAAATTAAGGCAAAAATAATTGAAATGCTAGGACCAACTATCAGAATCTCTTGTGTGCCTTCGTTTATAGAGGAAATAAAAATGTGTCGGACATTGTGTGGAATAGGGTCTCATAATGACATTTTTTGATAATATTTTGAACAGCCACTTGCTGCTAAATAAAGGATTTGTTCATGGCATGTAGGCTTTCGCAGAGGTCTAGTATAAAATCGAAATGCAAAGAATCAAAGTAAAGATTTTGTATTTTAGTATTTAGCAAACACAAACGCCCCAAAATCAGAAAACACGTTGCATGTCTTTTTTACGAAAGTGTAGTATATTTATTTAAACACAACTGGTAGATTCCTTTTTTTTTTGTTTGCTTAACATCTAGTAAAAAATAGTAGATTACATCATGCAACAAAGGATGGGAAATGTATTCGAGTGTTACTTGACTAGAGTAGTTAATATACATTATCTCATAACTTATTTTCGGCCTCACTCTTGATAACACATCTAAGACATCTCACAGTTCTAAAGCATTACTGGTCCTAAGTTCAAATTCTTTTAAATTTGGATACGAAACGAGGAATCAAAAAAACTGAAAGGTGAATTTAGTAAAAAAAATAATAAATTGAACTGGATTTCTTAAAAACAGATTTCTAAGAGTGACTTCGTGCTCCTGTACAACTTAGTCTTGAGTTTTTGATCTCAAACGTGTGCCATGCAATATGTTCGTTATTTTTTAAAATTGTCTATTGTTCGTAATATGCTCACGTTAGCTGTATTTGTTTGTTGATCAGCTCATTTTATGTGATAGGGGTAAATAGCGCTTTATCTTACAGCTAACCAAACTACTTTAGAAATCAACTGTTGCTATGTAAAAATATTTGTTTTATTTTCCTTTTAAAACATTTAAATGTCTATGTATGGTAAGACCCAATACTCTCCCTAGCAACCAAACTACAATTATTAAGGTAGTAGATACGTTTATGAATCAGTGCTACTTTGTTCGCTCGTGTTGTTGTTGTTGGTTTTAAGTCATATTAAAAATCAGCGTTTCTCAAACTTATTTTCCCCCCTACATCGATTTTTTGAGAGAGTTTGGATGCTAGAGAGAGTATTGTAAGACCACATCATCAGCTTGGAGAAGAAGACATAAAAAATTATATGCACCTTTGTCCAAATGTTTAGGATAGAAACATGGCCAAACTTCATTTGACTTCAACGACCTTTTTGTCAAAAAAAAACATAGCTAACGCCGACCCGTACGAAACACCTATTCGTATCAAAAGCCTTTACTGTGAAACTCTTCATTTCTTTTACTTCATTCTCTACTGAAAAGCTATTCGCCCTTTAAAATCACTCATTATCTTTCTTTGCCTTGTTAGCATATACAAATAAATTGCCGGAGGCAATATAGACAGCCCCGTACGAAGTCAACTTTCATAAATTCCTATTTAAACAGCTATATACCGCTATATTTACCTATATTTTCCTATAAATAAACATTTCACAGATGAATATGCTATTATATAGCTCTATATGCCTGTATATAGCTCAATATAGGTGAATATAGATATATATAGATGTCCATATATGAAATGCCTGAAACACCCCACACACATAACACATTATTTCCATGTTAAAAGAAACACTCTAAGTACCATTTTTCCCAATATATATATATCACTTTTATTAAAATCCAATATGGCCACCGGCAGCCATTTTGTTAGGAGACCGGAAATTTTACCGACGCTTTACATTCGTTAATACCTTTCAAACAAAAAAAAAATCATGAAATTCGGTCAAAATTTACTCGAGATATTGACAAAATACTCCACGTTCACTGTACGGCCGAGTAGCCAGATAAGAGCTCACTCCAAGAGACCTAGCTCACGCTCCGGAGAACATAATTTCAAAAACTTTTTTTCCCTGATTGGTACGGTCAATACCTATCTAATAAAGCTAAAACAGACGAAATATGTTGAAATGTAGCCGACCTACAAGCAAAAACTGCTTGCCGCCCTGTGCCTGTTTCACACCAAGGGGTCTAACTCACGAGTCGGTCATCCGATTTCCATAAACTTTTTTTTGTCGATCGGTATTGTAAATACCTTTTATTTGACGTATCAGTGACAAGTGTAACGTTTGAATGTCCGGAGATATCTTCGAAAAACCGTAAAGCACTTATTGGGCCACAGCTCGGGAAGGGTCGATCCAAAATCACTCATCTTCGAACTTAGCCTGTCTTTTGACATTACCAAACGGAAAAAAAAAGAATTTTCAAAATCGGATGCGTTTTACTCAAGTTATCGTGCAGACGGACAGACGGACAGACGGACATTTTTTTTTTCACTGATTTGGCATCTCTAGACAACCACAATAGGTTTCACCTTACTCAGGGAGTCCAATTCGACGTGTTACGGACGTATGCGTAAACGCATAAGACCCCAGTACTTCGTACGGGTCTAAAAACTAGGATCAAAACGTGTTTTCAATGTCCTTTTCAATTAACAACCTAAGAGAAAACTTCTACTGGAGAGTTATTATTTTATTTAAATTATTTTTCTGTTGACATTGGCTTTGTTGCAGCGACATCTTTCAGTGAAATAGTGAATCATACTCTATCGGTAGAGTTGACATAGAATAGATGAAAGAGAATTGATGCCATAACCCCTCTCTTGCTGCAAATTCAATTGTTACCTCCGTCTCATAAATTGTATTTCTAAAGTCGCACTCTCACTCAAAAAAAAAACTTTCCAGTTTCCATCCGTTTTGCCTCTCTTTGCTTAACAACTCTTTATCCGCATCTTGTAGGCAACAGAGTGCAATTGTGCTTTATGTCTAATGATATAATGTCAAGTAAACGAAGACTAAACGGAGTGACAGCCACCTTCACTTCGTTTACGCTACAACAATGGAAATACAGAGCTTTTTTCATTTTTCAAACGGAAATGCAGACTAAGCCTATAAGTGGATCTCAACATGTGTAGCTTAATATTTGTAATATTTCCTTCCCGTTAGACTTCAAAGTTTGGAGTCTGAATTACTTCTGATGTTTTCATATTCCTCACATCCACCCTACCAAAGTAAATAGTTGATTATTGCAGTATGAGTTCCGAGTTCCGTCCGAAAAATGTGTAACCTTTGGTTAGTGCTGATTTTCACTGTTCAAATAGAATTTAAGTAAGTAGAAAACCATAAGAACATAGTACAGTCTGTCAAATCTACAATTTCAACAAAGTTTTGTAACCAGTTGTTTCAGACAGATGGTTGGCATTATTATGCTTATTAAACTTAATTGTAAAGGAGTTCGCTGGGCGCGCAGAGTTCCACAGAGTTCAGCACTCTGCGAGCGTTCGTATTTGTTGTAGATCACGCAATTGTGAAATTATTTCAACGGAGCAGTTAAAACCAGACACTTAACAATCTAAAGGCGGTCTCTAGCCTTCTAACAATTAACTAACACTTGTTTCAGCTGTTTTCCAGCTGGTCATATAGCACTTCGCGGAACTTCTAGGACGCTTGGTTTATTTACAGGAAATTTTACAGATTTGTATTTTTGTTTCAGAAGTTGACAGCTCGCAAAGTGCTATATGCAAACACAACTGCCCAAGCGTCCTTATATATAAGGTATACGATGGTACCACTACAACGCGCATTCTTGTAACTATTATAAAAACTTAAAAGCAGTTTTGCTAGTACGAGTGGACCAGATGAGGCAAATTAATGTCTTAATTTTACTGACGTCGACTGTGTCTTATTGTTACTATTCCCATTTAGCGATTTGGATTTAATGATTTGTCATGGTATTGTTTTAGACAAAATTAATTCTAGCGTCGAACTTATAGTAATCAATATTGATTGCGTTTCAACATTAACACAATTATTTCATAATTTTTAATCGTTTGCTGCCACCGTTCTCTGAAGCATAAAGTATCCCAATTGCCCATAACAAACTGAATTGCGCTGTGTCGTCGATTCTATTATCTTATCAATCATAAATCACTGAAAATATTTACCTTCACATTTGAGTCCTTGTCGAAAAAGTCCATACAGTAAAGATCCACAATGATCACAAAATGTTGGAGACATAAAAGTGTACGTTTTGAATCGATGAGGTAGATCTATTTTGAATCGTTCCCGTAAATACTAAAATGAAATTTAATTGTTTATTGTGACAAATCATCACAAATACGATGTGTGGTCATTTACTAACAATCGTGCTTTCTGAGTTGAAACTGGATTCTGAGCAAGTGCCGAGCAATTTTTCGTGGCATTTTTTGTGGACGGCAGTTTGACATTCTGAAAGAGTTAAATATTTCAGTTAAAAAATGATGTGCAGTAAAATTTACGATCCAGTAAACTTAGTCTAAACCAAGAATATGACCCAGGATATAATAGACAGCGTCTCCTACTGTACGTATTCATGTAGTCCAAAGTAACTTAATAGTAACTTCTTAATAAAGCATTGCTTTTGATTATTATTCTGAATCGACAATTTAGTTCATTGAATGGCAACCACGGCACAGTAAAGTAAACCACGGAAGTAGTGGTTCATTTTTGAAAAGCCAAATAAGTAAGTTTAATGTTTGTTTGTTGGTTAGTTTGTTTTTCTCTCTGTAGAGCCCAGACGAGGAGTCCTAGAGACTTGAGACCTGGCATAAAAGGTAGGACAATCGAGCGAAAATATTTATTTTTTGTCAAAATTTCATTTCACCAACGCACTCCAAGAACAGGCACAAGAACAGAATCAACGCACTTCAAGCAAAAGTGCTATTAATGACAGCTGCCAAATCGAGTACTATCTTGTATGAAAAAATTGCCCGAATATTTTTACAGTGCCAAAATTTGTTCGATACACTGTCCAGTTTCAGTACCCTATTTTCAGTACCACTCATGCTTGAAGTGCGTTGACAGAATTTAAATAATAGGCTAATGTAAATTCAGTTTTCCATACTGGTATGTGCAAGTGGGAACTGAGTTACGGACGTTCCATACAAAATAAGAGGCCAAATGCAAGGTAGATATAGTGAAGAGGTAATGCCATTCAGATGCGGCCCAACACATTAGTTCGAATGGTTGACTACGATTTACTTTCGTTTCACAAAATATTGTTTTTAATAAAAAGAAGAAGAGAAAAAATCTGTTCATGTGCCTGTTACTGGAATGGGTTGATTTCACCGCTTGGTTGTATACACGGCTTTACCTTATCCACGGCGGTAGAACATTTTTGTTACGCATGAAAATTTTAGATACCTGAAAATATTTTTTGACTCGGAAAAAAATATTTTATTACTTTGTGATTATATAGTAGTCCCAGGCAAAGCTATGAATGATCTGTAAATTAATCGAAGTTATTGAAAGAAACAAGAGTTTTACCGAAATAAAAATGGCGTGACAATGTACCAGAGATGGGACTGGATAGTATCCCGTGGATACATGCTCGGTTTTGGTTTCGATGACTGGCAGAAGTGATTCAAGAGATTAACGGTAAGCGAGTTTTGTTCTATTAACATATAAGTGGGAGTTCATTTGTCAACCAGGCACTATAACATTATAAAATCCAAGAATCCAGTTCTTGGTGTGATTTAACATACATACTTTGGGAACACAAGGCAGGACTAATTAGTCATCTGTGCCCATCTTTGATTAAATTTTCCGTGTAATTTTTTCTTGCATTGGTCGATCAAAGATCATTACTTAATTTAATGAACTCTCGACATGTAAAAATCGAGATGAAATTAACACCCCAAGATTCGCTCTTGATTTACTACCTTTACTACATACTTGCTCTACTTTGTTGCCCTATTTAACAGATAAATTAACACAAAAAAGGACCGATTCGGTTGTGAGCTCTTGAATTTCATTCACTACACCGACCTCTCCACATAATTTATGAGCAACAGTTTGTCTAAATGATTTTGATGGCACACGGCGACGTTATTACATTACAAGTTCAACCATGCTACTGGCTACAGCACTTACTTATACACTGATATCCTTGTTTTCCAAAGCCCCATAGAAATTCTTTACAAAAGGCACAAAACGTTGGCTGTCGAAAGAATTTTGCAACAAATTTATGGCCATTTATTTCGTGAGGCCTGAAAGGAAAATTTGTAGTGACTCTCAAAAGCATTTTAAATCACTGAATACCGTTGATGTTTTACAGCCCCCCGTCGATTTGTTATACTTCTAGTCCGAGTGTTTGTATTTTGTATTAAAGGTGCATTATACGAGATGTCGGAGTGTGTTCGATTTGAAGGTGTAGAACTACTGCTAGCAATGCTGGGCCCATCTGAGTAATGATTGGATGATGACGAGGAAGACGATGGTGTGTCCCAATTGAAATAGCGATTTGATGTGGTTTTTTGCCGTGGCTGCATGGATTTCATTTCAATTTTATTTGGACCGATCAATTTAAATTCTTTCACGTACCTCTTGATGACCACGACTTCGTGATCGTTGACTGTTGTTGTTGCTGTTCCCATTTCCAGCTCTTTTCCGGTTTCCTCCAGTGAACATCATCTTTTTGAAGTAATTATTTCTATGTTCCTCTTAATGCCTCGACATTCCCAGCACTATTTTCGAACGATTCCATTGTCAGACTAAAAGAAATAATCACGAAAATTATAAAAAAGAATTTTAGATGAATCTTAAGAAGGAATTATTTGTTCTTGTTGGGAATAATTGTTTAGCAATTGAGAAAAACAATTTGTTGCTTGAACCTGAACCAATATCGTTGAAAAATGGCTTTTTCTCAAGAGTGAAATCGCGAAATCCTCAAACAACTTTGGAACAAGGGGTCACGGATATTATTGAGTTATAGCTCATTCGATTCGATTTGGTGAACTTTATTTTATAGTCGACGATCGATGTCATGAAGTAAGGGCCTGCCAAAAGAGTCCCAAAATCATTTTATTGCAATTAGTCGAGTGAAATAATTTTGTGAAAAAACTTTTTGCGCTAGTCTTGTAGGCCTTGAAGCGACGCACATTTTGAGTATACACACCACCAGTTCCATATTGACCTGTTTGTGATATCAATGATTTTAGGTGAAAAATAAGTGATTTTCCCAAGTCCCGACCGCCAGCAGTGACACAAATCAGTGGTATGCATGGTAAGATGGCCTGGCGTCTGTAGTACTATGGAAAAAATCCTTGGATAAGTTTAGCTACAAAGGATTGGAGCGACTTTAGTGAAAGTCTACCCCAATCGACGAAATTTTATCGTTCTTTTCCGCTTTTTTGAGTTTTTTGTGTGCGATTATTCATTATTTATTGATGATAAGAGTGAGATCAACTGAAATAAAGAGTTCCTCGATGTATTCACTTGGGTCACATATTCTAGGAACCCAAATTTCGATCTATTTGGACTATTTTCTATATAAAAGTGGGGATGAAGCATTTTTTCAATATTTATTTTTAATAAAATTGTTATTTAAAGTGAAGTAAACTAAAACTAAGAGTTACTTGATACATCCACGTTGGTTACGCTTGGCCGTAGTGTACGTAACCGACGTGGATATATCAGTAACTCTTTATTTTAGTTTACTTCACCCGTGTTAGGGACGTAAATATATTAGGAAGTGTGACTAGTAACTACATAAATAAGTTAATACAGTAAGTTGATCGTATAATGTTGAGAAATCGAGGAGAATATTTGTAAAATCTATTTTTCAATTTAGTGATATATCACACACGGATGTAAGATCGCAGTATGATCACAGAGACAGTATAGAATAGAAATTCGTTCGAGTTTCAAATTTTCGACGTTCCGCAGACCACCAGAACCACGCAAAATCTAGTACTTCATCAGCTTTAATATATATTTCGCTGTAAAAGGCAATAATTATATCTCAAGCGAAATAATCGCTTGCTTTTGTCGTCGCTATGGATAACAGATGACAAAACCGTACAAAGTTATCGAAGTTATACGACCATATTGTTGATCTAGCTAAAGATTTTTTTTTATTTCGTATAAAACGGATGCATCTACTTTGGGAATTGATTGAGATCGTAATTCGAAATTCATTCTCGTTGTAATTACCTACCAACAGCAATGCAGATTTTGACGCGTTTATTAATATTCCGGTGTGAAAAACATTGGTGAGCTATTCTTGTTCTGGTTTTTGGTGGAATGTTCATGAAAACGATGAAAACGGTCAACTAAAATAGCCTTCTTGTCCTTACACACGTTGTTGTTGTTTTTTTTAAATAAATTTTATAAAATCGATACTTCCCAATTTCACTTTTTGGAATTTATACAAATGTTCGAGTCATCTCCACCATTTACACCATTCACAATTATATACAAACTTAGACATTTATTGCCATAACTTATAAGAGATATGGAATGAAAAGAAAAATTCTATAAACGTGATCGTACAGTCATTGGATTTTACCTCGATTTGATTCGAAACAACAAAATCGTATTTTCACTAGAAATATTTTTAAAACAAATTCCCTACATTTTTTTATTGCTAAGAATGAGTAGAAAATAAGAAACAATAAACAAAATTTTTGCGTGATTCTCAAGCGAATCGAATACAACTTTTTTTTGTATATTTGATATAAATATTGAAAGTGTAATACCGAAAAAATATTGAAAATAAAAAAAAAATTCTTTTCGATATGATCCAAATTCGATCCACGAAAGTAAGAAAGAAAGAAAAAAAAAAACTGAAAACAAAATATTTAATTTGTTTATCTTACGCGTTTTACCTTCAATACAGCATAGTTTGCCGATTTTCTTTCTTTGATGAGCACACTTTCATATATATAAAAAAATCAAAATAATATTTCACACATACGTTTTTATAAATCGTTTTAAATTTGGCTGTGTAGACGATCAAGACTTGTAAAGTGAATCATTCCACATTTATTCGGTGAATGTATTTTAAATATCAACATGCGTTTTTCACCTAAAAAATTTTCACATTTCCACATTGCATTTACGAATAAATTGGAAAAGAAATTGCAATCTCTTTTGATAAGTCACTAAATATTCGTCTTATTTGTTTATCCAAGGGCATTTTATTGCAATTTGATGTTACTCTTGGTCTTCTTCTATTTTCTTTTTTTTATTCTTTATTTATTTACTTCTCAGTTATTCATCAACTGTTTTCGATGCCATCAAGGTGGTGTTATGGTTGTGTTAAATAAACTTTTTTTTTAAGAAAAATGAAAATATTTTTATACCGATCTTTATAAATAATTTAGTTTTTCCTTTCGTTGTGATAATATCAAGATTCACACATTAATTCTTTTTTTATCAAAAAACGAACAATATTTTGAAATCATACTCAAACGGCGGCTATACACAAACTACAAGCAGTGTAAACGTATGTGGAAAATTGTAAAAAAAATAATGATCTCTTTCTGTTTCATTTTATATCTTCAAAATACCTAAGTGGAAAATCTTTTCCATGGAATCTTAATTTAACGCGATCAATTAGTTGAACGCAACGAACTTTGTCAAACAGAATGTCGGCAATCGATTTTAAATGTGGCTTTGTTCAAAGTTTTTCTTTGTACAAAGTGACTGTTTCATTAATATTACTAACACAAGTTTTTAAGTTAAAATTAGTTTGTACGTCACTCTTGCCCTTTAGTGTTCCAAGTATTATAACACATGGATTCACAAGCGTCAAAATTGTAGGTAAGATTTAGTGATAAGAGTTACAGTGTGAGCTGCCACCGCCTACAGATTGGATAGTAATCCACACAATTAATTCAATCTCAAGCTGTCGCTAACGGTAACTCATACAATGAGTCGTCTCGTTACAAAATACACGCAGCTTCCAAAAATTACGGGATCCTACTTTCGGATGAATTATTACAGTAAAAGTCGATAAAATTGCGGAAATGTTGTGTGTATATGTATAATAGCTGGAACCGATCAGCGGATAGATTTGGAAAAACAAACTCCTTGAAAATCTCGGCTAATTTTCTTTTCAAAAATGCTCTACCAATGAAATTTGAGATTATTCGCCCCATCTGTAGAGCTCATTGCACTGACGGAACTTCATTAGTTGGTTTGATGTAAATTTACTCAGATTATCCAACAAAATGTCGATGAAACTACAATAATCTACTACTCTAAATAAATTTAAATTCCATTGAAATCGCAAGACGTAGCACATAAGTTCTTAAATTTACTATTCGATGTGGTGCATATAGCACACAAGGAAAATATTCTAAAAATACGAATTTACTTACACACACGGTGTGTAGAGTATCAGTGAGAATATTACACCTTACATAGATCAATGCGCATGCGATATTCTCATTGAGCAAAATACATAATTAAAAATTCTATTACTCCTCATTTGATCACACAATAAAAATAACAGAACTCATTTCTACTTGCTCGAACTATTCTACCTAATGGTCTTTTATTCAGCGTCAGTCTGATCAAACTAATATGAATATGTCTTGATATCGACTTGAAATACTTAAAAAACCACTTAAAAGTGACAAACACTTCTAATTCATGGAAATTTGGGAAATTTTCATTCACTTAAAAACGTATTGTGGTATAGTGCTAGTAGGGGAATTTTTCGAGAAAAAGAAGAGAGACAATTTTTGCAGCTAAGGTACGGCCGATGGGGAACATTTGGTTTGTAATGATCATACGTCAGACAAACTAAATTGATCTCGCTTTGTATTTTCTTTTTAAATTTTGTTTTTGCTGCTCATCGTAAAAAATTGGATGGAATGTTCGCACTGAAAAAGCGACTCAAAAAGCGCATCTAGATCGTGGTTAGGAAATAGCTCGTTTTCACTATTTTTGTGAATATTTTTTTATTTTAACTTGCCTTCCTGTCAATGTTCTTCATTAAAAGCTCTAATTATGGATTTTCATGATCAAGCTATTATTGTTTTCGATTGTAATGTCTGCATGCGTTACTTGTAGAAATTGTATTGTAGAAAATAACAACTTTAGAACGTCAGGAACATTTTTGAAAGTTTATTTTTTAGAAAAACTTTCCTGCTGACCAAAAGCTTCAATTCTTTTAACTGAAGTATCTCTAAAGAGAATCAATCCTACGATTCCAAAGATCTTACTTGTAGATTCCACACGATACCACATCATGACATACCTATACTATGCCTTGCGTACATACTACCGCTGAGATTTTTTTTAATCATAGCTGATTTGGACAATCGTGATAAGATTGTATGCTAAATCGAATAAAATCTCTTTGCAACAACAACTGTTTTCGTTACATTTTTTTATCATTATTTTGTTATCGTCAAATACAATATTAACTCTGGTGCTTCAGTTAAAGCTGAGTAGTAATTCGTCACCTTTGCTAGTATGCAATTGGATTAAGCCAAACAACTATGTTTCGAACAATTTTGTGAAAATTGGAAGCCGATGAACATAACAGAAAATGGATTATATACCCGAAATGATTGGTAAAGCTTGCATCCGATTTAAAATTGTATATGTGCACGTCTGTAAGAGTTGCAGATTTTGTAACCTGAGATTATTCTCGTTTTTATGCCGCTACCTAACAATAATTGTGTTAACTTTCTCATTTACTATTTCAGCGCAACTATGCTTCCTGCCGAGCGGATTATTTATGGGATATATATTTTACGTTTTTGAATTTGCCAACAAAGAAAAATTAGAGAACATCACCTACTTTCCGTACATCATTGGTTTCTCTGCAGCATTTCTAATTGCTTTGCTTTATAGTGCATTCAAATCAAATAAGAGACAAGAACTCTATCAACAATTTCACATATTGATCGGTTGTTCAGTTTTGTATTGCATCGGTGGCGGGCTATTCATGTTGCAGATATGTGAGTAGATACAAAAAGGTTTCATAATTGTTCTGTGCGTTCAAGAGCTTAGACTAAAGAATAGTGAAATCGAATTAGGGTAGTTCAATGTAAAGTGAAGCTGTGCTGTGAGTGAGGATCTAAATGCGACAAATTGTGAAATGTTTTTCGGTAAGGTAAATTTGATCTTTTCCGTACTGTTTCTGTAGTGCGGAAAATAAAACAGAAGATTACCAAAGAGTTCGCAGAAACAGGACAGAAATATAAAGATTGTAGTCGCTGTAAGTAAAAGCATCTATGCAGTTTTAACGGCGAGAGATTTGGTGAAACCTGACTGGCATCGAGGGCAACGTCAAAATGAGTAACGCACACACACTTTGCCAGTTCAATTTAATTGATCTTCACGCTGCATTAACACTATTGCAATGAAGTTTCGAAAACATGAGTATCGACGTCTTCCTGATGAAATGGCCGACTAGGCGATGTTTCTTCATTCTAGTCAATACTTCTAGCAGTTTCTCCACTTCTTAGATATTATGTAAAAGGGATACTCCTTTCACAAAATGGTTAGAAACGACGTCTTCCTGAAGAAATGGCGAGTTACTGAAGAAACGACGACTAGAAGATACCTATCGCTTCAGTGCGATATCACTTAAAACTCTTTACAGCAAAGCGTTTGTGTTGGAACCTTTACATTCAGTAATTCACCTATAGACGGTATACCGTCGCTAGCCAAAGAAAGTTATTTGAATAAATACCTAATTGGAAGAAAATACCTTGGCCTGTTGAAGGTTGCTAAAACCGACCCGGAGACGAGAGGTTTTGCCTTCATTTCTGAGTGATACGAAACACTTCTTACAATCGAGAAAAGCATTCCGTTTTATGCACGAAGAGAAAGTACGAATTTCGTTCCCGTCTATTTATCGTTAAAAAAATATAACATTTTGAAACTGAAGCACCCTAATCATCACTTATATCGGTTAAGGAATACATAATAATTCGTTCGCTATTTTGATTGAACTTTTGATAACAAAAATCGATGTCAATAATGCCACCTGTATATTAATTTTATGATATTCAAATACCCATATCGCAAAGCATTAATCGATTTCCATTCACATAATTTTGGCATTACATTCAGCAGTAGCAATACAGAATATCCAGTATTAAGTTAGACGGTCCAATGCGCATCTTTCAATTTTAAGTGATGACGAGAAAATAAACTGTATCGCGTCGCGTTCCACGTCTGCATACGAATGTGCATGCATGTCATGGACCTTCTTGACTGGACTGTTTTTGTTTTTAAAACGTAAATGAGTCTCAAAATTTTATCATTTTAATGATGGCAATCATTTGAACGTTACGTCGCATACGTTCTCAGTTGCAAACACTAGAGAGCTTATCTTCTCGATAGCTTTGTGAACAATGAACAATTTCAGACGAATATGTGAGAGCGAAAGAGACAAAACATTGACTTAGGCCTTGTTGTAATTTTTTCATCGTTCTATTCATAGAGGTAGACTGTTCAATTAATGAATGCGAGGAATGTTTCTTTCGGTTTTGAATGTGAATGAGGGATTTTTTTGAATGTGGACCAGGCTCCGTCGGAGCTATTTTCGCGGCGGTTTGTTCATATGCCCAGATAGCCCTTGGCCCCAATAGTCCAAAACCGCTGTCTTTTAATTTTCATATTTGCGTCTTGGCTGGTGGTGAAGGTGCAAAAGTCGAAAAAAGGGTGTTTTATACGTGATTTACTGCCGCTACAGACAATGGACACACATGTGTGGCAACTCGTTGGATAGGTACTGTCCAGGAGAACCGGGACAAGCATAGATATCTTACATGTTCTGTGCCATTGTTCGAAAATAACAAAAATATTGTGTCAGTCAAAGGCCGTAAATTTTGATGAACTTCAAAAGGTGATATCTCGCACCTGGAGAATGTATATGGTTAGATCATTGGATGCAGACATCAAAAACAGCATAATTCGTGTATTTTTCTAAAATCAATATTTTGCTTTCGAGTGAAGGAAGACATTTGCTTTATACCCAAAAAAGTATCCTGAAACCTTTCACTTCTATGGCAATTGAGGTATAATTGTAGAGCTGGGTTAAGCCTCTATCAGGGCAACCACTGATCTGTACAACAACAGTCACCAGGTACAAAATATCACCTAATAAAGCTCATCAAAATTTCCGGCCTTTGACTGATACATATTTTTTTTTATTTTTGAATAGTGCTTGAGTACACATTTGATATCTGTCTTTGCCCCGGGTCTCCTGGACAGTACCTATCCAACGAGCCGCCACACATGTGTGTCCATCGTCTGCAGCGGCAGTAAATCACGTATAAAAAACACCCTATTTCGATTTTTACACCTTCACCACCAGCCAAGACGCAATCATGAAAATTAAACGACTGCGGTTTTGGACTATTGGGACCAAGGGCTATCTGGGCATAAGAACAAACCGTCGCAAAAAATAGCTCCGACGGAGCCTGGCCCACTTTCAAAAAAATCCCTCAATTTAATTCGAGGTTTCACATTTCAAGAGATAAGGCGGGCTGGTCATTTCAGTAGATTTGCGGCGTCACTTCTCTTTCGTGCAAATTCAACCCCCGGAACTCACTAAAGTACTAAAGTTACAGCCTTGTTTATGTATTACCGTATTGTCTTTTTCTGAAAACCATTGCAAACGATCTCTTCCATTCCGCTGAAGAAACTAAATTAAAGAAACAAAACTGTTCCGATCTTTCCAGCCACACCAGCTGTGTACATTTCCGGACTCGGGCACGGTATCACCTACATATCCAGCTTCAGTTATTTAAAACTTCGTGTCACTGCATCGAAACGTTCATTTCGACTAGCTGTTTGCCATTTCTGGTATTTGTTCGGCTGTGCCCTATCAATTCAGCTTATGAATGAGAATCGCGATCTTCGCAACATAAATGAATTAATTGGTGGATGCATACTTGCATCTAGCTGCATTTCAATTGTATTGATAAGCATATTAGAGGTGTGTCAATATTGCAAAATATTGAATTATAAATGCAGCTTAGACGATGCCATAAATAAGGCTAATGCGGGGAAGACATTAGTGCTTAATCGAAAACAATTGATTGCTTCTTTCGATGCATCACATCGGCCTGGATATGCTGTTGTACAGATCCGAGACAATCAAAAATCGCCGTCATTTTGGTTGGTATTTTTGAAGCTCAAGGGAACAATGCTTTTTTCCTCCGTTGTTATGGATTATTCGGTTAGAATTTCCTTGGTTTTTGGGTTCGAATGCATAGGTGATAATAAGATTTTTCTCTAGGTACGAGCGACTAATCTTCATACTCACATGGAAAACTATGCATTCATCCAATGGATTACCTTTGCTGGATGCGGAATGGCACTACTTGCGTATACATTTTTCAACAAAAACGTGTTATTTTATTTATTTTGTGCGTGCCAACTGTTGGGACTCATAGCAGCTGTAGTCGTCTACAGCAATGAAGACAATTTGATGGAAGCAGCCGTACCACTATGGATGTATTATGTATTTATGGGAGCAGGATATTGTATAGCCGACATAGTTCTCGTGGAAATTTCATCCATTCAAAAAACTGAAATTGTGCTCAGCATTGGATATTTAATTGAATTCCTTCCGGTAACCATAATTCAGTACTGCCGTTTCTATGCAGAATCTGCCGTTTATTACTTAAACGATCCAGTACTAACATTCAAAGCTCATGTGATTAGTTTCATATGTGCCACTGTAGTGCTTATGATACTGTTTCTGATAAATATGCCAAAAACACAAGGCAAATCGTTGCTGGATATTCGAAACAACATTTTCGGTATTAAGCTAATCAAGCAACTAACCTTACCAGGTGACGAATTCCGATCTTATAATTATCCTCGGCGAACTGAACCGCCAGCGACAACGACATATCCATTCGAAATTGCACCAGTATATCCACGACAAAAAAAGTCAGTGGTTCCAACAGTCACACCAGCAGAACCACCTGCACCACGCTTAAGTACAATTTCGAGCAATCCTTACCGGCTTCCACCGCCTACAAACACAAATAGACCTATTCCACAGGAAGGCATTTACCGAAACATTCCAAGTAGTCATATTGGCGTTGGCATGAACAGAGGGACCGATTTTCATTTAATGAATCCCTCCAACATTGTTTCCACAGCTATAGTAGGGGGCGTATTATTTGGCGCTATGTCGACAAATTTGTGATTTTTAATCCCTTTCGTGATTTATTAAGAAATTGAAACAAAAATCAAAGCAAAGACGTTAAACGTAATTTATCTCATTATTTACCTAGTTTAAAAGCAAAGTACAATATCACTTCTGGCTCAACGCCGGAGTAATACTTTTAGCAATTTATGTTAATCGACGATTGAAGTCAAAATTACATTTTGAATTTTTAATATTGAGTATGTTTATTGTCAACGAATTCATCATTATGCCTCTCGTCACATGAGTCAGGAGTCATTGCTTCCCCTCCGAAAATTATAAATATTTAAAGCTGAAATGAAGAATGGTTTCAGGTAGGTAAAACGTTTAAGGCTTTAATCGGATTTTTTTAATGCTTCGTCATCAAGAGCAACGTCCGTACAATCTGACAATTATACTTAAAACCTCTATCCACATCACGACAATAATATTTGATCAGAATGGGCTGACCTAATTCTGCACCTGTATTATCTGTATAGACCGATTGAAAAATTAGTAAAAAAAACCCTTCGAATCGACCATATTAATGTCTTCCGGTGTCTTCTAAAACTCCAGGTCAGAAGGGATCGTCCCATTCCGATTCTCAAAATAAAATGGTTGGCAACTACCCAATTAGTTTGTCGTAGCTTATTTTAATTTATTTATAAGTTAGGCCTGAAACCCACTGTCAAAAAGAGGCTGAAAATCTTACCTGTTATAGGTAAATTTGTCTCCAGGTAACCTACAGTAGCTTCCACAGCTGTAGCTCTCTATACAGAAAACATTCAGCGGCAACATATATTACCTGGAGACAACAGGTAAGATTTTCATCTCTTTTTTGTCAGTGCCCTGTTGATTGCGTGAGTATTGAATATTTATACAAAATTAGTACAGTCATTAAATTTTTTCAGCCAGTTGTTGGCACTGTTTTTATATACCAGAGTGTTAATAAGCTGAGCTGAGCAGCTGATTAACGTATCAAAAATTCTAAATGGATCTTGGATCTTCATAGTACAACTGACACGAAACATTAACCTTTGGAACTGCTTAACAATTATCCAAATGCTTTTCTAGTCATTCTGATTTACCATGTCTTGATTTAACTGTGAACAGTGTGTGTCGAACGAATCAGTTTAAACGAGAATATTTTACAGGTCCACCCCATTTTGAGCAATACTATCTTTATTCTCCGACATGCTTCGTCGGCAGTGAAAGATGGGGTTGTTTCTGCAGTTGAGTACTAAGAGAGTGTTGACTTTGTAGGAGCTAATAGCTTTCAACGCACTTAAACCATTCGAGCAGATTATGTTGTTTGGCAAACCGCAGACCAGGTTGTTAACCACATTGCGAGCTGCGCGATATCCCATTAGTGGGGTCGAAGAGTCCCTAGTGTAAGTTTGTAATGTCTTTTTCGCAGGCTACTCTTAAGATCTTGTACGAACGAACGGCAATCCATTCGCCATACAACCTGTTAAATCCGATACTTTTTCGTGTGACCAAAACTTCTACTGTATTTGTTTGTACTAAAACGTTTTTGCTACGAATTATCATTTCGAGCAGGTCAAAAGCAATCTGTAAATACAAACACCAAACATTTCTGGTTATTATCTTGTCTTCTATTTTCTCTAAAAAAAATTCGGTGTCAACAATTTATATTGAAATTCAATATTTTATCAGGCCATAGTACAGAGTTTTATGGTATATTTGTAAAAGTCGAACTCCTTTAACCCATGACCTGAGTAATATGCATGCAATTGGCTTTTCTTAGGGGAGAGAAAATTTCTGAGAGTTACTTGACACAAGATTTTTTGTGCTAGCTGGTAACGAGGAGAAGTTTTAAAAGTACAATATTGCTGTTACACAGTGAGCACAATTAATTATGTCCCAATATACTGACAGATAGAGCTTCTCACGTTGTGATTATCGTGAAAAATGTATTTGCTTCGATTTACGTCTATTCAATTGATTTTTCATTTGTTGCGTTTGACATGTACGTATAAAAAGTTTACAACCAGCCAAAGTGTATTCCAGTCATTTGATAAAATTTTATATTAAATGGTCGATAAAAGTCCCGTAAACGATCGATGGCAATTGGATCAATGTATGGATGATTTCGACCTTTTGTTTTGCCCAAGCAATGGGGACTTGATCTAGCCTCAGATTTGAGCAAGCATGGAAATCCTTTCGTTGAATTGAAATAAAAATACTTTTCGGTGACAACTCTTTTAAGGCCGAGAAAGTCCTGCAAATAATACGATCGAAAATACAAATTTCTTTATTCGAAATGATTCGAATTACCTGCACTCGGCCCAATTCGTAGGCCGGATCTACAATGAGCCGTTCACCGCTTATGAATAATAATTGAGAGAGTGGGAAATATTGCAACCATCTTTCTAAATGTCTAGCGTATACTCCAATTTTGACTGGGCCATACGATGTGTCGATAACCGAAACCCCTTTTTGAATAGAAATTAGTGAACGAAAGAAAGAAAGAAAGAAAGAAAGAACTAATGAATCGGCGACTCTACTTACCGTAGCTGCCATTGAGGAACACCAGTTCTTCGAATTTCTTCATTCCTGGCTTCTTGCTAGCCGCTTGAGTATAATCAGAAATGGCTCTAGTCACAGGATCTCTAACAACAACCAGCAACCTAATTCAAAATCAAATTACGTTTTTTCCGATTACAGAAAATTTTGAGTCACACTCAAACTTACTTAGTTCCCGGATTCATATGATGAACCCGTTGTGGCACTTCCTTAGTAATAAAATAGCTTGGCGTTTTCTCCATCGTCACTTGACCTTCGATCGTTGCTGGCATATGATTACGATACCAATGGAAACCTTTTGCGTAGTGTCGATCAAAAAAATGCACTTCACAGCCCGCAGCTCTCACGTCCGGATGCAAGCGTATGAATTCGAGCAGAGCTCTGGTACCACTTTTTTTAACGCCAATGATCAGGGTATCGGGTAAATGGCGACTGGGCTGTAGACCTTGTTGTCGAAGAAAACGATATTTTGGCGATCCATCGCTTTCATTGAAAGCATGTTGGATGGCACCAGTTAAAGGAACGATTCGAACAATTGAACCGAATATATTGACTTGAGTTGGATCGGAACTTTTGGCAGGTGGAAGAACATTTTGTTCTGGTGCTTGAATCTGAAAAAAATCAATTTCGGTGTTAGATGTGCGGTCAAGAGCTGCAGCTATGACAGAATCAAAGAGGTCAAGGTAAGTTTCCTGTTATGATATGATGTTTAGAGAAAATGCTAAGAAGATTATCAGTTGCCACCATACACTATTTTTAGACGCTCTACTTCGAAAATTGATTACTTTATTGGCTGCACAGGAACTATTTTTGGGAAAACACTTTTCCATATTTTCTTAGTAAAGTCATATTTTCTTTAAACAAATTTTTTGGGAAAATTTGGACGAATTTAGGTAAATTAGGAAAAGCCGGAAAATGTGGGAAAATTACGGAAACTGTTTTCCCAAAAAAAGTCACTGAGCTACTTACAAAAATAAATTTACCTTTCGGAAAGTCCTATGAATGCTTGACACCAGACATGAGTTGAATGTATATGATAAGTATAACATTAGGATACATAATATGATTATTATTGATATTGTACGGTTGCTTAATGCAGAATACCATTTCAGCATTTTTAATATCTGCAAAGAAAGGAGTAATGTAAGATTAACGGCCCAGTTATTTTCAACCGAGCCGGTCGATTTTACTATTAATCAATTCAGCACGTATCATAAAGACTCTCTAGCAATGACAAAAGAATAAATTATTTGAATAGAGAGTACAGAAGGGAGCAGAATTAGCTTTTCTATATGGAGAAATAGAACGCGAGGCTCTCCCGTCTTGCTGACAATGTCGTTGCTGGGAAGTGCTATATATGAACGTATGTTTATGAACCATGCAATAACAGTATCATTGCAAACTTGTGGTCCAAGCGGATAGGACTGCAAGAAAAATAACCGAAATAACAATTTGGAAATAGGTTTATTGGAAACAACAGGCACATGTGAGAAGAATTCCGCCAAAAGAGGGAGTTGCAGTGAACCGTATCGTCCGCTAAATAAATTATTTAAATTCCGCAATTTTTGATTTTTGTTGGCTATACGGTTAATTCTCGAAGGCAAAAACTATTCTGAAGTTACTCGTAAATAAACTAACGCAAAGTTTGATGCTTTTGAAGTTAATTCGAAAAGTTGATTCACTAAAGAAATTGAATGAAAAACTTTTAAGTAGATTCGTTTTATTCAACGAATAAATAAATTAACATTCAATAGCTTAATAGCTTTAGAAGAATGTTTACCGTTTTTAATATCGAAATTGAAAGCTTTTACTGTAAATAACAATGTTCCGACACGCTAAACTAATACTTTTTGGCTTAACATTTTCTTTTCCCAAACATAAAACGAGTTCACAGATATTTTCATACTCTCAATTCGTCATTATAGAATTGTTAATTGAATTCTCAATACAAAGCGAAACGATTCAAACGAAACGAAGGGGGAATTTATAATTTCATTTTAAAATAACTCAAATGACACCGACTTCTTCTTGTATTGCTAATAAACTGCGGATTCTTATTTACGAATAGTAAATAGTATACATGTAAAAGCACGACAATTTCCTCTGTTTTAGCTCAAGTTACACAACAACATTTCGGGAATTAAATTGATTTCACACAACCAAACATCCACAGAACAGATTCTACAGTCTCTTTAGTTTTCACAGAATCCGCCAATTAATTTAATTTTTGTGCAATTTTTCAAGTTTTATCAGGTCAATTGTTTGTTTGTTACATCGGAAATTTGCACATTTAATGAAGTTGAATGTACTTCCACATAAAACGAATGATTGAATGGAACGACAATCATTTATGTGTTAAAAAAACAAACATTTGTTATCAATAAACGGTACAGAAAATGACTTACAAAATACGATCAATTTGCACCCATAACAGTCTATTGAAACTCTAAATGTTTAACTAAAAATCGAACGGGAGTAAGTGCTGTGACAGATTTATTTACTGAACAGAAATTGGGTCATGCGCTTTGTTACAGGGAAGAAAATGGAATTCCACCGAAAATGAAAACACATATACACACACTTTGAAAAGGGCTATGAAATGTTTTGTTGAAGTCGTGCAAAAGGTAGCCTGCATATTTTAAACGTAGGATATTTACCCGAACTATGTGTTCATCGATGAAACTGCATCCTTACGTAAATATTTGTATAACAAATGCAAATAAATTCAAGTTTTATATACGTAACATTAACGTACAATTGCAATGATAGATTCATATTTATTCATGAGGAACCGTGTCTCGACATAATTTGATTATAATATATTGTAGATGCGGTGATGCTGCGGGAAGTCGATTTATTTAATTCGAAAAATAAGTCTGTATGGACGATGTTGAAGTTATATACAACGGTTTTTCAAAAAGTTTTTTTTTCATAAGTAACATGTTTGCGTCTTGAGGCAATAGGCTCCAGCGACGGACTCTTTTTTTACTGCTTTCAGCTCGACTTACTAGTTTCAAATCAGTTTCATGAGGAAAATTCGTTTATTCGAAATTTTCAGATTATCTGTTATCCGAAAGACAACAATGATGTTACTGCGGGTGCCTTGGAACAACCCATACTACCATAAATCATTTTCATCCTACAAACACTGATCTACATAAAAACCATCTGTTCTAATTTACTTGTAACAAAAGAGCTCAGATTAGGGACATCTGTCCCGTTTAACGTACTCTCATCTATGTTTTGGATTCTTTCAAGTTATAATCATTCAAATAAATGTATTTAGTCCCGTGCCGCATTCATACACTTTGTACAATACTTTTAAAAATATCTGCTACGTTCGATTCATTCACATTTTCCTACACTTTTTCGAAACATATCACCATACAACCAGTCCACAGCTCCATCTACGTCATTTTCTTTAACAGCCATTTACATTAAAAAGGATGAAAGGCTGAAATATCGAGCTTTAGTGAGAAGTTTGTTGATTTGAGGCGAACCCGAGATCAATAATCACGCGAAAGCGTGACAATTTTCTTGTTTTTTCTGGGTGTGTAATAAGCCACTTTCGACTTTAGAGAAAACAAAAGCATGTAAAATACTATATGTTTATGAAATACGATTTATTAGTGGAAACAGGAAACCTAACTTGCAATTCTTCCAGTTGAATTAAGTGTGGGCGGAAAGAAGCAAAAGTGTCGAATCCTACAATACGTATGCAATAGTGTGTTACTTGTGGGAGGTTTATAAGTCCGAGGCGAAGCTAACGATGGTGTCACTATATTTGGAATCAACGCACTTCAAGCAAAAGTGGTACTCTAAATAGGGTACTAAAACTTGACAGTGTTCCATACAAAATTGTACACTGTAAAAAGAGTGGGGATAAAATTTCATACAAAATAGTACTTGGCACCTGTCATTAATAGCTCTTTTGCTTGAAGTGCGTTGTTGGAATTGAATTTTTGATATTTATTCTGCAACAGTTCTAAAATTTTAATTTGTTTAAGATTCTATGGAATTTTTAAGAATTTAATTCAAAAAATAAGCCTCGCGGTTAAAGTCAGTTTAATCATTTTTCTTACATTGACAAATAAATCAATGTATTTTATCTTGAGGTAAATTGAATTATAAAATACAGGAGCGACACTTTCGACACCTTCATTGTATTCCTGCCGTTAGCGAAAATTATTCCACCATTTCTACACATTTCCTGCACCTTAATGTTGTATTACCATTATTTCTGCATTAATGTCAATTCACTGTGGAATTTTCTGATATATTTCGTTTTTTGTGCGAGCTTTGCTTCAGTTAGAAATAGAGCTCTCTCGACTTAAATAAATGGAACTATTCAAATCCCTCTAGAAACCTTGATAATCTCTGCTAATGCTAGCAAAAATGACAAAATTAACGTAACAGTTTACAGAAAAAAGGAAATATATAAAAACCAAAGTTGCAAAACTACATGTGACAAATTGATGATTTCGAGGCTGAATCTTAACGACACCCAAAGTTGCAGGTGGCCCGAGTAAAATTGAACAAAAAAATAATAGTTGAAAAATTTAGATAATCGTGCAACCTATGCCATCATTCAACAGACAAACCGGACAAAATCATAATCGTGTCGTGTGTTAAATTTCAAAATATCAAAGAATAGAAACTCGACCGAGAAAGCTTGAATTTATGCAAATTTCTAACTGCATATGCATAGCGAAACATGTTCCTCCTAAAAAAAATTTTTATCACAAATTCTTACCGTGTGAAGTAATTTCCATAAATGTTAATTTGTTAAGTTATTGTATCTAGTCTACGGTTCAAATAATAAAAATCAACAGGAAAAAAAAAATTGGAGTCAAATTTTACCGAATTGACGAGGCATGAGCCTTTATTACTATATAGCATGAAAGGGTACAAGACAGTAAGCAGTACAGCTGAATGCAAACCTGTTTACGTGAACTGAACGGAGTAGCGTCGTTCTTTCTATGCACACCATCACATGAAATATTCGTTCTGCACGAAACTTTTGTAAAACAATATGAATTCGACAAACGAAATTGCCCCGATTGTTGGTAACTGTTGGTAACTAGTCTTAGGAACCATAGTACATAGGACAACCTGTGTCCATGAAAAGTGCAAATGATTAACTGTTTCAGATCCGGATGATATCCCGATTATGTATAGTTTTTGGCCCAAAATTGTTTTTGTATTTCTGTATTTTTGTTCATGCCCAACAAATCCACAGTTCGACAGGTGATACTTTTGTTAATGAATACGCACCGAATAAGATCCAAAAATCATAATTCCATTTAAGAGGAACAATAATAGAATGGACTGTACTACCACCAACATCCCAACATCAGTAACAACAAATGGAACCTTTTTTTATTCAAATAACAAAGTAAGTGATTGAGTGATTTTCTGATCAAGCGAGGTGTTTCATTGTAAAAAAATGTTTATTTTTTGTTGATTTTAATTGAATTGTTAAATTATATCTGAACAACTTCTGAGGAGTTAATGCGTCTAGTTTTTTTCTGTCGCTGATTTGACGAACACATAAATTAGTTCTAAGTCATTTAGAGATCACAAGGTTCTCTAAAAAACGCAATCATTGAGGGGTAAGTTACTCAAGCAAAAAAAAAAATCACATTCATGACAAGGCAGTTAAAACTTCCATTCAGAGACAGTGAAGTCTTGCACCGGTTGTAGTTTGGTCATAGTTCTATTCAGCTTATTTTTTGAGAATTTTATTTATGACAAAAGTTCGAGGCGTGCCACACTTCTGGATTAAATGGTATTAAATGGACTTAATGGATTAAATGGATTGAAAATTGGATTAAATCGAACAAATAGGAAAAACTTCATTTACCAAGTTCTTTAAAAGTCTCAAAAAGGCTTGATATTTATCGAACCACCGTGGTTCAACCACGTGCTGTAATTTGTAGTACAACGTTAAAAATGGATTAAATAAATTTAATAATATTTTTAACAAAACCCTTTTTCGATATCTCACGAGTACTTAAACTCCCTGGAGATCGTGCAAATCTAACTTTCGTAATTAGTTTATCAATTTTTTTGATGGGTGGTCTAAACATTTCAGTAAAACTAAAAGATGTCCGTCTCGCAAAAGTTACGAATAAAATTGTTGCTTTTCGATAGTCCTCGCTTAAAAAAGAATTTATTTCTGTTAAATGAAACTTAAATCAAAAATCAATGTACTTCGATGTTTTTTACAAAGCTAGTCACAAAAAAGTCCCAAGAGATTCTAGTTAAGAAAAAAATGAATGTCCTCTTTATCGTAGCTGGATCTTCCTCACTTTTCAGTACTATTATAACTTAAGTTATGGAAAATGGAAAGCTGAGACTATAAGTAAAACAATAATAATCTGATAGGTGTGTCTCAAGTGTCAGTAAAAGTCAGATAATAATTTTGAACCGCTGCGAAAAGTTTTTTTTTTGTATTGATAGCGGTAAAACGTCTAACTGTACCAACATTCATCAACTCTAGAATTTAGGACACTTTTTTGACTAAGAATATGTAAAAACTTTAAAGGTACATTAGCTGTTTGATTTAACTTTCATTCAACCGTAGCGCGAAGGGTAAAGAACTAGAAAATAATGTTGACCCCGTGTCAGGTCGAAAGTTCGAAAATGTAGTTTCACGTTTCAAGGGACAATCAGTCCATATTATATAATCGGTATAATTTCAGATTAGTTTGAAGAATTTGAGGATGATTACACAACTTCCTTAAATCAGACTATGATGACAAAGTGGAACATTTTAGTATCTAGCATTCACACTGAAACAGTGCTATCATCATCTAATACCATGTCATGCTCTTTATTCCGTTCTTGTGGTTAGACAGTAAGAGTCTGTTTGTTGTTGCATCAATTACCGTGTATCTGAGAACACTGTTCAACATTTTCTAATGGTGCTAATTCAACCACTTTATTGATTCTATGTTTCATAATAGAACCATAAAACGTCGAGTCACACCATAAAAGTTTGGTGCATTAGTGGGAAACATTTTTGTTTTTGCATTTTGCTTATCATTAAATCGGTGAACTTTAATTTATTAAATTTATCGTCATCATTAAAAAGCACAAAATCGACGTTGCTGAACTTGTTTGGCTGTTACCGAAACAAGAATCTTTTCAAAGGTCATCGATGCAAGCATTTCCATCATCTGCAGAGTTCTACAATTTGTATAAATTCGATAGATTTTTGGTTCTAATCATGCAGTTTGTGTTTAGTGCTATTAGCCGTTCGATCTATTTTGACAAAACCGTCGACTACATACAATTCAAAAATGAAAACCGTGAGTGAATATTGTTGAAGCAAATATTGTGATTAGAATAATACCAATCGGTTCACTTGAAGAAGGACCATCGGAATATTTTTGGTGATATCTGTTGCGAACTCGTCGATTTTTTTGTTATGACCAAATTGTTTAATTAACAAAATTACATTAAGTGCCACGGTATTAATTTGTGCTAATCAAACCCGATGACAATTTTTTTTTAACTGGGGCGCTATTCTCAACACATTAACAATAATTCTAACTGAAAAACTACGTCACTTCTGTATGAAAAATGACGACACTTTTCGGATAGATATCTCTTTCATATCGATAATGTGGCCTGATTATGAAGTTTTTCATTGGGATGCATGAATGAGACTGATCCTATTCGAGGCGTAATCGAAAGCTTTCTCTAGAACCTCTGTGATTGAAGAATTTGTCTCTGTAATGAAGACAAAATGTCTTTAACGCAATTTGTTTCCATACTCGAAAAACTAGCAACAGTACCTAAAACTATCTGAAACAGGCTAAACTTTACTCACTGATGCTATCTGTTCAGTAAGTCGAAGAAATATTTTTTCCTCACTTCAACATTTCGGGTATCACACTTACATTGTTGCACTGAAATAATCCGACTTTCCTTTGCACATTTGGAGAACGAGACAACGACTGCCTGAGCATCAAAGCAGATGTCTTAAAACTTACGTGAATTTACGTTGATGAGTCAATTAGTGATTCATTGCTCGACTGTGTACCGATTCGTCATAGCCTTTGTCACCTAAATTGTGTTTTTGTGAAACTTTCCGCTCTAAAATGAGAACAAAACATCTCAAATTTCCAGATTATCGTCTTCACATTATTCGTCAGCATGGCATTGGCTGCTCCCCCAACACCCGATACGGATGTGGTTCCAATTGTAAAATCAGTTAGTGAATTCCAACCTGACGGATCATACGTGTACAGGTAAAATGAGAAAACTGTGTTCCGTTTAACACTGGAGCAAAGCCATTAACACCTCTGAATCACCTTTTAGCTACGAAACCGGTGATGGATCCGTACGGGAAGAGACCGGAGTAGTAAAGAACGCCGGCACAGATGAAGCATATGTTGCTCAAAGTGGATTCTACAAATACATCGACGCAGACGGTAGCCCAGTCGAAGTACATTACACAGCTGACGAAAATGGATTTGTGCCTTTCGGTTCAATTATTGCAGAAAGCATTAGTGCTGCCGCTAGGGCTGCCGCTGGAGTGAAAGCATAAACAAATTTGTCGTCCATTTAATTCAATAAAATCATATTGACAACCGCTTAATGATACCTTTTTTCATTGAAATGATCCCACAAACGATTCCGGAAAAATTATATCTCTCATCATTTTAAAAGTTGTACCTGTACAGTTACTAAACAGACATATCATTGTACAATATATGAGGTTAAGAGGCACCGGCACTTACCTAAAATTGTAGCCTACATTTGCGTGTTTCGTATTTCATTTTTGTTAATATCTTTTCATCAGAATCCTTTTTGAAAAATGTACGACCGCAATTCCGACCACGAATCTGTTAGCTTTAAATAAAAATTAGTTTTATTAGAAAATATATTTGGTTGTAACAATTGTCTGAGAACAATGAGCAGTTTATGAAAATTTCATTAAACTGCTCACTTTTGTCAGAGCTGATCAAACGACTACAACCAAATCTATTTTCTGTTGAAAGCTAACACATTCGTGGTCGGAATTGCGGTCGTACATTTTTGAAAAAGGATTCTGATGGAAAGATATCATCAAAAGTAAACTAAAATCCTGTATTTAAAAATCGCCCTAATGTATGCTTTTCGGCAAAGTAGAGGTGTCTCTTAAACGGTCAATAACAAGTTCAGCTTGTAACATCTGACCAGCTTGATTTCCGGACGCCTCGAAGTATGCAAATACTCTTTGAAGCTTAATTGATATCTCGCCAAAATATAGACTAGGCTAGATTATGCACACAAATTTATCGTATTTGGGTTACGTCATACGAGTCATTTGAGAGGCATGGACAACTAGCTAAAATTAAAATCTATATTTGGCCGTTTCGCATTGTATTTTCGCTACTCTTTACGAAAATCCTTTTTGAAAAATCTAATACGATAAGGCTTAATTTTCACCTACCAAAAAGTTACTCCGTGTGAGAGACAAAATTGATTTTTTCAATATTTGCGTTGTTTGCTTGACAGCTGGCTCTCTCACGCGGTAGTTTTTGTTGAGTGGAAACCCTACTTAACCACCACAAATGTGTTAGCTTTTAATAAAAGACAGTTTGCCTAGATTTGCATAAAAATCCATGTTAATGTTAAAATGAATCGAATTGATGATCAAATGACAAATTAAGATTAAAAATAAAAAAATTTATTGAAAATTTTGTCGTGTCCAATCAGGTTAATTTTCAATTTGTCTGACACAGTGCAGCAGGCCTTTAAGTATAATTTGTGAAAGTTGAAAATATTCATTTAAAAAAAAAAATGGATTCCACGACTGTTATGATGAGAGAGAAATATAATTCGGACCAAACTATTTTAACTTGCCTTGGAGACGTGTGTTCATGAGGAAGTTTTTATTGTGCCGAACTTGCGGGAAGTGTTAAATAAAATTCTTTGACACTTCTTCCCGCAGGTTCCTTTTCCGAATCAAATTTTCCCTTCAAAACGTTTTCCCTTCATAACAGCTTAAGTATATGAAAATATTCGATGACAAGTACCTCAAGACAAGTTATTATTAACTAACAGTCGATACAATAATTTGGCATTATGTCTCAAGCCCGTAGTTCAATGTGGTATTGATATGTACACAGTCTGTTCATTAAACTTGATAACACTTGAAGGGATAATTTTGCTATCAGTCAAAGACTTGAAAGTTTAAGCTGTTTAGATCTGTTCAATCCACACCCCGAAGACATGCGAAATTACGAGACAATAGGACGAGTTTTTCTTTCATGCAAGCAAATTTGAAGTTAATTCAACGCTACAGATCAGCTCTCCTCAGCCGTATACTGACCTCAACTGATTTCAGTCGTCTGAATTGAAACATTGATATGTAAAAATGATCAAAAATTTATTGGTATGCTGTGAGGAGTGTGTGTGTGTAACAAAAAAGTTATTTTAATAACAATTTAGGCCCTCCGATGCACCACAACTTCAGCAATAAAAGATCACTGATCTTGGTTGCATCGATTTACTTATTTTTTACATTTTTACTTTGGTATTCCGGCCGAGATTTGTCCCTCAATGCCGCAGTGATCCTGACCACGGAGTATTTTGAAAAATCCATTGTTTCCCCAGTCCGTATTCCAACTGTTGGCAATCAACCAGTAAGGAGTATCGTTTTCAGTGCCCCAACCTAATATACGAATGGCATGACCTCCTAACATTTTTCCTTCGACATGTTGATAAACGCCTGTGAAAGTAAAATTCAGCGGAGCTGTGACTTCTGAAAAATACAAAACTGATTTCGGTCGTCGATATTACCTTCTTTGTAGTTAATTAAATCTTCATAAACAGTAAAAGCGCCTTCAACTGGTCCATTTTGGAAGATTTCCCTGCGAATGTCCGCTTCGTTCCGTTTGACGGAGTACGACGATTTACCGTAATGTTTGTCGTCTTTATACGATTTGGTATACGACTCTTGGCAAGTGTGCACACATTTTGGGGTATTTCCCTCTTCTCCATTGCACGGTGGACGGGTTCCATTCACGTGATGTTCACACGGGGCGATCTCGTACGGACGACATCCCTTAAAAATGAACCCAATTAATCCCAACAAAGTTATTAATCCAATGAAAACAGTTAATGTACCTGTGATGAGCCGAAATTTCCACCGCTGACGATACCATTGTGCACCCAGTATCTCCAAGCCATTCCCGGGAATCCACCATTGCAACCAAATCCGCAAGTATGGCAACACGAAACTAAATCATCGGCCGAGAATCGGAAATGTACCGTAGCATTGGAATGGACACAAACTCGGTCCGACATTGCTTCGACAGCACCGAACGCCCAGCACGAACCACATGAGCCTTGATCACGAATTTCTCTAATGGTTGGACAATCTGGCCAGTTCTCGCGGGCATCGAATTGTTCGGGAAGATCATCTCGATATCCAACCAAAGTGGGCTTCTCCTCCAAGCGAAATTTGTAGGAGTCTTCATGAACGCCAAGCAAGCTGCGAACGTAGTTCATGGTTACGTGTGGACCGAAATTTCGGCCGGCTTTCCATGTTGTAGCTTTGGCATTGATTTTATCAACAAATTCTTGTGATAACGGATCATCGGCAGCTAAAGCAATAGCTAAAATTGATGCTAGAACGATGTAGCGTAGCATGACTGAAAGAAGAGAAAGTTCGGAATTGTAGTGCTGCATGAAAGTGTGTGAGCCAACGAAAAAATTCTTGTCGAAGGGCAGTTATGTCAGTCCGAATTTCCTTGAATGAACTATTCGCCGTATATATCAGTATAGAGAGGCATTAGTGTAAACGTAAACGTACAGTTAATTATCTAGGACAACATCCCTTGAACAGGTTCAAACCTTTAGGTGAATTGTTTATTGTACACTTGAACGATGAACACAGGTAAACGAAACATATTTAGGATAAGCGCGAATCCCCAAACTGATAACGTACCTGAATAAGTCTATTTTTTGTTAAAGTAAATTGTCCACTTTGTGTTTTATTTGCTGAATGCGGGTTTTGAACTGAACTGAATCGCTTAATCTCATTTATATATAAACTGCGATGCAGCGAAAAACTTATTGAAAATGATTCACATAGAAAATAACAACTGGCGATAAAGACAGACCATTTGTCATTCGTAAACAATAAGTTTGTGTGTGTGATATTTTCGTATACTCTTTGTGGCGAGATAATTCTGCTGTACGCAACCTTTACTGACCCTATAAATTTGTGAGAAACATGCAAGAGGATAACGTGGAAATACTTATAGTTCTACGTGAATCACCCTCCAAACCATTTGTTAAATGCCTGAAGAATTTCAGCGAAACAGTAAGAATAATAAGAATGAAATGAAGTAAACAATCACATGAATCATTTCAATGCCACATCGTTTAATAATTCGCATAAATATTTTAATAAAAATACGTAGAGTTTGCCACTTACTGGATATTATGTTTTCCAAATGCGTTCTAAGATTATTCGATTAGTCCTCGTTTCAGTAAATCACTAGATACTTTGTTCACCAATTAGTTTCTTTCTTCGTTGTGTTGTGTTCCTCAATCGTACGCCGATATTCAAGTCATTCAATGTACTAAAATTGGTTCTAAAATGTCTAAAACACAAATAAAAAAATCGTCTGTCAACAAAGGTAGTAGAAGAATTAGTACAGAATGAGTGGAATAGAATAAAATTGCCCACAACTTTTTGAAATAACATTCACACATATCGATTCGAAAAAATTGTTTCGACTGAGCTACTACACCCGATGAACTTAGCTTAGAAATGTTTGTCTGCTTTCAACGTTATTCAATTCACAAATGCAATCCAATACAATCCACATGAAATCACATTGAAACATAGCTCGATTACACTTATACGCGGTATGTACGAAGTCTTTTATGTGGATTGAGAAACTGTGGTGTGGTACGTAAATAAGGGAACAAAAGTTTCTAAGCTAAGATTTGCTAGTGTAATACGGTGGGTGTAAAAATAACTTAGACTTGAGGGACTCAATTACTGTACGAAACTGCATTCACTTCATGGATCCCGCTGTGCCGTTTCGAAAAACCTGCATCCATAACCGCCCGAGTCAATTTAAGTACAAGGGGTAGATGGACTAATTCTAGGCATTAGCCTAGAATCGTCGATGAAAAACCAGTCTTAAATCAGTTTCTCTGTCTCTATCGCATTTTAATGTATGAGATAGAAAGGTGCAGAAGACAAATCACAAGTAGTCGTAACAAAAAAGTTCGATCCAACCGTGAACATTGGGTATGTATAAAAATTCGGATCTGACGTGACATACAAGTATTATTGCCTGGACCTATAGTGCATTGATTTCACGCACAATAACAGCCACCATTAACTTAAGTTTCGTGCATCGTTTCATGTATCTACACAGACCGCAGGAAAAAAATACAAAAGATCAAACTTTGCGAAACAGACTTTTATTTGACGGCATAAATCAGCCTCAGAGTACTCTTGGTTTTACGGGACATGATTCTACTGGGATACATCTTCCCAGATAATCCACCACTTTTCCTAATGGACAATAGCATGCTTCACGTAAAATCATTTTATTTGCAATATGTTGGTTCGGACGTTGCGGTTGTAGGCACATATTCGATTTTGGGTCGTAGTCGTCACATCCCTGTTGACATGCGGAACCGAAGGGACTGTACAGCTTTCCTAGTTTTGCGCATCTTTCTGGAAAATAAACAATAGAAAGAAAATGTTTAAAAGAGGATTCTACTAATAACATCATAGAGTTGCGAACCACATACCAGGCGTTGGCTTATAAAATTCATAGCATTCGTTTGAAGAGACCTCAACACATTCACCAGTCGGAAGTCGAGCGTAGCCTTCTTTGCATTCGCACACGGGAACGTATGGGGCTGGCACTGGCATAATTGTAAGCATACATTCTTTTGTGTCATAGTCTATGCACGTGTCTCTACACCCTCGTCCACCTGATGCGCTGAATTGTTCATTTTGCCTTTCTGCACATAGCTCTGCGGGGGACAAAGTATGTATTCTTAAAGTTTGTTGCGGGGGTTATGACGAAGAAATAAAGGAAATTACTCTCGGATGGAATCACGTTCTCTCCCAATTTTTGGCAAATTTTACTCCACAAAGGAATGCACGGTCCGCAGTCGTAATACCTTGCGAATTCGGGTTTGCAGTAGCAATCACCAGCTGGAGCATAATTCTCCTTACAACTAACACTGACTCCATACATGGCACATGTACTCTGGCATTGATATGGATCATGGGTTAGGAATACTTCGGTATCGGTACATTCATCTGTAATTTACAGCAAAAAATCAAATTTTGATTTTTTAAATATTTTTTTTCTTTCTTTTACTTTGCTTCTTGATTTTGCATTTGCATGATGTACAACAGGACGATGCTATCAAGCATAAACCGATCAGTACTTGTAACACAACCATAATACTTGAATAAAAATCTTCAGCGACTGCAACAATAAAATTATTTTTTTTTGCTTTTATAAGCAAAGGTGTGTCATATAATACACAAGAAAAATATTTACACTCTCCCATGGGGACACGTCAGCCTGAATCCGTATTTGAACAAGTGTTCTTTCAGTTGAACTCGTTTTCAAATTTTTTAAAATGTTTGAACAAGGCAGGTGTAGGGTAATAGAAAAAAAATTAAGTAGTACTTTAATCTACGTTTAAAAAAAATACCAATAAGCCTGCTAGTATCTGTTTGACGTGGTGAAACCTTTATTGCCCTGCTAGGTGCTTTGGTTTGAACAATTAGTGAAGCTATTCGCTATTCACTACAAAAAGTCATATTTCGTAACTCATTGTAGGAAGGAGTTCCCTGAACTATACAGATAACAACCTTCACTTCACTCGGCTCGGACTAACAAATTTCATTGTCATCATTTGTCACGTAGATTTACAATGTTACAATTTGGATATCGTCACCAAAAATGTCTTCGTCGTGCTTGCGAGAGTATAACACATTTCTTATTTTCGCACCATCTATTTAATGAAGAGTTCAATTCACTGCCACGGTAACAAGGAATTTAAAAATAATGTACCTTGAAACAGTTGAAACAACAGAACTCTTCTATTTTGTTGAAATAATAAATTGAACGCAATAACGACTAAGTAAATAACTGAATGTTAAGGTTAAGCGTTTTACTTCTGCTAGAAGCTAGAAGCAATGAGAAACATCGAAAGAACATTACTGTAAAATAGATCTTGAAGTTATGCACTGGCCATTCAAGCAAAAGTTTCATAAAATTTACAGTTCAAATTGAATTACAGTCGTTTCAAACACGGAAGTCCCTGACGGAAGCCGAGACCATGAATGTATTTAACAGAATAAATGCATCCCCACACGTAGTACATGCCGACACATCTATAAAAACATAGCTAACGCCGACCCGTACGAAACACCTATTTGTATCAAAAGCCTTTAGTGTGAAACTTTTTATTTCTCTTACTTCATACTCTTCTCTACTGAAAAGCTATTCGTCCTTTAATATATATTACACATTTGTCACGAAGAAGTCGAGGCTTGCCGAGACTGATAGCGACAAGTGTGCACTCTATTTTATCACATAAGCGAAAACGAGACAACAACATAGAACTGAAGTGTAATTTTTGAATTAAACTTCTAGTTAAGTAATTTTGACATCTGAACATCCGCGCGTATGTGATAATAAATATTATGCACGTATGGCAAAGCGGTCGAGGCTTGCCGAGACGGCTTGTCATACGTGCATATTCTTTTTTATCGCATAAGCGAAAACGAGACAACAAGATATGCGAATGACACTTTGACAATTTACAGAAGTATAATGTTTGTTTATATATCATAGGTGATTCGGGGAATCACACCGCGTATGCGATAATAGTACATTACTATACCAGTGAAGTAATTTGATATCTCGTATCCAGATGAGTAAAAGTATCCGAGGGCTTCAGCCCGAGGTACTTTTACTCATCGTGATACGAGATATCAAGTTATTTCACGTGTAAAGTATGGCGTTTTATTTTACGAGCGAGGAAAAGGGTCTTCACTAGTGAGGGAAAGGCCACATTACCTCACTAGTAAAGTAAAATCACTTACATTATCCACTCTTTGCCTTGTTATCATATACAATTAAATTGCCGGAGCAAAGCACCTAGCAGGGTAATAGAGGATTTTACACGTCAAATAGAGTAGTTTTTTGATACCAATAATACCATTATCAGCCTTAATGGTAATTTTGCAATGACATTATGAAAAAAAAGGTATGGAAATATTCGCATACTTCGATTAAAGTACTACTTTATTTTTTTCTATTACCCTGCTAGGTGCTTTGGCCGGAAGCAAAATAGAGAGTCCTGTAAGAAGGCAACTTTCATAAATTCCAGCTATATTCCGCTATATTTTACTATAAATAAACATTTCACAGATGAATATGCTATTATATAGCTCAATAAAGCTGTATATAGTTGAATATAGATGTCCATATATGGAATGCCTAAAACACCCCACACACATAACCAATTACTTCTATGTTAACATAAACTCTCTAAGTACAATTTTTCCAACTTTATATCATTTTTACTAAAATCCAATATGGCCGCCGGCAGCCATTTTGTTAGGAGACCGAAAATAGTACTGACGCTTTACAATCGTTAATACCTTTCAAACAAACAAAAAATCATGAAATACGGTCAAAATTTACTCGAGATATTGACAAAATACTCCACGTTCACTGTACGGCCGAGTAGCCGGATAAGAGCTCACTCCAAGAGACCTAGCTCACGCTCTGGTGAATCAAATTTCATAAACTTTTTTTCCCTGATTTGAACGATCAGTACCTATCTATTAAAGAGAATGTAGTCGAAATCGGCAAGCAGTTTTGCTAGTAGGTCGGCCAAATTTGAACATATTTCGTCTGTTTTCGCTTTATTCCATACCTGTCCATACCTGTCAAAGAAATTGCTGTTATGTCAATGCTCACGGTAGAGTAAAATAAACCTAACTTTACTCTGTCGTGTACATGCTGCTCAATAAGTGACGAATTCGGGGCATCATACGGCAAAACTCTGCTATATTTAATGGAGTAATAGTATATTACTTCCGAGGTTCCAAGTTGTGTATTTGATAAGTGGGGTGTTACAGCCCGACCCGAAGGGTTGTCTTGTCAAATAACAACTTGGAACCTCGTAAGTACAATGCTTTACGTGAATACGCAATGTAAATGAAAATGAAACATGCCGTAACACGTAAAATATAATATGCACTTGGACGAGTGGGAGATTCTAAGTCGAAGGCAGCGGTGCCTATACATAATTATAATCGAGCACTCTGAAAGTTCGCTTGCTCTACTGTAAAGAGCACTTTACAGTAGAACAAGCGAACTTTCGAGCTCGAGCTCAAGCTCGAAAAACACTCGACTTTGTCACGAACTGTTTGCTCCATCTCTAACCGTTCTAACTGTCGCAGCATAAATATCTAATGCAGTGACAACGTATACGATAGCCGTTGGTAAAAGGTAATGCAACAAAATTATAAATATTTCATTTGTGCAACATAATATTCGCTAATAGCAATTCAAATTCGATCGTATTAACGTTATCACATTGAAACCATACCTCCAAGCCCTCCATCACAATTAATCCGTTAATTACGACCGGACAGGTATAATGGCTTCGCTAAACCCATTCGATCCGTTAATTTAGATTTCGGATTTAAATTTTCGAAATTGAGAATTTCGTTAAATTATTATCAAGTGCATAATTTACTGCTCAAAGCTTGGGAACTGCAATCTTGGTACGTCGATCATAAAATTAAAAATTGACGAAAAATTCAAACGCTAAACCAATTCCAACTTTGATTGAGATACAATACACACAACAATTGATTTTTATATAAGATTTCTTATTATTCGATATTCTGTACATTGCAGTATAGTATATCCATCCTACTTTCACCCTAAACATTCCCTCGTGTTTAGATTTCCATGACAACTAGAACATCATGTGTTTAGGAAGTTAAAAAACACATAGCTATACATGTCGACTAGAAATACGTCCGCAAAATAAACCGGAAATATTGTGCAATTGTGAAACTATGTTAATGGAGAACAAATATACGTTCCAGCATCAGGTACTTGTCGTATGAATGGCACAATACTTTTGTTCCACTTTAAGTAAAATAATTTCAGTGCATTTTCTCCGATAAAATGCTAAATAATTATGTTGCGAAAGTGTTTTCGACAACAAACCACCTAAATCACATGAACATTTTTGTATTCCATAATAATGTGCGTTGCGTGCGCAACCCCCAACCACTGATAAACATTTCGGTATGTAAGATGAAAAACATCAATAAATGCATGCGTGAAAAAGGACGACTGCTGTTCGTGATTTACGGAAAATGATCCAACGAACATAAGGATGGTGGCAGACAGTAGAGTGAAATTTTTGTTCGTGGGACATTAAAAAAAAACCGTCGGGTATTTGTGTATTCGAATGAAGTTTGTGAAAAAATTTTCCGCAACGATTGCTTCAATAATGTTTATTTAGTGATGCCAAAGTCATTAGAATCGTCCAACACTGAGTTGGGTAGTGAAAATCAGGTTGAATTAGCCGAGCGTGGATTAAGTGCTGGAAAAAAGTATCGTCATCAAAACTACAGCAAGAACATATACATCGGAACGAAGAATGCGGAAAAATGGGAGCTTACAAGGACAAAGCTTTCATTTAAAAATGATGTCGAATTTGTCACATATTTGCTTGCACTGGCTGAAAACGATTTTGCTAATAACGATGGGTAAGTTTTGTGCACCGAAAGTGATGAGATAAGATTTTCATGAATTTGTCTATTTTTATGCCACAACACCATTACAATGCCATCAACACCTAACACTCGATTTTTTTTCTTCTTAAGCAGGCGAAGTAACAACATTGGTAGCAATTTTCCGATTCACAGCAATGAACAGAATGCAAACGATAAATTGGCAAATGAAAATTCAACGGATGATGTCGATAAGCCACGTATTGCCAAAAAGGTAAAGAAAGTGCATTTCGCGGACTCTGTAAATGGATTGTCGAATAGCTCAAAGGGGAATCCAGATTTTGCTGCGTTACGAAAATCGGAACAATCGAATTTCTCGGTATTGTGTCACAATTCCCAGGATGCACAAGACAATTCGATATCGAGTACACTGGACACTTACCATGAATCGAACAATATACCGGAAGTATTGGACTGTCGAATAGCTGAGAAAATTAAAAGTGAAATGGAACAGAAGTTTTTGAGTGAAAGTGAAATGCTAAAAACCAGATCGGATGAGGTGCTGTGCTTGACTACGACGAATAAAGACAAAACACGGTCATTCGATTCGGTGAAAGACGCTGTGGTCGAAAAGAAGTCGAAAAAACGAACAACTAAATGCAGTAAACCCTCGCCGGAAGTTGAAGAGTATCAAGTGCAACGAAATGGTAAATCTGGTTTGAAAATCTCTAAAGTTAAACCGGAAGCAACGGGTGATACTGGCGCATTCAATGAATTTGACGATGACGAAGAAGATGACGACGAGGATTTTGACGACAAATCCGATCTAATTGATTCGGACAGAGAAGATGAATACGACTTTGAGAGTGACGATAATAATGTGCTGAATGAAGGTGACGACGAAGACGATGAAAATAGTTTAGATAATGAAAGTGAAGCTCAAACATTCAATTTTTGTCGCTATTGCTCGGAAATTCATGTGCCAGAAGAATGTCCATTCCGAACGTGCCAGTCATTTATCGCGGACAAAATTGATTTTATCACTTGGACGGATAAGTATTCTTCGGTTGTGCAGAAAGCAATCAAAATCGAAAACAGTGAAACGGAAAACGCCGACATTCTGAGTCAGTCTCCATCAACTCAAACTCCATTCTCCGAATGCTCACTTCCCGACAAATTCGAACTTAAACTATCCAACGCTCAAGTATCTGGCGTTATAGCCAAATCATCGATTCCGAAATACACAAAATTGGGCCCGTTAATCGGACAGAAAATCAGCGAAGTCGATATAGCTGATGACTGCACAATGAAATTTATTATCGAGGCCTATGATGGCACAAAATCGACCTACTACTCGTTGGACGATGAAAACAATTCGAATTGGTTGAGGTATATACGGCCAGCCAATACGAAAACTGAAAGGAATGTGGCCGTGGTGATAAGTGATAAGAATGTGTTTTTCGTTACGAGTGCAACAGTTGAGGACGGAGATGAGCTGGTCTACTGGAGTGACGATTGTAATTCGGCGTGGGGAAAGAAGAAAATTGAAAAAATGAGTTAGTATTGCGTGTGCGCGTATAACTTTACCGAGCATTACAATCACGTTCATTGATTTTTACAGATTGTGGAGGCTGTAATCTCAAATTCGATCATCCATTGTATTATCGAAATCATTGCTCAATTTTTCACGATCCATCATTTAGTTTGACCATTCGAAAATATCATTGCAAGGTAAGATTGGCTTCAACTACCACGTTTTACTATCGATGTGACCTAAGTAAAATCTCAATTTCAATTCTAAAGATATGCGGCGCGTCTGTGCTTGGAAAGGAAAACATCACTAAACATGCCGCACAAATGCACGATGGGAAAGGAGCATATCAATGCCAATTCTGTAAAGTCTGAAATTCTTTAAAATTTTGACGAATGTTGACGATTGTCATTATTTTGCAGGTAAAAAGTTTTTCTTAAGACTCAATTACCTAGAAATGCATCGTACCTATGGCTGTAGTGCCAATCCACAACGGGCAAGACCACTATGTGATTTCTGCGGTCGAAAATTCTGTCAACCGCAAAAGTTGAAAGTTCACATAAAGAGAATGCACAGCGGTATAACGGAACATTATGCATAACAGGACTGATCGACATTTAATAACCGTTTTCTGTTTGTTCTAGACATGGCTGACGTTCTTCGTGACTTCCAATGTAAGCTTTGTTCGAAATTGTTGGGCTCTCGGGCTGCTCTACAGCGACACTCCAAAGAGGTGCACAGTCGAAATTCAGCAGTCGTTAGTTGTCCACGATGTCAGAAACTGTTCCAAAATCGAAGCAACTTAAAAATTCACATGCTCACCCATAGTGGGGTTAGACCGTTTAAATGCATCGAGGGTGAATGCAACGCTGCATTTACAACGAAACAATGTCTTCAATTTCATTATAAGAAAGTTCACAACTACGCTCAAGAACAAATGCCAAAAATCGAAAGAAGTGTGGCATACACCTTTGATGCATACTCCGGTGGCATGAAAGTGGAATATTTGGGTGAGTAGCCAGAGAAGGTCGACTCGAAAGTGAATTTGGTAGAACAAAAATTTTACTTACAGAACAAGCACCGCGGAAACGTCGAAAGAGTTCGGACGATCAAAACTCGGTCCTCAGTTCGGTGGCACACGATAAGTCTGAAACAGAATTTTCGGAAGACAATATCTTCGAGAATTTCAAGAAATCTGGGAAAACCATCAGCAATTTATGCAAAACCGAATCAAATTTGTCACTGCTGTCGTCTCGGATATCTTCCATTTTGGAACATGGCATTAAGCAACGAAAGAAGGATAGAAAGCCAAAAGCGCACAAATTACTGTCTGATGAGACTGCGCCTAGAACGAATAGCGTAATTGACGATGCAGAAGAATCGGTGGCCATTGAAAATAAGGCTCAAGAGGAATTGTAAGCATTTAGATGACGTTATACCTTTCGTAGATCCACTTTTTTATCGCATTCTTTTTCAGTCTACAAACGTTTCAAAAACGTCAGCAAAGCAAACAGCTTAGCCTCATTGAATCGTTTCTTTCAACCGCTGCGCCACGAACTCAAGATGCAGTATTACCGCCAAATGACAACGGGGAGAGTGACTATAAGGCAAACGAACACGATACACAGATTCGAGATTTAAGTGTTAGCTCCATAACGAATCCCATCGCCAGTAAAGGAAGCAGAAAATGGATGAGCACGGAAAATCCGAACCGCGAAAATGACTCCGAGCTGCATAGCAAACTGAGCCAGCCGAATCGAGATTTTCTCACAAGACTAATCATGAACGAATCGCAACACGAAGACGATGATGAAAATTCAACATTTTTAGATGTTGTCGATAATGGCCAAACAATATCACAGTATTCCAATTCCATACATCCGACGTCCAACAATCTACCTCAACTTCCACATCTTTCGTCATTATCGCATTTACACGCACAACCTTTTGGTGGTCCGTACTACAACAATCCACCAAATTGTTCAAATCGTAATTCGTCGTCGTCAGCTAGCATGCTGGTAGAAGCAGCCCTGAGTTCCGTCGGAAATATGATGAATGTCGATAACGATTTATCGAAAAATAGTCGTAACGACAATCACTTGGATAACAACGACAATATGAACAATTCGATGGACATAGACATGGCGTCGCTACGAAGCGAACATAACAATTCAACGCCACAGGAAAACCGATTCATTCAAAACATGAGCTCGATCGAAAACGAAATCAAAATGATGAAAAATCTCACCAATTTCTCACTACAAATACCGCATTTCGATCAATCGGCATCCACCATCAACAATCAAACACCCACCCATGCATCTCCCATCGATAACAATTTACCTCAGGACGATATTGATGTGGACACAGCATCAACGCCACACACAATTGAGCCCAGCGATAAACTGTATCAAGATAATGATAATTTTGTTAGCCAGCATCAAACACCACCGACGCCGCATGTTCTCTCGCCAGGTCGTGATTATGCGATGTACAATTCATCGAATAATGTTTCGTCACCGATATCACAATTGTCTCGGCGAAACTATCCGGAACATGAACTCATATCGCCGGCATCATCGCCAGCACTACCGAGATACTCATACCGACAAGACATTTGTCGAAAGCGTGACCTGGACGAACAAGTCCATAATATGTCGGTAATTGATGGAAGGAATAGTCAGCATCATATGTCCAGTGATGATGAAAATAGTATCATGGCTCAGAATCTTAGCATGGGCAATCATAATGGAGGTGACGAAATGAGATTGAAATTCAGTGCAACCCAAATGGAATTGATGTATTCATCTAAATATGAAAACGGAACCGGCAATGACGATATTTCCGATCTGAGATCGAAATACATGGACCAGAACGTGGAATCAGGTTTTCGAAGTAATGGCATATCCGATGGACTGAATGATATGCAGGGATTGGATATGACATCCAGAACGAATTTGAGTAGTGGCTTCCATCATAATTTTCAGCTTGCAAGTAGTAATTCGAATCTAAACATCGGTAGATACCACCATCATATCTACGACATTCTCTCCGAACGAGAACAGCAACAGGAGCAATTGCAACAGCAACATCAGCAGCACATGCAGCACATGTTACAGGATCAAATGTCGTCAGAACAGGAACAAGACCAAACCACTTCGGTGGATTTGAGTCTGATGACGAGTCGACAAGTGGTGTCGTCACAAACATCATTGCCATACTCGCACAGTGAAATGCTGCGAATGGCATCCCTAGATTTAGCTCAAAACGCAACGTCGGGAATGATCAGCAATCGAACATTCCTGTCACCTCACAATTCACGCGAAGGATTGGACCACCATCGGTTTCTGTCATCAGCCGATCAACGACTACTACCAAATGGTGTGGCATCCGATCATCGGCTCCTCGTTGATCCAACGGCTCATTTACTTATGGAGCAGAACTCCAGACACATTGACTCGAGACTTTTATCTGCCGAACAACCGCGCATTATGGCCGATTCGACGACAAACAGGCACATGGTATCGCCGAGAGGATTTGGAGCTTATCAGGTTTCAACCACAAACTATCACCATTCCGTTAGGCCATTAACGTCACCCAGTCATCATTCGGTGAATCCACCAAATTATCATCCCTTTCCATCATTCTATTAAGGTGTTAGCTACTCTAAACTGGAATCATTCAATTTCATTGGGTACTTTCACTGTAAATATGCAAGTTTGTTGCTTGTTTGCTAGTGTAGACAAGTTGAGCGAATTGATCGAAGATTGTGTAACGTTTGCTGATATTTTGGTTTGTAGTACTCGATGTGATCGGGACATAATTAGGGGATTGTTAGACCATCAGTATTTATTTTGACCGAAGCCTTTGGTCAATACAATTCTTAGCCAATCATAGCTTTCGAATCCTTTGTCTTCCTTTGAGAAGCATAGCATTAGTCACTTTTATACACTGGGACCAACAAGTTGACTTTATGATTAAGGTAGAATGGCTTCAATTATATTCCAATTATTGTCTTGGTGCAACAGGAGGAGGAGTGTAAACAGTAGTGGGTGAAAAAATCACTTGCTATTCGTTTAGCATGTAGTAGTACATTACGGCATTGCTTGGAAGTTTGTTGTTTTGGAGAGTTTGTGCCTTTCAAAGCGAACACACAGCCAAGTACTTAACTAGCAAATACCGTAATGTATTACAGCATGTTAGCGTCCCGTAAGCATTAGAATATACCGCTCGGGATATTATTAAAAATAGTGTCTTCAGCATTAATTCCCACTTGGCCTGCGGAACTGCACACACTCTTGTTGCGTAAAAATAACTAATTCCTGCAATTATGAGTTTTTAATAAAAAGGGCTAGTCAATTCAGCAATAAAATTTTGGAAGGCCTTGTAATTTGGAATTCTAAAATTCTAAGAACACTAATTCTGCAATGAATACTTCAGGAAGTTTTCAGAAATTTTAGAACTCAAATTCCGAATACGAATGATCCCGGATACAAGAGACTAGAAACTACCCTACATATTTGATGTATACACATAAATTTGCGTCTAAAATTTGTTAAAACCTTCGCTCCAGTCAAACACATTAAAAATCTAACTTTGTATTGATGTTCTACGGCTAATTTGTTCTTTCGAATGCGAAACAATATGAATAGCATCGCGAGGGTATGCCTAAACTAAAATGCTAGAGATTTTAATGTTTATTCCAACTCAAAGAAAAATGACGTGCACGTTTTGCATTTAATAATATTAGAGAAAAAAAACGCCAACAAACAATGAGCTTAAAACTAATTTCTGTTTTATATAACAAATTATCGTGTTATATGTCTTGTCACCGCACTAAACGTTTACGAGAAATTGTTCTGTATTAGCAGGTCAGTATGATCGGAAATCTGAGTTCAGGTATATCTGAACCTGATTTCAATTGAACCTGAATTTGGTTATTTATACAAAACCAGTATGAAATCATTTGAAAAAAGGGGATGTTAATCAGGACAATGGATGAAAAATTGATAATTTCCACATTGCATGTAAAATCAAGTCAGGTATATTTATTGCTCATGTGGATAACATTTTATATATTCTTAAGATCAACAATATACAATCGCTTATAATTTTCCAATTTGCATCTTGTACCAACTATATATAAAAAAAAGAAGAAAAAAAAACTTGAAAAATGTAAATTTAAATATTTTTGTAAAACTAAAAAAATTAAATTTAAATGAAAAAAAATGACAAAACACAAAAAATTAAGAAATGAACTCATAAAAAAAGAGAGAAAATCTTTAAAGAAAATTATAAGAGAAAAGTGTATGTTTAATTGTATACCATTTTGAAATATATTTTACTAAACCATTTCAGTTAGTGTGCCAAAATGAACAATGTTATAATTAAGTACATATATATAACTAATATTATATATACCCCATATTTTTGATTTTATCGAAACTTTTACAAAAAAATATTATTAAATAAAAAAAAAACTTTACATTCAAAAATATTTACCAGTATAATGCATACATATTTATATATTCGGAAGAAAAAGTAATTAAAAAAGTGTATATTATGTGCAAATTTCATTATTATTGTCGTTTAAATTTCAACCAGAATTTAACATTCATGTGGTGAAAAACTGAATGAACTTAAGAGTGCTGCATTTATAATAATTACACTGAACATCTTGAGGAAAAGTTTACTCCACTTCACAAGTTAAGTAAATTTCAAACATAGCCCCCAGTACACAAGATATGTATGTCAATTGAAGGTGAAGCCCAAGGGAAGCATTTCATTTTATTCGTCAGTAAATAACCACACATTAACACTGGAATGCAACAAAGAGAAGTATACATCGGGTGTGTGTTGTGGGATGTTGGTAAAAAAAATTCTTATGAGCAGGCACATTGAGCAAGTATTTCCTGTCATTTAACGTCGAAAACTTTTTCAATTGGATTGTTTCTTTTCATATGTGTTCGAAGCTCATTTATGCGCGTATGAAATTTTGTAATAGCGTTTAAAAGGCACATTGAGCCTGTTTTTCCTTTGCATACGACGCAGTAAAAAGTAAAAACTACTTTATCTAGTTACGGTGCGGTTGAATGAATTTTAACTGAGCATTTCGATGCACTTTTGATATTTTTGGATATTACTAATCAGCTCAGCCCTGAACAAGTTTCCACAAAATTTTTTGATTTTCATCCGTTACCGTCGTTGACATTGGTGCATAGCCCATCCTGTCTACAGAGAGAGTGGTGGAAAACTGGTTGTGGTTTCAATCGATAGTGCCTGAAATTCTAATAACAATTGTACAAAAATTTGGTACCCTAAGTGCAAGTGAAACAGTTTTCAGAAATATTTCAAATCATGCACAAAATTTCGCTGTAGGACACATTTCACTTATTCACCCAACACATCGGCACTGTTGACATGAGTCATTGCATATGTGGTGTCGATGGACAGCTGAGACTTTAAGCATTTCAGAATTAACCATTGTAATTACAAAAAATTTTAATAAGTGCGTCTCAGGTGCCTTTGAAACCTGCAAATGGGATGTTTTGCGCAATAGATGTATGCGCAAAACCCTCATTTATTAACGTGTTAGCAACAAGATTTTATGCAACTCGAGATCATAATGTTCGAAAACTGCGAACTTTAGATGCCTTTGTTGCATAACACGTTGTGTGAGTCTCGGTGCGAAGTACTTGATTAGGCTGACGATGTGTACAGCCTGCGGCCTCGTGTCATAATTACACATCGTTTATTTCTTTTACTCCAAAAACTCCTTCAATTGGATTATTTCTTTTCACATGTGTGCATGAGACGATAAAAATGCATATGAGCAGGCAGACTGAGTACTTTGCTTTACAAAGGGACTAAGTCAAAAATAGGGATTTTTAGCGTTTCCTGCCAATCACTTCGATTTTATCTACTCTGAAACTCCTTCATTTCAATTATTTACTTTCATAAATGTCTAGAAACTATTTAATATGTTCGTCGGCGTTCGATTTTCCTTTGACTCTTGCGACCCAAAACTTAAGAACGGCACTGCTGTCGCTATACGCAAATTGTAAGTAACAAAACAGATCCACAAAAACTTGAATACTCGCGCATATTTGTCAAATTGTGAATCTATATCTATCTAATCGTACTTTTTAGGCGATACTATGATGCGAAAATAGCTGTCTGTACCCAAAACGTGGGTGAAGGTATTTTCGAGATGATAAAAAGTGAAAAAAGTAGTTTTGGTGTTAATTTAATTGATTAGAGGCGACGTCTATCCTATCAAACCTACGTTAATCGACTCTATAATTTTGTATATTTTTTGTACTTTTTTCTAACCATAAATGGTTCTAATCGTTGACAGAATTAGTTCTATTTATCAGAAAATACTTCATCACATCGTGTGAAATCATGCACCTCGCTGCGATTCGCTCTTTCCACGGGCATTCACACTCAGTTTTATATACTCTCGAACACATTCAAACTTGTGCTGTTCTGACTCACTTACAAGATCAAGTATGTAACCAACGCACTTCAAGCAAAAGTGGTACTTTAAATAGGGTACTGAAACTTGACAGTGTTCCATACAAAATTTTACACTGTAAAAAGAGTGGGGATAAAATTTCATACAAAATAGTACTCTATTTGGCAGGTGTCAATCGAAGCACTTTTGCTTGAAGTGCGTTGATGTAACTTAAAAGAGTACAATTTAGAATTTTACACATTTTCAAAGGGTTCGTTCATAGTCACGCCAGAATAGGGCATTTTCGGTTATGCAACACAATTCAAGGTTTTGATTCAAAAATCTTGAATTGTATTGTATAACCGAAAATGCCCCATTCTGGCGTGACTATGAACGAGCAACTCGAAAACTGTCAAATGGCCAGAAATTATCCCATATGAAGTACTATTTTTCGTTGTACCTATTGAAAAAAAAAACGTTGTTCCATGGCGACGCACTTCAAGCAAAGTTGATCATAGTCGATAGCTGTCAAATATAATGCAATTTTTTTTGTATGAAACGGTTTTTACAGTGTTTTACGCGTGACACACTGTCAAGTTTCAGTACCCTATTTAGAGTACCACTCATGCTCCAACTGCGTTGAAATCGGTGATTCATGAATGTTTTTTTGAGGCACACGACGAACATTGTTCCTCCGGCCTGCGGCCTCGAGTGCATCTTTAAAGAGCTACTTATCTGTTTATCTAAAATTCATATTTACCTACCTAACAATTATCGCTTTACAAAACGTCATTGTTTATTATGCAAAGCCACATTACTTTCTTAAACCTATGTTTTCAGCTGTCTGACTTGAGGTATAGTACGTATAATAAGTATAATATGAGGATTATAATAATCTCATTTGAAATCAATTCGCTACTTTATTATGGCGGCTCTCAGTACAAACGCATAAAATGTTTGTGTCATAACAAAATTCATTGATCGAAGCATTCATTCATTCTAATTCATTTTTTTCATCATAAACATATCGGTTTATAAATAGTGGTACAGTTGTTTCTCACATACGTATCAAAAGACCGTAACCATGTGCTCTGTGTCTTTACAGTCTTTCAATAGTTTTCATCCGAAATTAGAAGTAGATAAGAACAATCCTGAGACAGTAATATTGATTAAAGATAGTGGCATATCAGCGAGCTGACAAACCAACATAAGTAACGCCTACTGATTACATGATTTGTTAGCAACACTTTTGTTGTAATCAGAAAAAAAGAGCTGACGAAAATTTACTGTCTGTGTTATCATTTTCAAACGTGATTCAAGGTGTTGCATGTCAGTCGAAGATCTGAATTTGAAGCAACCGTACACTAACTGTTGTGAAACTTGTTGTTATGAGTGTTCAGTAACACTGGATTAAAAAAAATTGGAATAAACTTCGCTGTCAAGAGAAGATAGATACATCAATTTGTGGCAATGCATAAACCAGCCGAATCTTTTGCGGTCGGAGCTATTGACTTCACCGGAGGCTCGCTCGGTAAGTTACTGGAATGAACACCTGAATCGAATAAATGACCCACTTATTTCAACGTTAAAATTATGCATGGAAGCCACATATGTTCGCGAATATTTACAAACACTATTCTGGTGTTGCCTCTCTTCATTTCTTATCTCTTTAACGAATCGAAATGATAATTGTCTGGACAGTTATTTATAATCTTGATGTTCATCTGCTGTGTACACAACGATTATTTCTGTTGATATGGAATTGTTATTAGGCTCTGTCGTGTGTCGTGAATAAACGTTGGTATGGCACCTTTTTCAGTATCTCATGATTGCACGAATTCCACTTAGATCCTTGAGTTTCAGCTCGTACATTTTATGAACCAAATTTTAATTCAGAAACTCATTTACCTAATTGAACTCATGACAACTGCATTTTCTTTGTATTATTTCATTGTCCATGAAATTTCGTGACACATGACGAAATTTATGGTTCTAATAAGAATTTCAGTCAAATGCAGGGTTGATTTTTAGGAATTAAATTCTTTGAAAAAATCTCAAATTTAGGACATTTTAAAAAAAAATTTTAGGAATTTTGTGAAATCAAATTCCTAAAAATATGCGCTTCCTTAATAAATTGTCTGAAAATGTTATTTATGTCTTACCATCTTACGTTCAACTTTGAAGACACTCACTTTTTTTACTTTTTTCCATGTATCAAATACCTTTCGTCACAATAATTTACTGCTTTCGAGTTAGTTCCATGGATATTTCGCCAATAAACTGCTAAAATGACCCTACATTAATTATCAAAAATATTCTGCGCCTCAACCCGCGTGAAAACCACTTCCAACAGGCAGTGCCTGCATTCAACTTATTTTTGCCGTTCATCAGATTCAACATTTAGCCTTTTCTCGAAGTTTGTTGGACGATAAATATTAATTTCAGTCAAATTGCCACAGGTGGTGTCGCACTGGTTTACGTGAGCCAACCTCTAGACACAGTAAAAGTCAAAATGCAAACGTTTCCCCACCTGTACAAAGGGATGATGGATTGTTTGGTGAAAACGTATAGAAACGATGGTTTCGCTCGGGGTCTTTATGCTGGCACGATTCCAGCTGTTGTAGCCAATGTAGCTGAAAATTCTGTATTATTTGCTGGTAATTTGTTTAAAAAAATTACATCCAGAGTTAAGGTTCATCGGTAACGATTAAAACTGTTTAGCTTATGGAGGTTGCCAATCGTTAATGGCAAAAATTGAAGGAAAAGCCGAAGTCAACGATTTAAGTCCGCTGAGTAATGCTACGGCTGGTTTTTTGGCTGCATTTTTTTCAAGCTTTACCTTATGTCCTACCGAATTGATTAAATGTAAACTGCAAGCCTTACGAGAAGTACAAGTAAGTCGAACTGAATTTTGAATGAAAGAACCAAAAAACCGTAACCAAAACGATTCGTTTTTAGACTGGAACAACAGAAACGAAAAATTCGACTGTAAATCGAATATCACCGTTTAAATTAACGCACAGTATTATCAGAGAAGAAGGTACGACCCATCCGAATATGGGAAATATTGAATACAAATTTCTATCATCATTATGTCGTTTAGGTATACGAGGACTGTATCGTGGTCTGACATCAACGATAGCACGAGAGATGCCCGGCTATTTCTTCTTTTTCGGAGGCTATGAAGCGACACGTGAACTTTTGCGAAAGTAATAATCTCAAGTATGTCTTTGAGAATACGTGGTTTTTACAACAAACTTATCTTTCAGACCTGGTCAGACGAAGAACGATATAGGCCCAATAAATACAATGATTTCTGGTGCTGTTGGTGGTGTAGTTCTGTGGGCGGTTATATTTCCAGCGGATGTGATCAAAAGCCGTATTCAAATTTATAATCTTCCCGGTGGACTGCTGTCTGTTGGAAGTGACATTCTACGAAAAGAAGGTCCATTAGCGTTGTACAACGGCCTGAAGCCGACGCTTATTCGTACGATTCCTGCTACGGCGGTGTTGTTTGTGGTTTTCGAATATACAAAAAAAATTCTTACCGACATTTTCATAACGTGACCGTGTTTTCTATCCGACGAAATTCGTTTATTTGAAAAATAAAATTATTTTGCTTGCAGCGCCATATTTATTTTATATTTAACATAGTGTTTCCTATCACATTTCTTCAGTCTCGTCCATTCGGTGCCCGGAATCTATTGAAGACGGAAAGACAGTTGATTAGTTTATAGTCCACGGACTTGCTATGTTATCACTAAGACTCAATCAAAAGAAAAGGCGATACATAAGACCTATATTTAGTTCTCAGCTTCCATTCAAACAATAGAGCATATTTACAATTGAGTAATTAGTACACGGAATTTAAGCTCATCCGAGTTTGTTAGGAGATTTGTCTCAAGAATTCAACAAAAGTATTCAATATTTCAGCAAATTTATGGCTGAAAATGTAAAACTTATGGTCGGTCACTGTAGTCACTTTGTTAGAGTTATAGACATTGCCTTAAGTTGCCTTTCGTTTGGAACTTAGATTTTTCTACTGAAATTTCATGCATCTTGCGATGAATTGATGCGACAGTTCGGTACCAAAGCTGAGCGGGCTACCTGAATTTGACAAAGAAAGACCCGGGTTGGGTATTCAAGAAAATTTGGATCTTTCAGATATCAATCAATTTTATCGGGTTTCTCTGGGTTCAAAAATGTCGGGTCTCGGGTCGAATTTCAATTTCATCAGTCGGTCTCAAAAACTTATTTCGTCATGGGCTCGGGTCGGGTTTTGAAAATCCTCGAACCGTTCATCTCTAGTACGTACTGGTCACTAACCGTATCCAACGAATTTTTACTCACCAAAACTGGACGTAGGCCAAGGAGTTTCGATTGTTCAATCTTCTGTCTCATGAATCCGTTCAATTTCGGCGTATCTCTAACATAACTGTTCCAACCACCGACTATAATATTAAAGATCTCTACATTTGCAGCTTCGGTGTTAAGGCCGTCCACTAACATAGACCGATCGATAATCTTTCCAGTATAATGTTGCCGCAGATTGTGAGCAATGTCGATGCCAGTGTTAGAATATTTGTTGTATGCAATAATTATGTCTACAAAGGCCAAGGTAACAAAACCACTTCGTTATGATAAACCCAATTGTGAAAAACTAAACTTACCGGATCGATCAAAATGGGGCAGTACGTGTGCCAAGTAAGAATGGGTAAACAGCTCGTCGGATGTTTCCTTAAGTTCCATCAATATCTTATCGGTAGCACTATAATCATCATAACAATCGGATAAATGCCGGCACAATACATTTCCCAAGTGTCGGCGATCTATGTCTGTCAATTCATTGCCCGCATACGTTTCCTTCAAATTAATCTTCACATAAGAGTCCAAGCTGAAGATTTCCTGGTTGTAAACGGTTTGTTTCCCGTATGTCGCACTTAAAAACGGCGTGCTCAAAGCCAACGATATCATTTCTTCGTCGTGGCATCCTTTCAAGCTCAAGTAATGTAAACACAACGCGAAGCATTTTGGATACCGCAAAATCTCATCGTTTCGATTTTTCAGCTCAGTCAAAAATTGTTGACACAATCGGTTCTCAATGTTGCTCTCCGATTCGAAATCAAAGAAACCCATCACATAGCTGATCCGTTCGAAATCTTTCAAACGAATCGACTCAATGTCGTTGATGAAACGGTGCAAAATTTGCTCGATGCAACTTTGATGACATACGTGAAGATTCGTTCCTAAGATAGCTACTTGTAAGCAGGCCAACGTTGATAGCCGAGACAGTTGACCGTTAATGGCATCGAGTACTTCCCGCACCAAGGCAATTTGATAGATATTACACGAACGGCGCAGAGCCTGGAATTAATTTCGTTTAAATTTGCGTATCTTCGAATATCTATTCTGTGAAATTTACCTTTAAGATACAGCTGATCGCTATGCTGTCTACCTTGTCGATCTCATGTATCAATCGTTTGCTAATCTTCTCAACCGTTTCCGGAATTTGTAATGTCGCCTGTGTTTTGAAAAATCCGATACACACAACTGCTATCTCGTCTAAGCTATAGTCGTCCAACGAATTCACAAAATTACTTTCGATTTCATACATAGGCAGTATTTGAATTCTCCTAAGACTGACATAGAACATGAGTTGAACCAATTGATGAGACGGCAGTTTTTTAAGTTTTCTGCCAATTTTCAGACTCCCCAGACAATTGAATTGGTTCAATCTTCCCAAATGCAGCATATGCCAGTGATCACACATATACAAAATCGTATTAAAGTCCCATGTGTCGATTCGTTTAACGCAGGCATCGTCAAAAGCGTGCCACAGTTTGACAAAATTTCTCGATTTGGATGATTCCGTAAGCGGATAGCGAATCATTATTTGTAATGACTGAATCAATTGATGATCGGTGAAATCGAAGCAACGTTCCGTGCAAACATCCACAAATTTGTCGAACCTTTTATCCGATATCGTTGTACCATTTTGTTTGCAATAATTTCCGATTGTTTCTAGACACTCCACAATGCCAGCTGTTGTAGCGTTTCGCCAATCTTGATCGAAATTAATATCCACAGATTCGATGTCATTCGTCTCGTATTGTTCGCCTCGCAACACTCTACATTTCGGATTAATTTCCAAAACGGCATGAACATATTTATTCTCACAGCCAATTAATGATTTTGAAACGGTGATAGCACTGGTGCGGAGTAATTGATAATGGTTGATTATGTTATAAACTACGGGTAGTCGGTACAGTTTAACGGAAACATGGAAACACGCCCGTAAATGGAACATTGATGCAAATTTATAAAGAACTTAAACCAAATACCCAATAATTCCATCGATTCAAACGATCTAACCTCCTCGGTTGTGATGTTTTGACGTTTGTTTGTTGACATGGTTGACATTTAACGAGCCGTATGTGACATAAAGTAGTATTTAGTGTGTGTTTATGTGAGTGAGGATATACGCGTTGTGTACACGAATGTCATAACTTTTCGACTTTCGATTCATGCAGTACAGACTCGTCGACCGCGTTGTACAATCAGTCTATTACTTTTGAACCACTAGTAAAACGTTAACGTCGAACACTTTACATACTTTCAACCAAAAAAGAATGATATCTGGTCGGGCATTACATTATGTTTTCAAGATTGGTGATCGCTTGAAAAATGCTGTATTCTTCAGAGACATTCTGGGTATGCAGGTGGGTGTCTCGTCTATGATATAATAATTAAAAATAAAGTTTAAAATAAAATCGATGTCGGTAATTTTTCGAATAACAAAAGAAAATGAATTCAATCTGAGAAATCGTTTCGTCATACCTGTAAACATGTAATTTTGCGTTAATTGTTGGCAACATTATGTTGCATCTTATCGCAATAGATTGGGTCATTTATTTTCAATTTACGAGTGGTTCAGCTATGAATGACAAACGTTTTTATCTCGGTTTTAAAGTAGCAAAAAAACTCGTTCTACTTCGTATCAAAATGTAACACAATGTTACAAAAAATGTTCGTCTGTTTAAGCTCGACCGATCGTGTCTAATTCATGGTGTTTATTGCATGTTTGAACGGCTAATATAAGTTGAACTCCTAATGCTTATTTGCACATCGTTTTATGTGTATGAATGTTGGTGATACAGTGCTGGCTGATAATAATGCTTCAATACGCCAGACATTTCAAAGATTTCCTTATTGCAGGTTCTGCGTCATGAGGAATTCCAGGAAGGATGTGATGCCCAGTGTAACGGGTACGCTTGTTTAATTTTACGCACAGTTTAATAGTATATTACTTCCGAGGTTCCAAGTTGTGTATTTGATAAGTGGGGTCTTACAGCCCGACCCGAAGGGGAGGGCTGTATTCCCCACTTATCAAATAACAACTTGGAACCTCGTAAGTACAATGCTTTACGTGATTAAGCAATGTAAATGAAAATGAAACATGCCGTAACACGTAAAATTAAAAAAAAAACTCATCATTCCAAAGGCCTTACAACAATCGATGGAGCAAAACAATGATAGGTTATGGACCGGAAGATGATCATTTCGTAATCGAATTGACATACAATTACGGTGTGAAAAGTTACGTTCTTGGTAAGCCAACATTTTGCTAATTGCAGCAAAAGTGATTTCCAATTTTGAAAAAAAATAATCCTACTGAGCGCAGGAAATGACTTTGGCGGCATCACCATTCGATCGAAGGAAGTTATTGAACGGGCTAAGGCCAAGAACTATCCAATCACATCCGATAATGTTCTCGTGTCCCCCGATGGTTATAAGTTCTTCATTTTACCGGAACAACAGCCTGCATCGGATCCAGTCGTTGGTGTAGCTCTGAACAGTACGAATTTGGAAAAGTCAGTCGACTATTGGAGCAATGTTTTGAACATGAATCTGATTACGAAATCGGATTCCTCGGCTGTGCTGTCATACAAAGAAAATTCGGTACAATTGAAACTTCAGAAGATCGGTAATTCTGTGATGAAAATCTGCTATGTGTATTATACTAATAAAGTCAATCTCGCCCTCAGATGTGCCAATAAATCGGGAAAAGGCTTATGGTCGAATTGCATTCGCTGTACCATTGAGTGTGCAACCGCATATCGATGAAGTCATTAAAAAGACCAACAATACGATCTTGACACCATTGATAACGCTAGACACACCGGGAAAGGCCACTGTGCGCGTGATTATACTCGCTGATCCTGACGGCCATGAAATATGTTTTGTGGATGAAGAAGGATTCACCCAGTTGTCGAAGGTCGAAGTTGATGGTAATGATCGGCTCGACAAATACATTGGAAAAGATCCATTTCAATAGCGCGTGATCGCATTTGGGGCGCGCTTAGAGTGTGATATCGTGTTTTGGTTCGGTGGCGTAAATTATTGAAATTAATCTCCTGTTGCAGGCAATAAATATTTTTTTATGAAAACTTGAGTTGAGTTTAAACTTAATGCATGCTGTATCGACTGTAAAATTATTACCAATCGTAGCGAATTGCAGTGAAGTGGTTCTTCTTTTAGATTTATCAGAATGGGGGATCATTTCCGATCGCGGAACACAGGTCGATTTTGTTTTTTTATATATTTATTCATTTCATCAATGGCAACATGCCCCCTGACTACTTACATTTACAATTGTTTACATTACAAGATAAAAAGGACAAGATTTATATAACACAAAAAACATGACGAGGCTCAGTTTTGCACAAGTCGATGAGACTTGGAGTTTAATATTTAGAAGTCGTGAGACCATTTAGAAGTCGTGAGACCAGATTAGACTAATCTATACGGATTAGAGAGAGAACCATTGGTTCATAATTGCATAATTGCAAGATTAAATCAGTGTAAATCATGATATCTTAGTCTTACCGTTCAATTCGATTGAAATCTTCAACATTTTTACAGTCGCTTTGAATGATTCACGCGGCAAAAGTTGATGATTAATAGGTATGACAGGGGTCAGTGAAATTTAGAACTTGCTTCAGCCGTTTTCCAGCTGATCCAATCGTTGTTCTTCATACAGTTTTACCAAAAGCCAGCGCGTTGGAGTAACTGTTTTACCCGTGTAAATAAGTATAATAACAAATATACATCAGTTTTCCACTTTTTTAGTCGTTGACGAAACCAGGTGCAAAGTTCTCTTAACCTGTTACAGACAGCTGTCATCTGTTATCGACAAGTTGTCGACGACAACAACAGCAAGAATAAACGACAAGCTCTGACTGATGATGTACTATATAGCAAAAAGCATGTTCCAAACAAATGAAGTAAAAAATTCCTAAAATCAATTTCTGAAAATTTTCGATCAAATGAAGTAATAGATAGTAAAACTGTTAATATGCTTGCCGTCTGTGACAGGTTAATTCACAAGATTGCCATATTCTCACAAATTTATTTTAAAAAAACGATCCTTGTGAACTTTGGAGTCGATTTTTGTTTAAACATTTATTTTGTTCAATCTGACGCGCGCATCGAGGCTATGAGAAATTATTGGAACCAAAAGTAATGTCTTCAATTAAATTCTTAAAAAATTTTAAATTTTACAAGCGATTTACTACAAAGACCGCTTCTCAAAATAAACTCGTTTTATATCTCCCTCAATTGTTCTTGATGTCTTCGAGCCAGCATACTAACTTCGTTTTAGATTTTTTACATTCTAATGAAAAAATAAAATTAAAGGACTTCTGGGAATTTTAAAAATTTAAATACTCAAAATATGGTACCACGTGATATGGTGCAAATACGGAAAAGTTTCCGGAAAAACTCAAGAAATTTTATAATATTTGACCTTGCAGGTAAGAGATAAAAAATTACAAAATGACAGATGAAAAAAATGAAAAATTTCCTAAAAGGGAAAATTTTGTTTGTTTTTTTCATTAAGAAATTTTGTACCAAGTTTTGTACTTTTTGATGTAATGACTATTTAGAGATGAAGAAAAGCAGCTGAGCAAATTCATGTTTAAATTACACTGACGTCCCCTGTAACATTCTCTGGAGAAAGACCTGTCATTCCGCTCATGCCTTACAGGTTTTGATGATTTTTTTTTGTTGTACATTGTAGGGAACAATTTTTTTCTGGAAAATGGGAAATAGATCGTCCTTTCGGAAAATATTATATATGTAAAACTTACAAGTCCAAAATTTCTGAAACTAAATCTTATTCGCTCTAGAAACTTGGCATTTCCACCGTTTTTGACAATTTTTTCGATTATCTTCTGGTAATAAATATTACTTTCTGTAAAAACTGAATTTAAGAAAACTGGAACATATGAATATTTAAATGCAAAAACGGGACGTGTAACATTAGCGAACGATAAGAAATTTCATTGAATTAGCTCCGTTTCAAATAGGTTGTCGATGTCAATAGATTTTTTAGATTTAATATCATTATATGCGTCGCGTCATACATGTCTTTCTCACATTATTAATCTTCATCAGATATAGAGAATGGACTAATTTTCGATTCTTGGGCGTATTGTAACTAATTGTTTTATTAATTGACTACATGATTTTGAAAGGATGATTAGGGATCACTGTTACAAATTTCTATAAAATTGTATAAATTATTGAAAAGAAGAGTTCAAATTGCATTGGCATTCAAACTATAATGGACAAATAGGGGAAAATCAACCTCTTACATTTCTAGTAAAGAAAATCCTCGATTTTTCTACATTTCTTGTGGAATTTCTAATATTGACCAAAAAGCTGACCTCAAAACCTTCTGGTCTGTGACAGCACGCAGAACAGATGATGCTCTCGAAAATAATGTTGACCGAACTTTGCAAATGTTGAAGTCAACAAGAAAAAATTGGTCTAAAATCAACAAGTTGCCTCACAATATCACATCGCCAACGACCGTTTCTTTTCGACATCTTTTCCATACCATTCTTCTATCATATGTTACGTAATAGTAGCACAGACGCAGTTACATTGTTGATAAGAGCGACGTCGCAACGTTGACAGAAAATCAATAATTTTCCGTGAGGCGATATTACCGTCATCGAATTTCAAGAAATCGAATTCATTTTATATCAAATTGTGGCTTTGTTCGTGTGGTAAAAATAAGTCGTCAGTTGTGAAAGGTGTGATCAGAGTATTCTTCACTTAAACAATAGGGTGAATTGTTCGAATATTAGCGAATAAAGAAAGCGATACGTTATCGACTAGTTCGCACCACCCCATTTCATTCACCCGACTATTCGAGCAAATACGAACTACCAAAAAAAATCATTTCGTTACCGAACTGACCGTTTATCGATAGAAAGTAAATTTTCTTCTTAGTAAAAAGTGCAAAATTTTTCGCTTGTTCTCGATTAAAATTTATGTTCGATCGGAAAAACTGTAAAAATTTCAAATTTTACAGTACAGTGATATGAGACGTAAGTTGGATGTAATATTTGGATAATTTTTTATGTTATTCTTGTAATTTTGACTGTTTTCCTTTTTGTCTGTTGGATGTGAAGGATAGTGATTGTGATTTACAAATGGATTTTCATTTCTCGATACACTTTGTTGGAAAAAGGATTGCAATTTTAATCAAAAATTCGTAACAAAAAAACGATGTGCTATTCTCATATTGGCAAACAAATTTATTTAGACTCAATTTAAATTGTCAAAATATACGTTTGACCTATAAAAAGTGCAAATTATTAAGTGGGTGGAAAATGGGGTATGTCGTAATCATAATTCCTCGCTATATAGTCTATAGATTGATGTGTCTACAACCACTGCGATAGGTTCAATCCTTTTTAAATCAAAACGCGAAATGGAATAATGAGAATCCAGTTTCATGGAAAGTTCAATGTCAATTCTGTTTTATTTTGAGCACATAAAAGATTTCGAACGATTTTTAATTGTGAAAATAGGAAATCGAGACGCTCTAATTTTACGTTATTGCTGGTGGTTTTTGTAAAGATATTTTTAACAGCGTCAATTTCACCTCTTGATATTTTCGAACGAATATTAGACAAAAAAAAAATCAACGAAAAATCACTCAATCGTTATTAATGACTGCAAAATACCAGTACACCGATGATAAAGCAAAAAAAAAATTAAAATGAAATTAGGACAAAGCCAATGTAAAATTAACGTATCGTTATTTTAGTTCATCAATCATTCGCTTACATCTTTAAATTATTAACCGATCAATTTGGCAAATATAAACATTTCCCGTCACTTATGTGTATGAAATCGGTGACTCCAGTTAAGGGTAAGAAATGTAAGAAAAAACCAGTACAGATCAAAGCTTAACAACCTACGTAACGGCTGTACACTAAAAGCCCCTATGTACAGAGCATGATTTTACTTTTAAGTTATTTTAATTTTTGGATTTCACTTGTTTTTACCTGCATTGTAGTTTGAGTCCGTGTTAAAACCTTATAGATTTCACCGTACTGTACACTAACTAGAGTGCGCTAGTGTCCTCAATCGACAGGTTAGTTTTCATCTAAATTAATAGAACAATAGAGATATCGTAAAGGATGTGTTTCAACCAATTCATTCCCTTCCAGTTTCGATTACATTCTTACATTACGGAAAGGACTAAAAATAGTTGCTTAATTTCGTCATCAGGATATGTTATATGAAAATGTGATAGTAGGAATAGTAGCAATTACCATAGTCTTTGGTGTTTTAAAGTTCTCAGGAAGCTGTTCACAAATAACAACATGTAAGAGATTTGGTCACACATAACCGTTTTGCCACAAAATTGCTGAACATCACTTTTGTGAACGGTTCTTTGGAACTATTGAATGGAAATATTGATTTTTCTGTGCAACTATAAAATATGGCTGTCAACTCAGCGAAGAGCAGAAATCTGTCCTAAAATTTGTGGTTATTTACCAAAACCTAAATCAAATATGTTTCTATGACTCATGCAACCAGTCATCTGATATTCATGTAAATTCAATGATTATTATGAGCCTCGACCAACCGCTGCTTTTGTGCTTTGCAGATTACAGATTATTTATCATTACAACTTATTGTTTATCATACAAAACTGCATGCCCATGAACAAGTTGAACAAAATTTGGCGGTCAACAGATGCACGTATGCCTTTAAGTAAAGTGTAGACTGCACAAAAATTGAAGACGTTCGACAGATGCACGTATGTTTTTCAGTGTGTGGAAACTGCACACGATAAAAGTTGAAAATGAAAAATTTCCCCCCCTCCCCGTCTAATTTTTCTATTAAGCTTTCGATTCGTGCTATGACCTAAGTGAAACTGTCGTAAAACTCGAATAGAGTTTTGATTGCCTTCATGTGAAATTTATACTTTCTGTATTGTAGTCGGTTGCACAAGTACAGTAGTACACGTTAACCATTATATACCAGCCATATAATATATGATACTGATATCACATTGTTTCAATTGTTTTATTAATTTATGTTCTCGTTTATTGCAGACCAATCGATGTCTCGTCAAGTAGATAATGCTTAAATTACCAAAAGGTCTAAAGAAGAAGAAAAAAGGGAAAAAGTCTAAAAATCAAGAGTTATTCACAGAGGAAGAATTAGAAAATTACAAACGCGAACAAAGAGAAAAACAACTTGCCGAAGAGGGTACATCAAAACAGCCAAACGACGACGAATGGTCGAAATTTAATGCTCTTACCACTGGTATCGATTCAATTTTAAAACGGACTCAAGGCGATCTTGATCGAATCAAGGAGCAGTCGTTCTTTCAAAGGGTCGAACCGAAAAAAGTAAAATCGGCTAAAGAAAGAGAAGAAGAGCAAAGGCTACAGCAGAAACAGCAGCAAGCGGAAGAAGCAGCGGCTGCAACAGCAGCAGCAAATGTAGTAGTAGCTGAACCAACAGCTGAAGATCGATTAGCTCAAGCTGTTATCGAATTATCCGACTCGGAAGAAGAATCTGAGGAGGCTGATGACATATTCGATACAAATTACATAGATACGCTAACTAGTGGCGATGTTCAACTAGCTTACGTTCCAGAATCACCAACTGAAGAATTTGACGAAGGACCAGATCCGTTCGACACTGCTTACGCAGATAAATTAATCAAAGGCCCTGAAGTTTCGAAACGGGGAAAAAAAATTGTTAATATCGGAGCAGCAGTTGAAGTTCTAACCGGTCGTGTGGAAAAAGTATCTACCGTTACTGCTCGTCGTCCGCGCAGAGGCCCACAAAATTTGTTATTAGAAAGTTTCGACGAAGGAACTCAGTTGCCCAGTGAATGTGAACCAGTTAGCGAGCCAGTTAAAACTTTACTTGATGATCCAGCTGATGACATACCGGATGTTCCGATCGATTTAAGTGTTTCATTACACATCGCCTTTCAAAAAGAACAAAGAGCACAACAGGAGCAAGAAGCCGCTGACAATAGCAAGGAGATCTTATCAGAATTTGATGCTTTGGAAAATGAAGATGATGAATTTGCCGAATTAGCTGCGGAATCATTGACGAAAAAAGAGGAAGTTCAGCATATAACTAACGTTATTCCCCTTGATTGTCCCATTGAAGTATCAACTGATTGGGCAGCATTTGAGGAAACAAAATCCGAGAAAGGTAATTACTTGTGAATATGTTTGCCGGGTTCTTACCGATATTTAAAATGTTCTTTCGTTTGTTCTGTAAATAGCGAAACCGGCAAGACCACCTCCACCACGTCCAGAGGCAGTAGCCAGCATTGTATTAGAAGCATTAGAGCAGGAGGAGGAATTCGATAATCTCGACGACGATCCATTCGACACAACATTCGTGGAGAAGGTTATAACTGAAGACGATGATGACTTTGATTTTGATCCGAGAAAAGACGAAACCGATAAGCCTGAACCAATAGTTCTTGCGCCAGAAGACGTTCATTTTATTAAAAAACCGATTGATTTGCTGGCCGGAAGCAACTCGGACTTGACACAACTTCCAATAGATGTTCCTATCGTACCAGTGAGCGAAGAGGAACAAGAAGTCGATCCGTTTGATACGTCAGCTATTACCTATATCGTTCAGCCGAAAGAAGTAGAAATTAAAATTTTAGAACAGGAATTGCTGAATGACACAAAAATACGGCAATCGTTAAGCGATCCAGATTTTGATCCACGGGCTGAAGAGGAAACAGCCGCTGAAATTCGAATAAAAGAAGAGTACGAGAATACAGCCCGCCGTAAATCCTCTTTGAGTCTTAACATATCTGGAGGAGGTGCGCAGAAATCAGTTGTTTTTGCATTAGGCGCTGATTTGCTGGGTTCAACGAATCTGAGCAGCAAGATACAAAAACCATTAACACCATACTATCCTGGACAAATCGAAGAAGAGACTGCCAACGACGATCCATTCGACACATCTTTTGTGCCCGAGTCCAATCCAAGTCAAATCGAACTAAATTTAATCGAAAAAGATTTGCTAACATCGTTAAAACCGAGTTTATCAGACCCGGATTTTGATCCAAGAGCAATTACTCCTGTCGAACCACCTGTAAAAACTGATTTGTTGGCTGTTAGCGAAGAGCACAATTTTAAAGTACTGACACCAGCAACTGAACAACCTAAACCTGCAGACGAAATTTCATTTGTTGATCCGTTTGACACGAGCTCTGTGGACCACAACATTCTTCCTGGAAAGGCCGAATTAAAATTAATTGAGACAGAACTTTTACCAACCATCAACGTAACACCACGAACGAACGTTCTCGATTCTTATTCGGATTCTCAAGAACTAGGACTAGGAGATAAAGTGCTCACGCCCCAGGTGCCAAGCGCTTTAGAATTTGAAGAAGAACAGGATCCATTTGACACGTCTATAGCGAATAACTTGGGACCAGGAAAGACTGAAATTAAACTTTTGGAATCCGAACTAATACATCAGTAGAGTAGCGGCTGTACATTACATTTTTCCACAACCGTTCCATTTCGTATACAAAATGGCGAATCCCTTCTTAATGACTGATGATGACGTGTCGTCAACGACAAATGATTTGAATTCAAATCCCTTTCTGATGCAAGATACTGAAGAGGGAACTGATTATGCGGCAGATAACCCATTCTTGGCCCAAGCGAACAATCCATTCGCTGCATTTGGCGATGAAGAGGTGGTTACTACATCGACCCAAGATTATCACTTAGATACGTACACAGACACGAATACATTTCTAAACAGCGATAATAATGAAATGATGATAACATCGTCGGACGTTCACTCAAATCCTATTGATTCGGCTATGAGTTTCTTCGGAACAACTATAACTGATATGGACGACGCAGATGATGTGGCGTTTGCTAAACCTACTGGATTAGCAATTCAACCGAGCAACGTTCTAATGTCAAATTACGATGACACAATGGCATATTCAAGTGAAGATGAGCTGAAGGATAAACGACTTCCTCCACCTAGACCGGTTCCGCCATCACAGACAACCCAAGATTTAATCTTATCGGTGGCTGATCAATTAGATCAAACCAGTTCACATCTACTTAATCGAATACCAGTTACTCGAACACCAAGTCCTGTATCCATGAGAGATCTGCATTCCCCGAGTCCAACGCCCGAATTCGGAGACCTTCTTGATGTGTCTGAATTACCACATGACTTAATAAATCAAAACGACGGTTTTGGCGACAGTCAGATTGACTCTACTGCTAATGACAATCCATTTATGGTACAAGATGAATTGGTTATGAGCGAGCCATCGAGACCACCACCACCAGCAAGACCGACACCGCCAAGACCAACTCCGCCAAGACGACCGTCGCCTCCTCAAGCCGAAACCGTAACAATTCAGCAGTCACAACCTCCTCGTCCGGCTCCAATTCAACAGCCTCAAGCTGAGCCAGATCTATTTGATATGTTTGGAACAGGTGAACAGCAAAAGCCTCCGCAACCACCAGCACCAAAGTCAAATCAGGACATACTTAGCTTATTTTCCACACCGAAGCCATTGGTTCCAGTTTCTCAGCCAGATTTGTTATCTGGAGATATACTATCAATGGACAATGAACCAGATTTCGGTGCCAAGGTTCCTGTCATGGGCTCACAAGTGTCATCAGTTTCATCACTGTCATCAATTTCATCAGCTCCACCAACTGAAACTAGCATCAATACAACCCAAGCTGCACCTGTTCCGCAAAGACCTCCAGCACCACCAGTACCAACTCCTCATCAAGCCACAGTAAAGCCTCCTCAACGTCCAGCTCCTCCTGCACTACCAAAAGCACCAACCCAACAGCCTGTTGTAACTCCAAAAGTTGAATCGACAACTGATAAAGAGCCCAATACCACGAACGTTGTAACGAAACAGGTGACTCCCCAGCAAGAAAAAGAAAATATTTTAGACGAAGTGGACACAACTGAGATAAGCATGCATCACAGTCCTGTCGATTCGACACCAGTTAGTGAACATGTTGTTAGTACTACTGCTCAATCGGATCATAGTGACGAACACATGGACACCTCCGGTGTGACACCAATACCGTCTGTAAATCCGTTTGCATCACCCGAATCCGAAGCGATGGACATTATTGTTCAGCCAGTAACTGTACCAGCGCCAACACCACAATCGTTCACTGGATCTGATAGTTTTGGCCAGTCGGATGAGTTTGATGCATTTGCTGCAAAGTTTGACTCTGTTAAGAAGGAAGACAATTCGTTGTTAGATGGATTTGGTGTAGCAGTTAATACCACCTCTAATGGACAGGGTAAGTTTGAAATTTTGCTAACAAATGTTCAAAATTTGACTAATCTCACCTTAATGGGGACAGCATGGGGGCAGAATGATAATTTGATTGGTGGCGACGATTCTGCTGATGGATTTGGTAATGATGAAGAAGGTTTTGATTCGTTCCTAGCAATGAAAGCACCAATACAGGTAAGGCCGATGATCTATTTTTTCGAAATTTGGAAGTACTTAAGTCACGAATTTTGTTGTCCATGAAGGAAACTCCATTCGATCGTAATGATTCACATGATTCTGATGAAGGAAAAGAGTTTAACGTCGTTATTCGACCAAAGAATGCAGATATGTCACTGGGTCTGACACAACCAGTCCTAGCACCACCTCCTAGAAGTACGAACAATTCGATATACTCGGGTGACTCTTCACCGAGATTCAATCCATTTGACAAAGGAGATGAAATGCCCCATTCGGACGGTGTTCCAGCTGCACATGAAATACCACAACTAGAACGAACTGATTCGCAGGAAACACCACCCACTCCATTATTCGACGAAGATGTGTCTCAACCACTGGAAGACTTCCCCCGAATCACCTATCAGGGCGAAGGATGGGAAATGCAGCTGAGGCAACCAAATAAAAAGAAAATCACTGGACAACGATTTTGGAAGAAAATATTTTTGAAAATTGTTTTTCAAGGAGACAATCCTGTGCTGCAATTGTTAAATGCACAGAAAGATAAGGAACCGTTCCAGGAACTTCCGTTGCAAGCATGTTATTCTGTGTCTGAAATAAGCGCTCAGCAGTTTGATCAATTTGGAAAGATTTTCACCGTTAAACTGCAATATATATTTTACAAAGAACGTCCTGGTGTACGACCAGGTCAAGTAACGAAAGCTGAAAGAATTACGAATAAGTTGAGCCAATTTGCGGCGTATGCCATTCAGGGTGACTATCAGGGTGTCAAGGAGTTCGGAAGTGATTTGAAGAAACTCGGATTGCCTGTCGAACATGCACCACAGGTAATTCTTGCAGTTAAATTTCGCCGGCACATCTCGCTAAAAGAAAATGTATGATTTGCAGGTATCCCAGCTGTTTAAAATTGCTTCGCACAATTACGAAGACTTGAAACAATTTTCCGTATGCATTGATGAACTACTGTTCAAATATAATGTACATAGGGATCGTGCACTGACATATAAATCCGAAGAGGTTCAGCTTACTGCCGTTGATGAGATATACGTTGAACAGGATGCAGAAGGGCACATTTTAAAACAAATCGCAAGGGTTAGACTGTTTTTCTTGGGATTCCTGTCAGGTGAGTAATAACAATTGTATTTGCTCAGCAAATTCTGATTCACGTCTCGCTTAGGAATGCCAACAATTGAATTAGGTGTCAATGACCTTTGGCGACAAGGCAAAGAAGTGGTTGGCCGTCACGATATTATACCAGTTGTTACAGAAGAATGGATTCGTTTGGAAGGAGTTGAATTTCACTCATGTGTACAACAAAATGAGTACGAACGAAGTAGAACGATAAGGTAGGTCATTGTGCTGACGTCAGCAGGAAGTAACATTGATTTTCAATTGTTAATATACCATCAATCTACAATAGATTTCAACCTCCTGACGCTTGCTATATTGAGTTGATGCGATTCAGAGTGAGACCGCCAAAGAATCGTGAACTTCCATTCCAATTGAAAGCTGTCTGGTGTGTTACTGGCAACAAGGTAACCTTTTCAAAATATTTACGTTTTTTTTTTTTGCTTGAACAGCCTAAACTGTCGATAAAAACCAAGATAAATGTTGAAATCGAAATCGTCGTTTCTTTACGAGGTATAATTTGAATCGTACATTTTCAGGTCGAGCTACGTGCTGACGTTCTCGTTCCCGGTTTTGCTTCTCGTAAATTAGGTCAAATTCCTTGTGAAGACGTATCTATTCGGTTTCCGATTCCAGAATGTTGGATCTATTTATTCCGAGTTGAAAAGCATTTCAGGTTCGTAAAGAAAATGGGAATGGTAATACCACATTGTCAATACAATTTTCATCTTCCACTCTAGATATGGTTCAGTTAAATCGGCTCATCGTCGCACCGGAAAAATAAAAGGAATCGAACGAATTTTAGGCACTGTTGACCAACTACAAGAATCACTGATCGAGGTAACATCGGGCCAAGCCAAGTACGAACACCATCACCGTGCTATTGTATGGCGATGTCCGCGTTTGCCAAAAGAGGGACAAGGTAAAAATTAATTGTCGATTTGTTGAAAAGTAAATCTAAGAAGTCAATTTTCTTTAGGTGCCTATACCACCCATCAATTGGTCGTGAGAATGGCTCTCACAAGCTATGATCAAATTCCGGAACAACTAGCCCCTTACTGTTATGTTGAATTTACAATGCCAGCAACCCAAGTATCTCATGTGACTGTGCGTTCGGTCAGTGTTCAAGACTCAGATAGTGATGATCCACCGGAAAAATATGTTCGTTATTTAGCCAGGCACGAGTACAGGTGAATGAAATTAAAAATTTAAATCTTGGCACAAGTCTCTTAACCAAAATGTTAATAATTTAGAGTTGGTATTGAACATACAACGGGTCAAAGTACAAACGCCTATTTGGCAGCAACTGCAGTTACAAAACCGAAGGAAGAACCACCACCACCTGCGTTGCAGCCAATAGCTGGAAGTGATTCCGATTCCGACTCAAACTAAACATAATTTTTTGCAAAAGGTAAGCATAGATTTATAAGTTGATGTATGAATACATGACCGTGGTGGATGGACGCTTTCATTTCGCTCAATATTTATGATCCTTGTACGAAGTGTGTGTTGGAGTGTGTCTTTTCAAGGACATTTAAGTGTAATAAGTTGATTTTTTTTACCATCGTAACCTGATGCCTCCTGAAGAGGTTCATTTGGATGTATAGAGCTCCCTCTTAGGTTCAAGATCTAGCGAGCGCTGGCAATAGCACTAAGTTTTTAATCATGTGCAGAATTATACGCTAAGTTCCCATCGCGTCGTTGCATTATTTTCGTTCTATCGGTGATATTTCCAGCAAGGACTTGCATCTACCTCTACCATGTTAATAACGTATTCTAGTAATTTGTCAGAGATATATCGAGACTCAAAATGTAATGGGATGTACGCCCAAATTTTTTTTTCTGTAAATAACAAGACGACAGCCAACCCACCAGGGGTTTGATAAGTTAAAGTACTCAAATTATGAACGGTAGGTCTGGTCATAGTGAGATTAAATTTTTACTGATCTAACGCAGAGGATCATGTTGCTTTCTTCACTGCAGCAATAGATCAGATGATTTTTAGATTTCGACTCTGATTCGGTCATCTGGACAGCTCTGTCTAAATTTGTAATTAGTTTCAGGAAAAAGATTAACCGTCGATGGAATGTGGGATTAGGATCTGTTGAGTGGACAAAAAAAACTTTTCACGAAGATTGATCCGATTGCTTCTGTAGTTGCAATCTAGAATAGTATGAAGTGTTCGGAAATAGAAAGCTGGTGTGGTTTACTAGAAACCATACTATATTCGCAGAGCCGTTTACAAGATAGTAAACCACACCAGCTTTCTATTTCCGAACATGTCTGAGTTAAAGGTATTATGAAAATGTTCACTACTGCAGCGCCGATAAGATCAACTGAGAGCTTTTGCGGTTGACTAAAAATCATAATTTCGATCTACTGCCTACGTCTCTGTATGACGATTGAGTTAATTTTGCATGGCCTGAATTTGGCATATTCCGAGCCTTCAGATCTATACCATATTTTTAGGAATTTGACTTCAGGAGACAGACCCTTTAAGAGAATCCCCTTCCCGTATGCCTGCAATGGATGACATAAATGTTATGTTATAACAACATATTGATCGGTAAACCGATATAAATTCATGACTTTTGGTTTCAGGAAACAACCGACAGCAATATTTAACATAATCGAAATAAAAAAAAAATTGCCAATACGTTACAATGTCACTTAGTTGATAATTGAAACTATTTAAAACAATGAACAAAAAAAAATTAAAAATGTTTGGAGTTATTTATCATCCTGATTTTTGATTTTAATAAATTGTTATAATTGCCCCAGTCCTCTAGGTAAAAACTATTATAACAGAATATGAATCATACATATTGTTTCAATGATGATATTATTATGGAAAATTATAAAATTATATGCAAAAAGCGAGCTGACAAAATTCTATCACTCTCCCAGCTTAATAAAAAATTATAAATATTGTAACAATTTCGTGATGATGTAAATGTAATAATATAAATTGATTAAGGATGGAACACTAAAAAAAACCAACTTGAGTCAACTCAACAATAATAAACATTAAAAATGCAAAATGATTATATAGTTAATGAACGTAAACAAACAAGAAACCTTTTTTGTTTTGCTTAGATTTAAAAAGGAGACAGTGACGGTAACGAGACGAAAATCTTTTTAATTTTTCAATTGAGTTTCTTTGTGTGAAAAATATATTTATGTGAGAAGATTATAGTTAATACATTTGGGGGATAATGGAGTTAAAAGCTTAGTAACAATAATTTCTAAAATCAATATTTTATCAAAACTATTGAATTCACGTTATAATTGTAGTTTATATCAGCAAGACTAAAACGAAAACAGCAATATGAAACTTTAATTTTAAATTTAATGAAAAAGAAAATAATTTAAAGGAAAAAAAGAGAAACGTACGAAGGAACAAGCTTTTTAAATAAATGGAAAGAAATTAATTTTAATAAATGCAAAATACAATAAATTGTTTCAAAACATTAAAATGGATTTTTAATGTTTTTACGTTGTTATTCAATCAAACAATAATGACATCAGTATTTAATCAATTCAATTTAATTTTTATCTTGTCGTGTTAAATATATTTATCAAATGAAAACCAATGAAAAAAGATAATAAAAAACTAAATTCCAAAATATATTTATTAGCAGTAAACGTTAATGTAAAAACCAAAACCCAAAGAAAAACTTTAAAACAAAAATTAATTTAAAAACCAAAAAAAAAATCTTATAAATGTAACATATTATGAGTGATTTAATATATCATCCCCAGTCAAACCCTATTGGACTGCATTTACATTTAACCAAAGAAAAAACTATATAAAATTAATTCATATAAAAATCGACGTGTCATGTAACATAAACAATATGCGCGTACGCGAAATTTATTGAAATTATTTTAAAAAGAAAGATTAAATAATTTCTAAACGATTCTGTTAAGTTTGAAAAATTTTTGAATCAAAACAAAGCACATGAATAGAACTAAATTGTAATTTCTAATTGATATAGAATGGTATTGACTCGTGACTAATGTAAACGCAAAATGGAAATAATTTAAACTTAATATTATGGAGGCATTATATGTAATATTAAGCAAAGAATGTTATTATAAAATATATATTATATGAAATTTAGTGAAAAACAAATGACAAACAAAACAAAGTAAATATGAAAATAAAAGAACATTAAATGAAAAGCACTGCACCGAGTTTATTACTTTTTCGTCTGGACGGAGTTGCTAGAAATTTATCATGTTTATAAGTTAGAACCAAACACATCAATGAGAGCAATTAAAGGTCTCGTACTTCTTGCACAACTCTTATACTTGTTCATTTGTGGTGTAACAATACACGCCCGAATGAGTTAGCACATTTGGCAGTAGAACTTTGATATCATACTTTCTTGCTTACTTTCATTTCGTTATCGATTCGTCAGAAGTGCACATGCATTCATCTATTACTATACTAAACCATTTTACTTGGGCTTCACCGAGATTGTCCTTTCAAAAGAAAAACACAAATAAATAGTATACTAGACTCGAGGAGAGGTTTTTCTTTGCCACTGTCGCCATGGTGTCACGGCTCTGTTGCCGTAAAATGTGATATAGAACTGTGTAGGACAATCGAAAGATACATTCAATTATTTTCGTCACTTCTGAAAAACACATTCTGTCTATTGCTGAACGGTGGTCCAGCACATCTTGTCGAAAAATAAGATAGCTTTGTTTTTGTAATTATTGGTGTTTTGTGGTGTTAGTAGTGAATTAATGGTTCGGCACAGGATCACTCAATTGGTTTCGATGACATTCGGCCGTTTCCACATTTACAATAAAAATGTCGTTTACATTTCTTACGAATGAGGGGAGCACCTGCTTTTGATGTTTCCGATCCACAATTATGAAAATTGGTTACAGAAGCTCATTTTCCGGGGTGGGATACTTGACCCTAGTTAAGGAAATTATTTTATTCTCGGCTGTTTCCACTTATAATTTTCCGTTTCTGCAGGAAATTTCTGACTCCCATTTGTCGCTGTTATTCAGTAGTTTCTGTTCGTTGCAGACTGAACCTCGAAATAAAACTTTTTTTTTTCTTTGAAAACAAAGAAACAGATTCTTAAATACATCAAACGAATGCTACATAACGAATGAAAATTAAATGGGGAATCTACGGTTTTTCGATATGTTTTCTCGGAAGAGTTAAATTCAGAAAAACCTAAAAAATATATTAGAAATATGAGCTCTTGACTAGCGCAGCAGTTAACTGGATTATATCATTACATTCGTACATGTATAGTCATAGAAATGAAACAGCGACAAAACAGAATAATTATTGTCAACTTGCAGTGCAAGACTGTTTCCATAACCAATTGAGAGAAATACGAATATCAAAACGTAAATGAATATTGCTTGTCATATAAGTAACATACGGAGTGTGTTCCTTCTAAAGCTCACAATACCCAGAAAATTTGTTCAGACAGCTGAGCGATACTCAAAGTTAAATTAATGTGGATTTTCTAGTTTCTAAGAATCGATCCACCCTAATCTATACAATCCACACAATGACAACGGGATAGTGGTTACTTTTAAAGGCAGTCAGTCACCAGAAAATCAGCATTGATAAAAAAATTATCCAGCGCGAAATCCTCATTAAAGTTTATTTTTAATTACTTAAATTTGAATGCACGTCTAGACACTGCTCAAACTTGACTTGATTATAAATTTTTGATTTGTTTCGCTCCGTAATGACCTTAATTACAATTTTAGGCGCAGTATACAGCATTCAATATTGCTATTCCCCACTAATATAATAAAAAATTAAATTGACAGGTCTGTGAAAAAAAAATGCTTATTTTCTCCACGTTCATTTTCTGCACTGAATTGTCAATTATCTTAATAAGAGAAACAGGCTATCTTCTCAACGCATTTGAGTGAACAAAATAAATAATTATTGCTTTAGAGCTTTAGTGAACGATGCTAATCATTGTATTACTACATGTGTATAAATCAAGATCGCGGTACATAAAAGCTCCGTTCATATAGAATATCACCCAATCTTACCCTATCCCAGCTGGTGCGTGACATACTTTACGAACTGAGCTAAAGTGCTCACTCCTACTTGAAGAGCTTGTTTCCTTACACTTCACTGAGTGTTATGGTGTATATCACCCCTAATAATACAGTCAACCTTATGGATAGCAATTCCCATTTATTTCTATCACCTTTTTAATCGAATCCAATGAAGCATACAATACTATTTCCTAGCACTGGAGTTACGTTGAAATTTGCTACCACAAGCCACAAGAACAATTTAATATTTAAACTCATTCCATTAAACGGAGCATAAATAAGAAAATGTATTTTCTGTGTGAATTAAAGTATGGCATGACAGTTTGAGCACAGGGTCAGTAATTTTATTTTATTATCGGGTCGTCATCCGTTATTGACAAAGGCGACAAATGTGGGCGATGATGATTAATGATTCTATTGCGATACGCTTGTCGAAAGGTGTAAATAATAAGACAGACGGGAAAATGTTTAATCAATAGTAATTTGCATCACATGGAGAGAAAATATAGACATTTAACTGTGTGCACAGTTGTAGCCGAAACTATGCTTTTTCACAACTTTACACAAGGTCATGCGACCAGAGTAAAAACTACTCTTTTTGACACCAGAGATATTGTACTAACTAAGCTAGGTGCTTCCATCGAACAAATTCTTGTTGCTATGGAGCACAGTAAATAGCCTCAATACGAACAACCCACACTCTACGGATAATAGCGGCAGAGTCAAAATGACCCAAACTTATATCGGCTAAATTTGAAGTTTTTGGACAAAATGACGTATAGACGACTTGTTCATTATCAAAAATAAGGGGCACCTTCAATACATCACTTTTCGATTAGACCACGGGAACCACCTGGAACCACTTGGAAAAATCAAGCAAAATTTCGACTCTGCCGCTATTATCCGTAGAGTGTGTGTTGTTTGTATTGAGGCTATTTAGAGCACAGCAGTCTAAAATAATCCAGGCAGTAGCGCTTGAATTAACTAGGGACCTGAATTATCTAGTAAAAAATTATTCACCTAGGATATATAAACAAACATTATACTTCTGTAAATTGTCAAAGTGTCATTCGCATATCTTGTTGTCTCGTTTTCGCTTATGCGATAAAAAAGAATATGCACGTATGACAAGCCGTCTCGGCAAGCCTCGACCGCTTTGTCATACGTGCATAATATTTATTCAATTCTCTTCAGTAGTGTTCATTTGAGTTCATTTTCATACAGTGCATTAGGTCCATTATTTGACGTTTCAAAAATGAACTGCTCCTGAAAGACCTTCCAAAAAATCGGTTCCACTTCATGGGCCAAATATTCACGCGTATTTACCCGGGTTGGGGAAAATGAGATAGACGATAAAAACGAAAAAATTTGAGCGGGCATGCATAAATTTCCACAGTTTTTAAAAACACATCGCAACGTAAAAATCAGATTTTTTAAATCTGAAATATGATTTTTTAAATTCTAAATTCGTCCCAAAAAGTGACCCAGTATCAATCGTTCTTTTATATACTGCTATATCGAAAGTCTACAATACAAAATTTTGGATCAAAGTGGCTCTGAGGATGTTGAACTCTCCAGAACACTTTAAGCAGTACGTAATAATTTTTCGTGCGTGCGGTTTGATTAAACCCTTTTTCTCCCATTGATAGGCAATGAGAAAATTGCGTTTTGTTGAAGATTGGTCGAATGACATTTCTAATGAAAAAAGTGCAATTTGTTTCACCTAGGGAGAAAATAGACCTTTTCTTATCTGAACTGTCAATTTGCTTACGTTTACAAAAATGGCATGGCGAATTGATGTTTTTTTTAAATCCAACGAAAGTTTTAGTTTTCGTCACTGAGTTGAGCAAATAAATGTAACAGACGTGAACGTACGTGCTGTTATTCCGCCGTAGAATGATAGGTGGTTTTTTCAGTATATTGTTTAAATTATGATTAATTTTGATAATTATTTGATTTGTTGTTGAAATGAGTCCTACTTGAATTTGAGGACGTGAGATAACGGTTCCTCAATTTTGCGATTAGTGCTTCGAATTCTAGTACTTCTTAAGTTTCGTTGGGTTTAAGCGTAAGTGCAGAGTTTGAAACAATTACGATTTTGATTTGATTTTCCGAAAATGCCGATACATATAGTACGGTGCTGCTATACCAATTAGATACTTACAAAATTAAATTGTTTTGAAGAGGTAATTTTCTCCATTTCCTCTAAACATACCGTCAGCAGATAAATTTTGTTAGTAAAATGTGTAAGTCGGGTTTTCAACTGCTCCGGTTGAGTGGTGAGTTGAAGGAAGTGTACATGAACTTGTCCAAAAATAAACAGATCAGTTTCGGTATGTTTTGAAGCGTATATTTGCCTTTATAATTTCGACACTACTTTCTCTATCTCTGAATAATTTTAAGTTTTGTTAAAATCTCTCTCTCTATTTTCAATTAAGTTAGATTCTCTGTTTGTTTTCTTTGCTGTTCTTATCCTTTAATGAAAATGTACATAAATTCCTACCGAATAATTAGTTTTTGGATCTATATATGGCTTGTGTCTGGTGTATTTTATTTAATTAAACTCAATGTTATAACATAGTTTGATATGACTGACACACACACTCACACATAAATTTAATAATTAATTTAAGGCATTGATAAATTGCTTGGTTGTTGCGAATAGGAGCGGCTATTTGAATGGCTAAGTCTCTTATCGGTGATCGCGACGAACGGTAATTGTTGCTTTCTCAACATTCCGAAACTACCAAAACCAACCAGTTTGGGTGAAGCGACACGATGGTAATTAAATCTCTCCGATTTGGAAGGATTTTTATGGATTTGTTCTTTGCTGACGGCATCATCGTTAATTGTTTCTGAATCGTTTTCACCGGGAATGTCGTTTATGCCATCGCTCGTTTCAGACGATGTCGATAAATTTCGAGCCGTTGGATGCGGTCGCTGTTCTTCAAATAAATTCGTTTCGACCCATTGATTCTTCTTCTGATCCACCTTTGCTGCGTGTTTTTTCGGTTTAGCCATTTGTTCGTCGGATGCCGGTATGCCCTCCAATAGGTTTAGCAATTGTTTGTTTCTGCGATTGAACTTTTTGACGTACGGCGGTTCGTAATTGTCTTCAAATTTTTGAACATTGTGCAACGTATACACTCCATGCGAATAATGTTTTGCTTTCTCATTGGACTTCAGATGATTATGGAGTGCGTTGTCCTCATGATAGTGTATGATACCGTTGATGTACTGTCGATTGTTTGAGTAATGTTTGTACCTGTTCGACTTGTGCTTCGGATTTCTAGTCTTGTGCGATCGCTTACTTCCTAGAAAAGGATTGAAAAAGTCGTTAAGTCTACTAATGGATAAAATGTTAAAAGTTTAAATACTTTAATAAGCTGGTGGAAAATTGAAATTCTTCTACGTAATTTCATTGGACTGTGAGCAAAATATACGTTGTGTTATTGTCATTCAGTGTGTAAAAATATAAAGTTTTCTGAATTTGCTAAAAATTGCTATAAATTTTAACTAAAATGGTGCGACAAGGTTTTCATTGAAGTTTATTTCTAGTGACATTGAAACAGTGCAACTGTGACTGAAATAAATATCGTATTTTCATGACCTGTCCCAAACGAAAGCAAAGCAACTCGCAATCTATTAGACTTTTATTTGAGAGCATCTCTTGGGTCCTTATGAATTTAGTTCACTAGTAGACAAGTATCAATTTCGATCCATTTCCTCACTAAATTTCAAACACTTTTGCACGATCTTTCTTTGATTTTTGAGGGGGTTTTTTTTAAGGGAATTTTCAATGTAACCCTTTCGCCTGTCCGATTAATTAAGATCAAGAAACATTTTTTTCTTTTCATTGTTAGAATTAAAATAATTTCCTCAAATGGAATTTCTGTATTTTTTTGATGCAGAGCTTTCAATATAGTATCCATTATTTTAGGAAAAAACATCAAATTTTCGTGATATTAAGACTGCCGTAAAACATTAATTATGTTATTGAATCAGCCACACTGAAGACAAAATCTCAATGATCTCATTTAATCCAATGTATAACGTCTACTCCTTCTAACAATTTGGTTAACTTTAACATTGCATGATGAAAAACAAGTAAAACTCATTTGCTGACCAAAATTGTTACGTGCGATTTGTCATTTGTCTCATACCTCAAATTGTTATTGCAAACAAACTAGTAGGTGCATCGTGCATGCATAAATTTATTACACCGCGCAGTGAATGTAAACGATGTATTTATTTAGAAAACACCTTTCACTGGTACAAAATTCATTCGTTGTCCGGAAAATACGAGTAGTAGGTGTGTAGATATTTTTCCCACGAACGATGGCGTTGGAAGTGTTAATTATTAGTAATTTGAAGTTGACGATATCAGAGTCATCGTTCTTCTTATAACTTCTTGGAAATATAATCACATATAACGGTTGGCACTTCGATTAAAATTCTCCAAGTGTTGGAAATTCTAGAATTTATTATTGTAAAGTTATATCCACAGAAATGTATATACATGACAGAAATTTACGTGCTCGAGAATTTTGGCGAAACTTTTGTCAATTCGTTTACCATATACATAAACTGTAGTAAAAGAAATGTCTTACATTTATCCAACACTACAAGAACTTTATGAGCTTTAACAAGGAAGTCATCTCAAGAACTTAGTCAAATTCAAAATTTGACTGCATTTTGTTACAAAAAGAAAAGAAAAAAGAACGCAAGGAAAAATGACATTTTTCCATTACATTGCTTGGTGAATTAAATATACTTATGGTAAACTTCAATAATGTTTCCGCATTTCGTTTGGGTTTCGCAGCTCTATAATATACGTTCTCTCATAGTCGAGTTTGACTTCTTATTGAATTTCATAAAGTCGAGAGTTGCATAGCTACTGAATAATTAATCATTCAAAGGTGTATCTAGCCCATTAATAAATATTACCTGTTAACACTTTCGAAAACTTTCTTATGGACATGCACCGCAAAACAACTTCATTTGCATTAACAACTTTTTTAATTATAAGTCTAATTTCTGTGTAGTTTTCAACGTATCGTAGTGGCAGAGAGTCGGGGATTTTTTACCATCAGAAATCAGGTAGTTGGTCTACTTCTACATAGCTCAAATTAAATTTTCAAAAACACGAAATCGTCTATATCAAAGAATACTGAAAATCGCCTCGAAACCGAATCGAGTATGTACGCTGACTTGATTTTTTAAATAAAATCAGAAAAGTTTTTGAGTCCGTACGAAGAACTAGAGGCTAATAGGTTTTATGCGATGTCTGTAACACTTGCAATTTGTAGTGAAAAATGCGTATGTATGTGTGTGAGCGTAGCCTACGAATCGTGTTTTTAACCGATCTTCGTAATTTCGTTATTGTTTGCAATGTAAATGAAGACATAAAAGGAATTAGAAGCACATATAGGTGGATAGAGACTTCAAACAGTCGAAAAGCAATTCTTCTAAAAAAAAACTGAAAATATTCGATATTTCACCTGTTTTTCAGCTGATCCACTCATCAACTAACAGTAGATTACGTTGGATGCTGCGAAAGTAATTCATTACACAAGGACACAATTTTGTGATACGAGCGAACTCACGAGTGTGTTTTTGAGCAACAAGCTTCGTAACAGTTAATTTCGACCAGTGTAGAGTTTGTATATCCGAGCCGAAGGCGAGGTATACAACCACACTTGTCGAAATTAACTGTTACGAAGCTTGTTGCTCAAAAACACACGAGTGAGTATGCGAGTTTCACAAAATTGTGTCCGAGTTAATGAATTACGTCGCAGCATCCAACGTATTCTGGTTTATTGCCTGCTCATGCGAAAATTGACTACTACACGGCTGCAGAAATTCTACATAAATTCAGTATCTCAATAAACAAAAACCAACAAAACAAAATAAATATGTTCTTGCGATAAAACTTTTACAAACAAATCTAGTGTACTGACGAAATCGGCTCACACGCTACACGTCTCCTAAAAAATTCATCCCGAAAACAGCACTCATGTTACATTAGTATTGTCGCAACAGTAGTTACAATTGCGTTGGTGACATGTTGACATAGTTTTTCGCAGTTAGTATCGTATCGATGAAGACGCATTGTTTGTGCAATTATTTTGTTAGTCCTTTTTAATGTCTTCAAAAAAATTTGCAACAAAATGTAGTGTTTGTACTATAAGCAAAAGCATTTACTGTTACAAGTGAAAAATGCAACGAAATGTGTGGCCATAAAGTGTTACTTCGGAACATCAAAATTATTGTTACAATAAATATGGCCGACAATTCTGTGTGTTGCGAATTCTTCAAAAAGTGTGTTGTAACCAGATTACTTGCGCAACAAGTTTTTCTCAAATAACTGTGTTCATCGGTAAATATTTTTACCAAAAATTTGTTATTTTAGCGACACTTCTTATATTCTTTATCGATTCATTCAACAAAAAGATAAAGTGAAAGTAAGGCAAATTTACTTAAAAGAACTGTCAATTTGAAATAAATTATCCCTAGTGTAATGGATCACTTTCGCAGGGGGTGAACAGCCGTGTAATAGTCAATTTTCGGATGGGGCAGGCAATAAAAGTCTTTTTACGACTTTAAACGCGCGTGAGTATAACTATTTCACCGTTTAAGCACTTTCGTTTGCATGAGTGGATTAGCTAACATAAAATACGTCACTTATTTCAAAGTCACCGACTCTATCCATTCCGAAATCATTTCTGCATTTCCATCAATCATAACGTAAAAAGACTACCACTTTTATTACGACCTGCAATAAGGCACATTTCGAATTTCTACCTTTAACTTTCCATTTCAATGTTCAGTGCGTCGTCACTCTTCACGATTTGATAATACTATGGGTGGAAGAATGCACTTTAAATTTTCAATTTACCTAGTTCACCGACCCTTCTCGTAATAAATAACCATCATTGGGTATTTTCAAATTTTTTTCGTTACTCGGAACTACTTATGGTAATTAAAATTCAGCACTTTTGAGTTTTTTTTTAACAAAAAGGGGAATAAAAATTCACTCACTTCAGGTACTCGGATTTTAAAATAAATTCCCATCCACAATGTATGACTTGAATCACATAATAAGCCGTTCTCCCATCCACCCTAAATAAAATAACATTTTCATTCGAGTGGGTACACAGCAAAGCGAATTTCCGCTGGTGTCTCGAGCTTCGTATACATATAAATTTTATAGTTAGATAATGCAAAAATATTTGTGGAAAAACATTTAATTGGCATTTGTTCACAACGTACACATTATACGGCACTCTTCTATATATAGCTGGTAATCGCAGAGGCTTGAGAATCGAACAGATGCAGCCATAGAAGACATCGGACCGTATAATCTATGTATATCGCTATTTATATACATGTCTTAAGTAAAATGAAATCTAAACTTATCCGGTAGAACGTCATAGACAGAATCAAAATCAAGAGTCAATTTAGGAAAATGTTGTCAATCAATTAATTGGGGGGATGGGAGCGACCAAAGACATGACGATAAACATTGTTCGAGTTTCATTTGACGTGAAAAGCAATTATATGGAAATGAAGCTTATACATGTATGTATGGATAATATACAAGCACAGACTCTTCCCATCGTCGCTAGTAAACTTTCATCAAAAACATAATGAATGCGAAAACTCAATTACTTTTGAACTTATGCAATGTTCAACTTCGACAACAACAACAGAAAACATTTAAAACTTTATCCTTTTAACAATCACATAATACATTTTAACATAGACTCCATATAATGCAGACGTAGCATGCACAACAGTTAAAATGTGAAGCGGAAAAGAATTAAAATTGCTTCCAAAAAAAAAACAACAAACTTATCAACAACAAAACTTACCCCAATGTTTATGACTTAATTGTCTATTCATGAGTTTATCGTCGGACATATGTGGTGTTTGATGCCTTTGTTGGATTCGATCGAAACTGTGCAATATTGGTTGGTTATTGAATTTGTCATCCGATTGTTTGGAAAGTTTATGAAAATCGTTTTGACTAGAATCGACATCGTCATCATTTAGATAATTTTTTACTCGATTTGGTAATTTCTGGTGGTGAATCTGTGGAAATTTTGTTTAAATTTTTAATGAGTAAAACGAATCAATGTTTTAATCAGTGAGCTGGTGTCAATTAAAAGCAGAAAAAATGTAATTTAAAAGTTGAACGTGTGGTCGCAGTGACACTCATTGAATTAGTGACACTTAATGTAACTTTAGAACTTTTGCAAATTTCACATTACATCCGTTTAGATTAAATATTAACTTACGTAATAGTTGTCATCGGAATTTACTTGGTTTTCTGAAATGATAACAAAATTTTACAATCATTCGAATAATGTAGTAGCAACTAAGCAGGCCTCCCACACCTCCTAAAATCTCTTAAAACTACTAAAAAATTTAAAATACTCCTAAAATGTCCTAACTCTTCTAAAACTACTAAAATGAGACTTCAGAAATCTCATTAAACTCCTTTAAATCATTATCATCAATATACAGTGAACGACATCTCAAATGTCTCACTGTCATTTTTTTCAGAGAATGTCATTGTGAATTTGCAATGACACAATAAAATTCTCAGAAAAATTTGACAGTGAGACATTTGAGATGTCGTTCACTGTAATAAGTGAATAAAATAACATTAAAAATTTCTCAGATAAATTTATTGTTTTTGTAAATTACTATTAATAGATTGAAATAATATTCAGTAAAACGTTAGTGTTGGTTCATTCTGGATCAGACAATGCCAATCCACATGATTGTCGCGAAAACTAAAAAATGCTTTTTATTTAGTTCTAAACATTTTCAGTAAGTACAGTAGTGATAGCTCGATCAAAATCTAAAATATGTTGGAACACTTTCCTGTCCTGAATTCCATTTGGAATTACCTTTAAAATTAGCTATCGCAATCACATATGGACATACTTTTAGTCATATTTTATCTAAAATAGGAGGATTTTTAAAGCGTGCAATTAATCAGTTGATTTCAATTCATCGGCTTTGGCTACATCATGATTTTAGATTAGGGGGAGTGTCAGTAGTCTCTATTGACACTATTGGCAATAAAAACCCTGAAACTCGTTGAAAGTGCAGAATTCTTAATATCTACACAGTTTTATTTGTTCCACATCTATCTACATGTTGTCAACAAAATCAACGTAAAGAGAGTCATTTCACTCACGCGTAGGATTGAAGCGATGTATTCTTCTATGATGTCGAACATGTGGAAATAATAGTACGAATGGAACCCACAAAATGTAAACACTTATTTTGAGTTTAGTTTATATGGGCTGTTTTTAGTGGAAAAAGATTCTTGAGATGAAAAAAGTCCGACAAGATGTATAGGTGAGTGGGTTGCCCGCTGCCAATGCCATATACCAATGGATATGTCATTATAGGCTTCCAGTTTCAAAAACGTGGACATGGCATGGGCTTTTCCATAAAACGTGGGCGCCCGTTTAACGTAATTATAATGTTGAACCAATTTTGTATCTGCACTGAGTGAAAGTGTAATGAATCATGTTCAACAACTCCTTCAACCGAAATCTTTGTCTAAACTTTTAAACATAAACGTGACTATAAGGTAAATCTGCCTATTTAGTGTTAACGCACCGGTACGTTGACAGTGTCAATAATTAATTAATTTTGTAAACAAAGTTTGTGGGAATCGGGCTGTGGGTAGGACACTTTCTACTATGAACAAACGTTGGGCTTTGAGCATGCACACTCATCTCTAACAAAGATTAAGGTAAGATATCAGCTTCATAATGGGTGAGAGAAAATAGAAGATGAGAAAAAAACTGAAGTCAAAAGTTACGACGTGTTCAGCTTTCTGTACGAATGCGTTTAGCAAACATTATGATAAATTTTGTAACTGTAAAGGTGATGTGCAGACATTTAGCGATAAGATGTGTAGACAACATTGCCTCCCCTAAGATTTAAATTAGCAATCTCACGCCTACAGTGCATAATACAACACCTTATTCCGATACTTTTATCGAAATTGCTAGAGACTTGAAAATTGTCGACTCAAGGCGAAGCCGAGGTTGACAACACCCTCGTCTGCGATGTTTTTTTCTCTCAGAATTGAATTAAATTACTCGTCACACATTTGTTTAAGTTAAGTTCTATTACAATATGAATGTATTTGTGGCATGTTTTGCCAATACGTGTTGTATGCCAATGTGTCTCCATTCTTATATTACCTAATGGATTTATGTCTCTTTTATATTCATATTGTGTCAATAGCGTTTATAAATTTGTCATTCCGCATCACCAAGTAATTATATTAGTTTTGAATGAACAACAATGTCTGTGACCACGAAAAGCAATGATTGATTTTGTTATTCGCATATTTTTCCATGCTATGCGGTTTGTGATAATTTGAACGTTTTGCAATGAAATAAAATTGTTTCGAGCTGGATTTAGCTGAATTTCAATCTGGGTACCAATTCATTAATTCTCAGTCATACAGACGAATTTTCAAACAAAGCATTGGTAAAAATTGCTACGATCGGTGCTCAATTTTTAGAGTAAAATACCAATGGGACAATGTTGGAAATTGTTTGATTAACGACCTCGTCTTCGTCTCAAACCGTTGACTTCACACAAGAAGTATCCATTCTACCTGGAGAATATTTTTGTGAAAACGTTTTCCTAATTTTCCATATTTTCCGGGAAAATTTTAAAAAATTAGAAAAATTCGGGAAAAGTGGGAAAAAGCCCATAGTTGCCCATTTGTAAGTAATGCTCGTCCACTACTCAACTAAACAATGCAATGAAACCTATGATTACAGTAAAAAAATCTGCAGATTATCCTTTTCGAATCTTTCCGAATTGATAGAGCAGACAAAAGTCATTGAGGAGAAAATATTTCGGATCTAAAAAAATTGTCAAAAATTCATGAAACAAAATCACTGAAATTACTTGGAATGTTTTAGTGCAATTTTAGCAAAGCAAAATAAATTTTCGCGAAGAATTGAAGTGAAATTAAGAGGCACCGGCACTTCGCTAAAATTGTAGCCTACATTTGCGTGTTTCGTAATTCATTTTTGTTAATATCTTTTCATCAGAATCCTTTTTGAAAAATGTACGACCGCAATTCCGACCACGAATTTATTAGCTTTAAATAAAAATTAGTGTTGGTTGTAGTCGTTTGACCAGCTCTGAGAAAAGTAAGCAGTTTAATGAAATTTTCATAAACTGCTCATTGTTCTCAGAGCTGGTCAAATTGCTACAACCAAATCTATATTATGTTGAAAGCTAACACATTCGTGGTCGGAATTGCGGTCGTACATTTTTGAAAAAGGATTCTGGTGGAAATTTATCATCAAAAGTAAACTAAAATCCAGTATTTAAAAATCGCCCTAATGTATGCTTTTCGGAAAAGTACCGGTGCCTCTTAAAGAGTAGAGAGATCCTCAAAGAGGTCCTAAAATGAAAGCAAAATAAAATGATCGAGTCTGGTTTTTGACAATTGAATTTCAATTGTCAAAAACCAGACTCGATCATTTTATTTTGCTTCCACCTTATTAGGATTTTGTTTTTTCTTTATATTTATATGTAAAAGTTTGGAAATTTGAGACATCTCTTTTTGAGCCCTGGTTAAATCTGTTTAAGGATAATTATCCTATTAGGCAGTGAGATCAGGACATAGGTTGCATTCAGATAAAACTGATTGGTCGCTTTTCTGTATAGTGTTTTAACATACGATTTAAAGTCGAAAATAAATCGCTAATCGATCACAACTTTTTCGGAAGTGAAATTTCAACAATAATCGAAGTCTAAGATTGACATCATCGAAATGTTGATGCAAAATGACTTTTTTTCTTTATACCTTGTCCATTTATTGAATTACATTCCTTTATTCTTCTTCTTTTTTTTGCGAAAATTCACGTTCCTTTTTTCCGTCAATGAATAATTGCTTGTAATTTTTTCTATTTTCTCATCCCGTCATTATATGCTTAAGGTATTTGAAAAATCGTCCGTAATATTTTATGAAAAAAAAAAAAAAATTTCCATGAAATATTCATAACACGTAAATGTGAAACAAGTTCTTACAAGCCGATGTTCGGTGGAGCTTATATCGTATCGTAGGTAAATCATATTTTCATTTTTTTTTGTCGGGTGAACATAGAACATATTTTGCCAACTTATTAATAACCAATTTAGTAGCAAATCTACTGGCAAAATATGTAAATTCGTTCAAACTATTCTGCATACGCTGTTAAGGTAGATGTATAAAGTGTAGAAAACGGTGATACCGAAAAAAGTAACTAATATTACAGGCCATTTCGTAATATGTTTTGGAATAAAGTACCAAAGAGCACACAGTATATAAACCGAAAATATGTTTTATAAGTCAACTAAACATCCATCCATCCATACACGGATATTGCATGAAATATACATACGATTCTTGGTAGTTATATTTCTTATTTGAAGAAAATATGAACTGAAAATTATATGCCTTCAGTAGTGTAGTAGGCAAAACTGAAAATAGAATTTTTTTTTTGTGTAACCAACGTATCGATCAGAAATCTCTCATATTTAGTTTATGGTAAAATATTATCGATTCCGTATAATATAACGTGTAATTCGTGATGGCATTATTACCGTTTGAAATGTTTGTTTTCATTCGTATTTTACGGTAAAAACAATGCGACATGGTATAATGTATACATTGAAATTTCTATATTAACCAAACTAATATCCTCGCTTATTTCCCACACTCAATAGAAAAATTTTTGGGCTTTTTGCTTCCTTATTTTGGCTAGTCAGTTAAAATTAAAAACTTTACACCAATGCCATTTTACCTTTATGTGACAGACCGCACGGTAATATAATTAACAAAATCAAAATATTCCAATTATTATGTAATAAACGGCATTTGTTTTGTAACATTGTCTTCAAAATTTGTATTAAAAACATAATTAATTTGTGACACAAACGCGATATGACCGTTTTTATTTAAAAAAGCCAAAGTTTTACAATATGGCCCATAAATTTCGTTCGTCAATTAGCTTTTCGCACGCACCACAACAACTTGTCAAACTTTCGTCCGCTCGTTGTATGTTACCCACTGTTTTTGTGTTCCACGGAAAATTGTTGAAAGCGCGGCAAAACATAAACACGTACTGAGCTTTGCTTTCGATTCATACTTTTTCTAAGCTTATCTATATTGGCCATACGTATAACGGGTGGAAAGAGCAAAAATGAAGGTAAATCTATAGTAAGTACGAGTAATTTTGCATATGTACATACGAAGTAGTGAGGGAGTATGAGGTTGTCTGATTTTTGTTTTGTTATACAGTCTTTTTATGGTAGCGCCCTAGAATCATTAAAACTACATTAGTTATGTCTCGATATTGGTCATGAAATGATTTTTATTTTTTTGTCGTTAATTTTCAAAGTTTTTCTATTTAATTTAGGAAAATATTGTAATTTGTCTTATTATAATTTTCGGAAATAAATGAAATTTATGATTTATTTTAGTTTACTGATCTTGCATGGATGGGGAAACGAAAGTTTTTTTTTTATATAATTAGTTTATTCAATCAAATTAGAAAATATACACAAAATTATATTCTAGATAAAGATAAATTTACAGCCTTCCAGACTTTTTCAAATTTATGTTACGACATTTCTTTACACTTTTGTATTAATTAGTTATTAAAACTTGACAATTCAGAAAAATGGTGAGATTTATTATTGTCTTAGAAATTTCTTTGGTGCATGTTGCCACCTGAGGATTGAAAAAAGACTCGAAAAAACAATCGATATTCTCGTTTTTTTATATATATAGAAAGAAAGCTATAAGTAGCCAAATCAAATCAAGATTTATCAATGTGCCATGCCAGTGGCTATTAACGAAAGTTATTCCAAGAAAAAATCTCAATTTTTAAACTTTTAATGGCGATACGCACAACCTATGTATTTCATTAGTAAGTACAGCTACCGGTACTTTATGAAAACGGTGGGGATGGACTGTCTGACTGTTCACGTTTCTGCACTCACAGCTGTGACATCACAACTCTTACGCCATAGCTCTGAAGTAAAAACTATGAACGTCAGTTTTGACGTCACACATCTGGCATTACAGCTCTCACGTCACACCTTTGACGTCATAGTTCTGACAGTACTCCTCTCATGTCACTTTTATAAATTTTTCTATGAATTTAGAATTAAACGAACACTTAATCAACAATACTAACGTCATGAAAGTTTTTCCATTTCCACTAGTAACGATATAGTGAAGCCAAAACGTACTTTTCAGACACAATGCTAGTACGCACTCCATAGTCAAACAGATAATGGGACAGGTCAAAGCGCCCTAATGACTTTTATAGAAAGTTATCGGTAACAAGTCCCTAAACATAATAATTTTTGGATTGTAGCTAATAAGGCATTATTATACACCATGGAAAACCGACGATTTTACGTTTTCCCTCAATCGAAAGTTTCGATACATTCCCATTTTTCTTGCGAATACTCACCCCCCGACTACGAGCAATATACTCCGTACATCCAACATACAGTTTATCGCCAAGTAACTTTAGCGAATGCGCAATACAAAACCATATTAAATCTCAAATAAAATGCTATTTTCAAACATAAATCCAATAAGGATTTTCGAAAAAGAATATCCTTTAATAGATTTGTCATAACGTTCGTTTTGTTCTACGTTACATACAAAATATACAAATGTATAATACTTCGAACCATCACAGAGCGTATCATGTATAACAAAAAAAAATGTACTCAGATGGATTATATACATTTACCAAAGCCAGTGGACGGACGGTAGAAACGAACCACTTAAGCCACTAATTGCTTTTGTATGTAAAATAATTAGCGGACGTCGGTCGTCTAAAAGTAGGACTTTATTTCGCGGTTATTAACTATTTTGAAATTATATACTAATACTTCGAACAGTATCTATACAGCATTTTGGTTTGAACACGGTTTGAACACATGGTGTAATTATACTTTTCCGACGTAGGCTGTTTTCTTTCCTTTTTTTCTTTTTAAAACACTCTAAACTCTAAATGTGAATTAAAAAATCGTCAGTTTCACAACTGCAATGTAACTCTACATGTACGTATTAACGAAATGCATATATGAAACTATGTGTGTGTTACACATGTATAGGATAGAAGGTTTTTGAATGCCTTATAATTATTGCAATGAATAGCAATAGGAGCTTAGTAGTTCAGGTTTTGCCTATTTATGTGATACTTAAGAGCTAGTAAGTATGTACAATGTACATATTAAAGGTTTCATTTTCCAAAGAAATTTATGATGAATAAAGTATTTTGGCATGTTGAAAGGATTTTCCGGTGTATTAATTTACATTTTAGTGATACCACAGCAATAAATGTGGAAAGGATTTTTAGAATTTTAATTTAACTGAAATAGGTCAGTTATCTGGAGGGTGAAATATTTTTTTAACCAGTCAATACGCTTTGTATGTCTAAAGAAAGATGGTTCAGATCAATATAATAATCTTCTAAGGATTTCCTTCTCTTTCGGATATTATCTTCCGGTTGTAGTCCGAAGCTCGTTTTATCTCGGAAACGTCTGCTCCATTTTGGTCAGCATACCGTTGTGTAATTAGAAAAACAGTGTTCAGTTTCATTAATTTTTTAATAATTCATCTGCCATCATTTTTGTACTGTTAACATTGAAATTACGTAATACAACCAGATAATGGTAACATCTGATTTATCAAAAAATTATTCATCTTTCGCAAATTATAACAACGAAACATAAACGAACAACAACAAAAATTAAAATCAGATGTGATTGATACCGTGCACATTTGCAACGCAATTAGTTTCCAATTTGCATTTATCAACAACCGAATCGTATGATGGTGGCAATTCTTCGATAATTGACTTGTAGCATGGCGGTAAATCTATTATGTATGATTCCGGTGAAAAATCAATTTCACCGTCCACCTGATGTACGGCATCGTCTGATGAACTCTGCAACGGTCCCGTCCACATGCACACTCCCATTCGATGTGTCGCATAGATGCACACAAAAATACTGACAAGGAGGAATGCGATTATGAGAGATAGGGCTACCATTTGGTTGTGATTTTCATTGGTGATTGCTTCTTGCATATTTGCATCAATTAGCAGGGCTAACGATATGAGCAGTGAAAAACAGATGATAGCAACGGCAACGTCGATCAGCGGCACTTCAGATTTTCTCTAGAAGAGAGGAAAAATTAAGAAAATGATAACGGTGGGATCTGTGAACGAGGACGTAGAGGAGGCGGTCTCATTTTTGCTACTGTTACTTTCATCCATTGAGGGTATACAATACAAAGAGGTACGACATGCACCTTCGATTAATTAAATTAGATAAAAATATGTGCATGTGCAAGTATATTGCATCCAAGGATGTAAATCTGTATACCCTCTGGAAATGGAAAGAACTGAAGTCAAATTGAAATCGTTTTCTTTAGGTCTCTAATTGTATATCAGTTTGAGACTGAATTGTTTGTTAACAAAATTGAATAATAAAAAAAACAGTTAAATTAATGATCCAGACAGACAGTTGTCATGTGATAATTTAATTTCGTATTAATTTAGATGATAAGTATGATGTGTAATTGTTTGAATATGAGAAAAATTACTAATATAAACAGCTGTATTTTCTATTCGGTCATATCGACAAGATGATCTTGATCTTGACGCCTAGTTTTGTTAGGGGATTTTGAACTTTTTAAATTTTTATCACGAGGATAGATGCAAAGCACAGACGTTTTAGTAGCCGATTACGTATCTATGGGAGAAATGATGGAAAATGGATGGGTGGGATATTGTGTTACCGACCCCTTGCGTGAAACAAAGCAAAACAAATTATGACGGCATGAAATAATCTCCTATTTACCTCCATACGGAAACGATGCGTTGAGTAAAAAAATAATTTTATACCTGGGTCATTAAACCCATATATTAGTACATTACGCATCTGTCGGAAAATTCCGTTATCTATGTACGAGGGTTTCCCCTTGGCTTGTATCTTGAGCCAAGAGCATGTGACGAAGATAAACAAAAACACATTTCCCGGGGACTTAGTGAGCAACGTTTACTGCTGAATAAAGCATGAAAACGACAAAACAGAATTTGGTATCATCGTTTTATTTATCGCCTTAGACGAACATTGCGTTGAGTTAAATCATTTCTTTGAGATATTTTACAGTCGAGTTTTTTTAATTCTACTAATTAGCATCCACTTAACTTCCAATTTTAATAAAATCGTCAGAAATCGATCGGAAAAATAATCGATTTTTTTTTGCTAACCAACTACTAATCCTACTAGTTACATAGACCTAAAATATGGATCGAAATGTCATATGATGACCCGAAACTACCAAATATTTTACTTCTGCGATTTTGTAAGCGAGAAAATTATATTAAAAAAAACCTTTCTGTGCCTTTTGAGTCATGTCTTCAATTCGTCCTCTGCTCGAAAAAAAAATCAAAAATCCCGTAACAACATAAAATCAGTTTATAACTACATTAGGACCTCTCAGCGTCAATATTATTAAAAATGCTCACATAATTACACCATTTCCAATGACCGGCGCAGACCCTATGTTCATTGACTAGAAAAATTCCAGAAACGAAAAAAAAATTATTCAATAAAATCACACATTACGCTCACATGAAATTAAACATTAAATTCAATCCTATTGAAGCTTCAAGTGTTTGAGAACACACAAGTTACTTCCTTTTGATTAGCATCTTAACTGGTTTCTAATCAGTTCTAAATCAATGCGCAATGCTGTATGTAGACACGGTATATTAATAGTACGTCGCATTGTTACACGGAATGTTTTTATTTTTTTATTTTGTGTGCGATAAGCAGATTTTTCTTCCTCACTTTTTTTCGAAAAGCAAATCATTATTAAGGTGAACATCAAGCCCATACAGAGTTTATTTTCGTATCATTTTATGGTGTGAAAATGGAACTGATACACAAAGAAAATAATTTTTTTTCCACAAAAAACAACAATCGTCACAGTATTTATATACTCCTTAAACAAACAAATTGTCTCATTCAACATTTTTTATTCTTCTTCGTCAAGTTAATTTGATAAGAAGTTTAGCATTCTTGGGCAAACAATATTTCACATGTGTTCGCGGGTCATCTCCGTATAGATGCTAATTCGAAAATGTGATTATTTAGTGTTGCTATACACTCTTCTGACTATGAGTCTAACTATTTTAAGGAATCTTTTTTTTTACATTTCAAATGATCATGAGTTTTTGGTATAAAGGTGAGTACATAATAATGGTAACAATAGACACACGTTTCGAAATGCTTACCTTATAATTGTCTGAATCTGAGACAATGCGGTTGGCTGATGGTACATTTGAGTCAGTCTCATGACTATTACCAAGATTTGTCGATGAAGCAAAAATCAAATTTAATCGTACAGGCATTTTGCTCTCTTTTTGAATAATTTATATTTTGATGAAAAAAAATATGTTTTTTTCCAATTTTTTATTTAATTAAATTTACGATTTTTGCTCTTTCATTCAAATATCAAATTTTACTTTCATTTACATATTTATGGAAGACGATTGTGTAGAACATAAGCGCCGGAGAATTTAGCGGCCAGTCGAATTAATGTCGTTGTGTTTACCATAACAATTACCATTACACTTAAAATTTATAAATTGAATATATACTCAATTTATGAAGAAGTCGAAAATTTTAAACAAAATCACCGAAAATGTTTCACAACCGATCTGGTTCTTAGTTAAAAGATAACTGCCAAAAATTATTGCTGGTTTCATTTACTGAAGTCAATGTAAAGTATCTTTCTGTATTTTAATATCTCTTCGGTTGAGCAAAATATAATTGCATATTTATTTAATAAGAGTAACAGAATGTTGACATTCTGTGTATACACAGCCTGTGATAATATTCACATATATATACATATAAGAATAGAAAAAGTAGCTATACATACGTAGTAACTTGCGTACGTTATTGTTACATATATGCATATTAAATGTAAAAATAATTTAAATTTTTGATAATTTTTTTTTGTTGCTTCTTTCGTTGATAAAATACAAGCGTCAGCATCTGGAGAGCGAAAACAATTTTTAACATCGACAGGTATGCCTATAAAAATTAGATTGTAATTGTACTAATGAATCGTACAATGCAGAAACTTTATTTTTATTGAATTGACGACGTTTAAGTTACATGGTGTAATGCTTCCCTGAAAAATGATAATAAAAGTTGAATCATGAAAAAAAAAACAAGCGGAAATAACACCTTAGGAAAAAGTTAATTTATTTACGGTGTGACGCAACTTGGCGGCAGTACCACACGTTTGTAATTTATAAAAATTAGAACGTAGAGAATAAATTTTTTTTGAAAATTTTAATTGTTCCAAAAATATAGAGGGTCTATCAAGCTAATTATAAAGTACTGACTAAATACTAACGTCATCGATCCGTCCTAACACTTATTTAAATATAGACTTTGTGAGGTATAAACCATTTCTCGACATTGACAAACGTGACCCAATACTCCGTTTTTACAGTAATCACCTCCTTGGCAACAACTAAATTGAACAAAACAATTGAATGAGAATATACACCATAACCAAACCATATTCTGCAAATGTTTTTGTAAATAAAAGCTAATTTAATTTGAAATGTTGAGGCAGTGGATACACATTTTAATTTGAAGAAGTGTTATGAACGTCACTAAAACCAGATTTTAGTAGTTCATACTGATAGAGGGTGTGGTCTTGACGACAAATTTGAAATCGAAATTAAGATAGTTTAAGACAAATTGCAGATACACGCTCCGATTCTAGTCTAAATATTCAAAGCTAATCATGGTTAGAAAACTTCTTTCCGACAAATAGCCTGTGAGCCTAATTGCCATATTTTATTGCGAAAAACATTTGATCTTTGTGGCGCTAGAAGGTCACCAACGAGGGTAGTCCTAGTGTATATCTCAGCCGTCACGCATCGCCATATTATTATGAAAATAGTTATTTATGCAACAAGTTGCGAAAAGTGGTTGTTTTCGTCACTAGATGTGAGTTATTATGAGTGGCATAATGTAAAATCTTGCCAGTGACTACTCAGTGAAAAAAAGACCTATCGAATGTCAGCCAAACTACGCGTGAAAAAGTTTTTTTTCGCAGTGCCATTGCAGAAACATTGTTTTATGATCGCTAGCGTATATCTCAGGCGAGATCTCAGGCGTCTACCACATCGTGAAATATCCAAATTGGAGTCAAAATGAAAATGTAATCGCGAATGAAATGGAAATTCGAATTTATCATTGACGGACATACATAATTGATTTTCATAACCTTTTTTCCTTGAAAGCTAGAATTATTTATGATTGTTTGAGAGTTACGACTGAAAATACTAGAAATCATTTCGAAAAAATTAACTGTCCTTCAGAATTTAACTTTTCACTTTCCTTTATGTTTTCCGTGCTGTTTTAGTTAATTTGAGCTGAAGCAGCTACAAGTAAAGCACGCAACACCGCAGTGTAGAATTTTATATATTTTTTTAAATTGTGAATTCCGAGCAGTAATTACGTTTTATACGCGCAATTTTGCTTTACACATAAAGTCCTCTAAGCCAATACGAAACACATTCGTTTTTCACGTGTTATTCAAACGTGAGTAACAGAATTGAAAATCGTTAAATAGGAGCTGTACGAAGACTTTTTTAATTATTAGGTCCCAACGTATGTATCGAGAGAATATAATATTGTTTGACTTCTTTCGCAAGTAAAACATTGGTCTAAGTAAATACCATAAGAAACATACGATTACCAAAATCCGAAATTAGTGTGCATAATGTGGTGTCATTAAGTGATCTGTATTGTTTCAAGTCCCAAGGAAAAAATCTATTGACACTAACGTGGATTTCCAACATTAATTAGGTAAATCTGTAAATTCTTAATTTCTGTAATAATACTTAGGCAGGCCATGTCATATCGAATGTTTTCAAGTTCCTAATTATTTTGACAATTTCGTTGAAGTACGAATGATAACAAATGATTAGAAAATAGATGTAAAAGTTGTTTCAGTGTTTCAGTCGTGGGGGAAACCATTGGTGGAACTTTGAAATTTTTCATACAAATTCATTAGAATTAACAAAAAAATTGAAAATGTTTAGTCAAAATTTGGCAAATAATTTTTCTTTTGATTTCTTTTCTTCAAAATTAGGACCTGAGTCGACTGCAATAAAACACTGTTCTTCTCAAATTGCATACTTTATTGCACAATTTATGGAGATTTCGCAACAAAATGGAAAACAAAATGAAAGCAAATATTTTCGGTTTGCATCATAATAAACGAACAAGAGAGCCGATAGGTAATGCTCGACTGCGCTGCTTATGATACATAAACAGAAAGTTTAATCGTCTAAAGCACTTCCAGCTATTTATAACGTTCAAATCGACAAGAAAACAGTCACTCAAACGTTACATGTTATCGTACATAATTTCTCAATTGGATAAATGATAGAAATGGGCAAGATAGTCACAGTAAAGTAAAGAGGTGTGTAATGCTTAATTTCCATTTCTGTGACCTTACCAGTAGGAAACCAGTGACTCGATTTCCATTAGGTTTATTAGTCATGCAATTTTCCCTCTAATGAATGAACCGACTTTACATATCTTAATGTATCTAAGTTGGTAATAACCGCCTCAATAAATTAATGGATCAGCACATGGCCTATTTTTGGATTATTTTTTGGAAATTTTTTCCAAAATTTCCAAAAAATTGCCAAAAAATTCCAAAAACTGCGAACGTCCAAAAAACAAATTTTTCCACCATTTCGAACGGTTTCGGCAACTGCTGAATCGGCCTTGCGTTTTAACTTCCAAAAATAGGTCCTGGATCAGCCAGTGGCAAGAACAGTCTTATTAACATATCGGAAGACATTTCATTACAGATTTCAAATCTGAGGTTTGTTAAATATTGAACTACTCATGTCGTCATCATCGTATGACTGACTGGATGTTGAAATAGAAAATGTCACTATTTAATGGTCAAGAGGTGCCGATAGTGTGTGTCTATTAAACGGAACGCATACAGCATTTCTCTCTGCAACGAGCACACATTCTCCATTGAAGCAAATACGAATCATCATACCTGAAGCTACCAAATGTGCCAAAAATACATGCCGCATTTCCACGCAGTATGACAGAAAAAAATTTCTGTTGCAAAACAATTTTCCTAGGTCTAATAGGAATTCTTTGGTTTACGGACTATATCAGCAGCGATTTTCAGATGCAATAGCTGTAAATAAATGATCACAACACTAGCTAGATGATAAATGAGTGCATGACGGCACTGCCAATGTATCCCAAACAATTACATTCCATAGCAACGATTTTCCTTTTCTCTATGGAATCAAAATCATACCATCCGGTAAATTGTAAAATATTTGCAGATGAGAATGCAGGAGAACGAACATTATTTATGACAGTGTCTAGAAGTCCAAACTTTACTCGTGTTATATGATAAACCATGTCGACCGCTTTTTTTCACTACCTTTCCTGTATCGAAAATGCTCACAACATTGTGAATTATATACATGGTAAACACCGAGTGCTGTTTAAGTTGTTCGTAAATTTAATTTTTTCCGCCGATGCAACTTTTTATTTGATGTAATTTGTGCGCGAATTGCTGTTGAATTTTTCATCTTCAACCCTTTGTTGAAATATAATTTATAAAAAGAAAAACACTGTTCGTTAAGTTAAGTTATTAAGTTAAGTGAATTGAATTTTTAGTATTTTCTTTTTAATATTCAGGGATGAGGAAAAGAACCAGGTACAATGAGGTGCAAGGTGCTTTTTTCTAATTATCTTTTTTTTTTTTTAAACAGAACAAGAAACAATTTTTCTACTTATCATCATAATAGTTCTAATTGAGTTATAAACAAATTTTTTTTTTATTTTTTATCGATGGAGAACCTAATTATAAGACACTTTGTCTCGTATCATATGCCAAAAAAAGTTAAAACTTTTTTTATAAATCAGTTTGAAAGTCACTAAAAACACGAAAATTCGAATAGAAATACAGTATGTCATCAAAAATTTTTGTATTTCGATTCGAATTTTCGTGTTTTCAGTGACTTTCAAAATGATTTATAAAAAAAGTTTTAACTTTTTTTGGCATATGATACGAGACAAAGTGTCTTATAATTAGGTTCTCCATCGATAAAAAATAAAAAAAAAAATTGTTTGTAACTCAATTCTAGTTAAAGTGAACATGGAATTTTCATAACGTTTGTTTCTACCCGTTTTAAGGATTTGTCGATTTTTTTAGCTCCGGGTCTGGATAACGAGCTTTAAATCTGAGGTAAGTTTCGTCGCGATCAACTTAACCTCACGACTTGCGGCCTCGAGTAACAATCTACACACCTAATACCTAAAAGCATTCGTAGACCGAGTACGATAACGCCTGCCTAGAAAAGTTTTTATCACCGAGTTGCGTACAACAGTTTACTCAAAAAAGGCATTGGGAAGCTTTACTTTTCGTCACTGAGTTAAGAAAACTGTTGTTTCCTCATTTTCGTTTCGTAATATATGCCGTATTCTTGTTAACAAATCGGACACTATATCAAGGACTGACATTCAATCAGAAACAAGAAATCAATTGATTAAAATACATCTCTCACCGTCTCGCTTGTCTGCTTTTAAATTGCATATACAAAAAAAATATAATCAAACTTATGCTGAGCTCAAACTATTTCATCAGTCCTTATTTAAGGTTATTTAATCAGAAGTCCAGGTCAATTTTTACTATAGTTGAGACGAGATTACATTTATTTGGGATGCTTAAATTGAATGAAGCCTTTTCATGTATTCAATTGTTGTAGGAACTATATAGAGATATAAAATTCTGTACCAGAAACTATAAACGACGTGCACGGTAAAACTTATGTGAGAGGATGTGAGTATGTGTTAAATTTATACTTTCTGTGCATCCATCCATCCATACAAAATTTTGCTGGGGAACTGTATTGACTTGTATGACAATATTCAAATATTAAATTGGATTGGAGACAATTGAAAAGTTCGAAAAACTTTTCTTACATTTGAAAATCGCATTGCCGAATATTCGAACAAGAAAAAAAGTTACAAGAATGAAAAGCGTAGGATTTTGACCCAGATGGTTACAGTAGTCTGTCCTTTCTCATCGGTGTAACATATGTAATTCTACTCAAAAATTCAAGCTTAGCCGTGGAGAGAGTCTTTACTTACTACAGTTATTATATTCCCTCGCCCATTACGTTTTACATGTCGTCTCACCACTTGGCCAGACCTCCTTTCCCGGTGAACGTAGACGTCGTTTACATACGATCGTTAGACAAGCTCTTTCATACATCTAATCTAATTAATCCTTTTTAACCTGTCACATACGGCTATTCATCTGTTATCGATAACGACGACAAAAATAATGACAAGCTATGGGTAATATGGTACTTTATTAAGTAAAATGAATGTTAAAAAAATTGAAGTACGAGATTTGAAATCAGCAGATTAAAAATACTTTGATCGATGGAAGTAATAGACCCGATAATAATATATGCTTGCCGTCTGTAATAGGTTAAGATAACTTTGTTTACACATATCAAGTTTATTGAACCACTAAATATGTTACTCCTTAGCTTTAATGTATTGCCTAGAGTGCGGTTAAGAATCTTGTACTTCATACAGCATATTTAAGGAAACGCAGTCCTGAGCACGAAGATTATTTGTCGTGTTTTTAGATGGATAAGTCACCGTTTCTGAAAGAAATAATTGAATCTCTTATACCTACGTTGACTGAGGCAACCTATTTTTCCAACTATTTTACATCCGAACTTGTTACTTTTATGTTTTAAATATGCGGTATATAAGGCGAACTTATTTTTGATTCAGTTTGTATGGGCCTCTTCACCGTACAATATACTTTTATTGCACGAAAAAAGCCTATTTCACATTTCGCTTCTTTTTTATTGTAAGTCGGGAATGATGTAAAAATCTACATATGTTCATATATGCACACACACAACTAACTGTAGAAGACATCCACCTCTGCAACATCCGACCCTTATTCATAGTTTATGTGAGGACGTTACAGAATTGAATGGGTACGGGTAGGAATATGTAACAGAACCAAAAAAAAAGAAAGATGAAGTACTCTTGTGTCGTTTTACACATAATGTAATATAATTATGTGTACATGGCAAGGAAAATTCTGTGGAAAATTCAATGTTTAGTTAGATTCGTGAACTACAACAACAACGACAAAAAATTTTATGGAGTATAGGCATAACGAAATAAAGCTTATGTTGTCCTTATTGCAAGGAAGATGAAGTTCGTTGTCATTTTAAGTATCATATTGTTAGATGGTTGACTGTGACAGTTTCAGAAAATTTCTGTGTCCCTTTATTCTGTGCCCTTTTATAAAAACTTTGCCGTATAATTCAAAATCAGTAGAAAAAGAACTTTTTTCGCTACAATTTTTACACCAGAAAAACTTTGTGTTGAACAGCAATCATTAAATCTGTGACTCGTCCATCATCAAGTTGAACCGGTTTTTTTAGGGCAAAATTTAGAGATGTTCAAAAAATTTCCAAGTGCTCTAATGCCGTTTTATTCACTTCTAATGATTGTCCAATCGATTTGCGATGTATATCTGTGTGATAAAGTATATCTATACGACCAGACAAAATCATGTGAAGAATTTCATAGAACCACCGATGAATTCCTTGATTCCTAATCGGAAGGGGAGTCCGCAACAATTATTTAGCCCTTTGCGCACTTTCCGATTTAGTGATAACGCAGAGCAGAGACTGACAGGTTCAAGACTTGTGGGCAAGATATGACCCTTTTAATCCAAACGCGATTTTCGAATTATGTCATCTTATGGTTGATAAACCAGCGACGGAAAAATAGGCGATATTACCTCGCGTCTCGCCTTACTGGCTGGCTGGAACGGTCAGTCAGGCGATTTCTAAAGCGACTAATAAAATTGATTTTTCAGGCCCCTGAGTTTAACGTATGCATTTAAAAATGCAAACAGCCCAGTATGGCCAGTATGGCCAGTATGGCGAGTTCGGCCCTGTTAACTTAGTGTTAAACAGCAAAACGGATGCTGAACACATTTTTCAGCAAATCAGAAAAATTTCTGTCAGTGAGGACCAGTTTAGGTCATTAACCCAACTAACGAACAAAACATAGCTAACGCCGACCCGTACGAAACACTTATTCGTATCAAAAGCCTTTAATGTAGAACTCTTCATTTCTCTTACTTCATTTTCTTCTCTACTGAAAAGCTTTTCGCCCTTTAAAATCACTTCCATTATCCACTCTTTGCCTTGTTATTATATACAAATAAATTGCCGGAGGCAATATAGACAGCCCCGTACGAAGTCAACTTTCATAAATTCCTATTTAAACAGCTATATTTACCTATAAATAAACATTTCACGGATGAATATGCTATTATATAGCTCTATATGCCTGCATATAGCTCAATATAGCTGTATATAGTTAAATATAGATGTCCGACGTGTTACAAACCCATGCGTAAACCTATAAGACCCCAGTACTTCGTACGGGTCTAAAAACAAAAAAAAAGAACGCACCAACCAATAGCCACAAGCATAAAAACGAATCGCCGAATACAATGCAAATTGAAAGAGCGGTGGCACAGAACAATCACTGAATACTGTGATGGTATTTTTGAGTCATTTTCACGCAAATAGCTAGGGAAACAAAGCCAAACGCAACATAAAAATGTCCATTTGTTTTATTCGCTGGTTTAGCAACTCGTTGAATTTCATTTAAAATACCCAGTATATGAAATATACGACATTAATTGAACTTTAAACTGTTTTGGTTTCTGTTCGTACATCATACGGTTCTGGATTATTTTATTTTTCTATGCATAGCAAAACCACTTGAATAAATAATAACTCCAACGATCGAAGTTAATATTTGCATTCACAAAAAAAAAACTCGAGTTAGAGTGCGTAGCATGTTTGCGTTTATGGTATTATATATTTTTTGTGCCAACAGCTTTTTTCATAGTTAACACAGCTTTAAAAAGTTGCTTTGCCGGTCCAAGAAAAAATTAATTTCGCTGGTGCAAAATTCTAAGTTTAACACTAACAGTGCTAACTACACCCCTGCACTATTGCGGCCGGTAATGAAAAGAGATAACAGAAGTAATTAATTTCGGCAAATAGCTTGACATACTGATCCACCAAAATCTCAATGTATCCATAAATCTCGAAATTACGATTTCGGTTAACATTCACTTATATGGCTTAACACTCTGGGGAATAAATTGATGTATTAAATACAGTTCCTGTACATTATGATATTTTTGGTGTATGTTGTGCTGTAACTACCTCATGTTTCTACGTTCAATTTCAAATTATTTATGTAGAAAATTAGGTCAGGTTAGTGTTGGATTGATTTATTGAATTGCGGTTTTATGGGGTAATGGAATTTCATGATTCGAAATACTAATTATACGTGAAACATGTAGGAAGAGAGATTACTATAAATTTGTGCCTTATCTTAAATCATTCATTTCGTACAAATTGTTTTACATTTCCTTTCGGAAGGAAAGGAAGTTATAATGCAATCAACGACTCACATCAGGTCCAGATCCAGAACGGTGCTCCATCCTTTTTTACATGACGGAGAGGCTTACGTCAATCGCGTTATTTATTATAAATAATATAAGCAATACTTATAAGCACGGCAGAGTGGCATTTTCTTCAAGAAATAGTAAAAAAGTGATTAAATATACCGAAAATAGTTGGTTTTCTAGTGACCAAGTGACCGAATAGTGAAAAAAAAACAACTCTAAATCGCCATTTTATACTAAGAAAAAGTAAAGTAACTCTCTAGCGCTTGTTGGCAACGTGCGGGAGGTCTAAAAATCTTGGAAAAGTAGCACGGAATTCGATTTATTGATTACATTATTGAGACAAAGTCTTTTACTGTATGACAAAGTGTGATTGGGACATCTGAAGTTTTTGTCCCTTAAAATGAAATGTCTCAAACAAAATGAAATATTATTTTTACAAAAGTTTTTTAGAGAAAATATCTCTACGATGAGTTATCAAAAGAACCAATGTAACAAATGCTGGAAATGGCACTGCTGTGTGAATTTTGGCGATCGAATCGTAGTCCAGGTTGGTAAACACACAAGAATTGCCATTGCCACCATTTGATCCATTACCAAGTAAGATATTTTCCGCGTTATGGCATGTTTCATTTACATTTACATTGCCTAATCACGTAAGGCATTGTACTTACGAGGTTCCAAGTTGTGTATTCGATAAGTGGGGTGTTACCGCCCCACCCGAAGGGAAGTAATATACTATTACTCAAAAACTTGAGGCTAAGTTTCGCCACAGTGAAATAATAATAAGAAGAAATAAAGTTAACTTTATTTACCTCACGTTTTTGAGTAGAGATTACTTTCTTCTTCCTTTTTTGAACATGATTCCTCGATAGATTAGGTTTTTTAATTGTGATACGTACATGAGTACGTAGAGACATTTTTTTAAAATCTTCGTCTAGCCGTATGTAGCTGTGTTCTATAACCAGTAGGAAATAGCTCATTTGGCAGAAATCCAAATTATTTTAAGCGAAAAGGCTATTCGCACAAAGTGACACAAAATCTTTATTTGACTATTCGCACAAAGTGTCATTAGTCTTTATTTCACTATTCGCGCAGAGTGTGTAGACTGAAAAGTTTTTTATTATGTTATTTCTATAGCCAGCATTGAATTAAAACATGATAATTAGTAGAAGATTGCTTCCTTTTACAAAGTGTTTGTAGGATAGACTGATAATTTCTTTTACAAAGTGTTTGTACAGGAGAGTGATGGTTCCTTTTACAAAGTGTTTTTAGAAAAAGTGTTGCTTTCTTTTTAAAAGTGTTTGTAGAATAGAGTTCCGCTTCCTTTTACAAAGTATTTGTAGAGTAGAGTGTTGCTTCCATCTACGAAGTGTTTGTAGAAGATAGTGATTATTTCTTTTTACAAAGTGTTTGTATCAGTCTATAGACTGATAATTTCTTTTACAAAGTGTTTGTAGAGGAGAGTGATGGTTCCTTTTACAAAGTGTTTACAAAGAAGAAAATCATGCTACCTTTTACAAACTATTTGAAGGAGAGAGTGATTCTCAATCTACAAAATGTTTGTAGAAGATGGTGATTATGTCAAAATATGTCAAAACATAATAATCAACGGTTACATTTTAATGATTTATGTCAATGCTAGCTTCATTAACTGCATCATTCGAAGCTTTTCAGTTTACTCGAAAAGTGCGAATAGTGAAATAAAGACTAATCGCACTTTGTGCGAATAGTCAAATAAAGGCTAACGGCACATTGTACGAATAGTCTTTATTTGACTATTCGCACAAAGTGCGAATAAACTATATTTGACTTTACGCACAAGGTGCGAATAGACTTTATTTGACTATTCGCACAAAGTGCTATTAGTCTTTATTTAACTATTCGCACTTTGTGCGATTAGTCTTTATTTGACTATTCGCACTTTGTGCGATTAGTACCTACCTATTTTAAGTTTTTGTATTGGCCTCCAAAAATAGGGCGAACTTTCGATAATTTTTGAGTATTAAAAAAACCCTCATTCCCAAAAGCTGATTTCCACTGTTAATCTATTTTAAATGTCTTTTTCGTTAAAAAATACAAGGTTAAATACCAACAATTGAATTTATTTCGAAAAATCGCATCAGCGAAAACTTTGTTGTTGCCATTCGAAAGAGCACATTAGGTTCGTCTAGAATCGCTGTTACAGTGCTACGTTGGGCGCTTCGTCGTGGGGGTGATGATGGGGGTAAAATTGCGACTTTCAGCTTCTATTGCTCTGCGACCAAGTTCCCGAGTGAAATAATTTTTACATGGTTGATCTTAGAATTTGTCCCCCTACCGATTCCAGTTTCATCCACTGGTCCAGCAACTTCCACGGGACCAGGCGACGATATTCCTAGTTGTTCTCAGAAACGGCTCAGCGGTTGCGCCTGAAACATATGCCGTTGGATAGTACATGCCTACCCTAACTCAGCTATGAAAAGAACCGAGATGGAAGTTGACATTTTTATTTAAAATTCGTTTAACCCCACCGTGATGGTAGAATTCTACTGCGTTTCGATTTTATGAATATTATAAATTAAAAATTATTTATGCATGTGTCTACCTCTATGGTCGAAACTAAGTAACTAAGTTTCGTTACGTCCACACTTCAACTTCAATCCACTTTACGGGAGCGTAAAGTTAAATTGCGAAATATTATTAAAAATAACATAGATAGATTGAGATTTCCAGAAATTTACATTTATTTCAACATCTCAACTGCAATATGTACACCGTTTTCTTGTAGGGATTTAAGATATTTATTACCGTATTTACATATTCAAGATTCTTACATTGAGATGATCTTATTATGCTCTGCTTGATTGTCAAGAAGGGGGACAATCACCACAAAATCCCAGGTAAAATGGATATTATTATTATGACCGTTTTCTGAAGCGAAGGAGAGAAAAAAAAACTTTTCCACTTTAAGTACCATCTCGTTGATGTTAAATCTCTGAGGTAGAATTTAGCGAAAATATCATGTTCATAAGCATATAATGTGGATGTGACAAGGGATGTGAGATAATGTGTTTACGATGATTTCTCTATACGGCATGTATAGTACCAGCGAATGTAATTTCCGTGTTCTTTTTTTTTGAATTCCATCATCAAATTTTGTTTTAATCGATGTACTAGCGCATTACGGCAGCTAGATCATTTTTGATCCCTTGATGACAAAAGAGCTAACCAAACAATGAAATTTTCAAAGACCCAGCTGTTACATCTACCGACTGTACTTTATTTGCAAAAATTACGTCGCGTATTTATCATGTCCACACATTTTATTTGTAAATTTTAATTGCTGTACTAATTATTGCCATCAACTTTTTGTAATTTCTGTAGTTATTGATGTAAATAAGTGCACATCAGTTGAAAAGAAAGAAAAAGAAATTGACGAATGAGCAATATGTATTCGCAAAAGACATATGGATATAATAACTCAGACATGGATCTGTTTGACTTCCATCATGGGTATTTTGGACGAAACGATACTCAGAATAATTATGCCATCAACATCGTTAAATTCCATGAAATAATCAACAATTCCATCGGTCTCAAGCAATTGTGCAGATTTTGCCTGAAACGAGCAAGCAAAAAGATTGATAAGGAAAACCTTGAATCGTTCAGAATGTTAACCAATTCAAAGTTGGTTTGTAAGCCGGAATATCCGAAATCGATTTGTTCGCTTTGCGAATCACAATTGCAGTCAGCTTGTAAATTACGTGTGTCATTGCTTGATATGGAACGGTGCTGGTCGGAATTTTTTCGTCAAGATTACCGGGATTTTATAAGAAGCATCAGCATCTCAGAGGAGCATATCTATGATGAAATTTTTCTTGAAATCGAATTTGACTCCAATTATAGGTGAGCGTATTTACATCCGTAATTTGATTTGAAGAACGTCAGGGAGGAGGGACGGGGGGGAGAATTTTAGTCTGAGATGTATTTATCATGTAATGTTCTTGACGCAGAAGTCACCGAACGAAATTATAATGAACCTGCTGACTTATTCACAACTTTATCATTTTCTATCTAGTGATACATCATCCATTCGATCGTTCGAACAACGACCATTACTTGGCAATAAAAATGATCAGAAACCGCTGTCCAAAAAGTCTTGCATTGGAAAGCCTCGAAGCGTTCAAGCACTGACAATGCCGGTCATGGTTCAACGTGATTGGAATAATCCGAAACGGTACTCGATGTGTCATCAACGTTCTAATCACACAACAATCACGAAAGATATGGAAACATCGTTCACAACTGGAAATCAATATACCGAATCGTCACATTATTCGCATCCAATCGGATACATATCAGAAGGTGGAAAGTTTAACGAACTCTCGACTGAGGTGAGATAAAGTTGATCAAATCCGAAAAGTGGAAAGTTCGGTCTCGAGTTTTGGATTAATATTTTGCTTACCAAAATTACCTGTTTCGCCGAAATGCGTTGTCTCATCTAACATTGAAAGACAGTACAAATATTAACCCGAGAGATCTCGACATAATGAGGCTTCGTCTTCACTGAGACATCACTAGTCACCACCACTATTTTAGCTTGCGAATTAGCGTTTTATTTACGGTATATTTTTAGCGCAATCATGACACACTTTCGTTATCTAATGAAAGAGTCGACTATTGTTTACCCGAAGAAAACAAACACGATGAATGGAATGCAGGTACTGAGCACGTATTATTCGAGTTTTTGTAAGTCAGCACGACTTATGATGATTAAATTTTGTGTTCCATAGGATCTGAGGCGCACAAAATAGAAATTAAGTGCGTCGTTGTTGGCAATGCCGCCGTTGGTAAGACCAGTTTGATTCTTTCATACTTGAAAAACAAATTCGACGATCAGCATGTACCGACAGTATCTGATGTTTACAAATGTACGTTGCATGCGATACAATAACTCGTCTGCCGCCATTATATACTAATTACCAGTAAATTTCTCGTTTCAGTCGATGTTGACGTAAATGAACGATTAGTTCGAGTAATGCTCTATGATACTGCTGGTCAGGACGCTTTAGATCCGTTGCGTCGTCTGTCATACCCCGATTGCAATGTCTTTCTACTTTGCTTCTCAGTGGTCCAACCAGAATCATTTCATGCAATCAAACGTAAATGGGCACCGACATTTCGACACACCAACGCATCGCTGCTGCTTGTCGGAACGCAGACCGATTTACGATCCAACTCAGAAACTATTGCAGAGTTGAAGGTTCGTTCAGTCCGATATTCACTTATTCTCTCTCTAGAGTCACTATTTGTCGTAAAATTTCAGAAACAAAACTTACGTCCCGTTGCATCGGAGGAAGCTCACAAGTTGGCTAGGTCAATTCGAGCTAAGTATATGGAGACATCGTCACGAAATAATGTAAGATAAATTTGGTAGTGATGGATAGTGTCCGACAGTCAGAGGCAGTGAAATTTCCGCATGAATTTTCTTCAGCTGTTTTTCAGCTGATCCACACATACAATCAAAGCTGTTTATACTTGTTCATATGGTTGAAGCTGCTACTCGCACGCGCGTGGTAGTGGTAAAACCCTATCAAGACGTATCAGTTTTGATTGTTTAGGTGGATTAGCTGAAAACCAGCTGAAAAATTCATGATGAAATTTCACTGCCTCTAAGTGTAATCACCTAAAATATAAAATTTACAATTTCTTAAACAGGATGGCGTTAAAGACGCCTTCGATACAGCTATCGAAATTGCGATAAAAAAGATCAAAACACTGCCAGTGGATAACGAATCGCACACCGGTTGGCAAGATTTTCTTTGCATGTGCTGTGTCGGATAGCCAATATTCAATGTCAATCTGCAGTCCCAATAACTGACTTCATCATCATCATCACAAATTTAACTCTTTTTTTTACAATTTATGACAAATTTACCACACTTTTTTGGACATCATTAGACGTTCGACACGAAAATTTATGTTTTTTTTTTTAAATATAGTCGAAAAACTCCTTCAGCTAAAGGTGATGTAATAGGAAAAGTTTAGTCATGAAGCTTCAGGTCCGGATAATATACCAGCGGAACTGCTGAAAATGGGTGGTGAGGAATTGGCTAAGGTGATTTATGAATTAGTCGAGCGAATATGGAACAACGAATCGTTACCGGATCAGTGGTTAGAGGGTGCCATTTTACCTCTGCACAAGAAAGGTGACAGGATGATTTGCGAAAACTACCGTGGTATTGCTTTGCTTAACACGGCGTACAAGGTTTTTGCTCGAGTGCTATTCGTTAGACTAAATCCACGGGCTGAGGCAGTCATTGGAGATTATCAAGGCGGATTCAGACGAGATCGCTCAACAACTGACCAAATATTCAACCTTCGTCTGATTCTGCAAAAAGGCAGGGAATTTCAAGTCCGGACTTACCATCTTTTCATCGACTTCAAGCAAGCCTACGATAGGACCAAGCGTAGGGAATTGTATGTTGCGATGAAGGAGCTGGGCTTCGAAACAAAACTGATTCGTCTTGTGAAAGCGACATTGGAGGGCACCAGATGTCGTGTCAAGGTGCAAAATGACTTGTCTGACGTTTTTGCTGTAAGGGAAGGGCTGAAACAGGGCGACGCACTGTCTTGCCTGCTCTTCAATTTGGCTTTGGAAATCGCAATGAGACGTGCTGGTATCCAAACCAACAAAACACTGGTGAATGGATCAGTTCAAGTTCTGGGCTTTGCAGATGACTTGGATCTTGCCAGTCGTACACATGCAGCAGCGGTAGACACTTTCACAAATCTGAAAATCCAAGCGGAGAGAATGGGTTTGATGATCAACGAATCGAAAACCAAGTACATGAAGGCCGAGCCCAATACGGTTGCCAATCAACAAGGGGACGTGATAAGCATTGGAGAGTACAACCTCGAGGTAGTCGAAGAATTCATCTACCTTGGAGCGCTGATTCGTTCAGATGGCGATAATACACCTGAAATCCAAAGACGAATCATGGCGGCAAGCAGATGCTATTACGGTCTAATCAAACATTTACGCTCAAAGTTGATATCGAAGAAAACGAAGTGCCAAGTTTACAAAACGCTCATTCGTCCAGTTCTGATCTATGGATGCGAATCTTGGACGGTGAAGAGAAGTGATGAACAGTTGCTCCTAACGTTCGAGCGTAAGGTCATTCGTACTATTTTCGGAGCGATGCGTGAAGGCGAAAGGTGGCGGCGACGATACAACTTTGAATTGAAACGTGATTTTGGCGAGCCGGATATTGTGGCAGTGGTGAAAGTCCAACGGTTGAGGTGGGCAGGACATGTAGCACGCATGGACAGGAACAGAGCCCCCTCAATGTTATTCCGAAATGATCCAGAAGGGCGAAGAGGAGTAGGACGCCCTAAAATGCGATGGATAGATGGCGTCGAATCAGATCTTCGGGCGCTGGGAATAAGAGGTTGGCAAAGTGCAGCGAATGATCGGGCACGCTGGAACCGGATTCTCGACCAGGCCAAGGCCCACAAGTGGCTGTAGCGCCGGTAAAGTAAGTAAGTAGTCATGAACTATTTACGGTTAGCAGAATGTGTATCGATGACATCCTCGATATCATGGGCGTGCGTTAACAGCGCGTCTGTGACGCAAGTTCTCATACAAGAAAAAAGAAAAATTTGCGGAAGCATATACGGCAAATTCGTTATGGTGCACTTCAAAATTAGTGGACAGTTGGATTTTACCTTCGTCACTTTTTTGCTTTGTTAGTTAGTTCCTTCCAGTTAGAGAGATATTTCCTTAGATCGAGCCTTAGATATTTTTCTTTTGGCATTGTAAGGCATTCGACCCGAAAAGAATATGGAAACTTGTACTTTTGTGGATGCTAGGGCTCCTTGAACCTAGTCGATTCTTTTGTCGTAAATCAAGAGTAAAATGTTTATGGTCAGTTATTTCGAAACACTTCAAAGTAGTGCCATGCGATCCATGCAAACCATGCGAAAAACGTTTTCCCGTCAATAAACAAAGTTTCCTTTACTAGGGAGGGAAAATGGACTTTCCGTCCCTAGGGAAAAGTCTTTCCCTCCTTCCTATACTATTTTTGTTTTCATCCTAGTGGGCTACAACTGTATGGTCAAATAAAGCCGATGCATTGTTAAATTCATTTGATACGAGATACACAAGTGTGTGTACGTATCCAACAGACTATTTTATCAGACTGCATCCGTTGGTTGAGTCGATATTTACATCTATGTTGCCGAGCTGTCTCTGAATCTTAGATACCGGTTGAAAAGTACTGTACACTAAAATCGAAAACGAATAACCTCATTACCAATCATACACATTAGATGCCTTCTACCTGTCGATTTCGATTTTATTCAAATTGAATAAAAGAATTATAGAAAAATTGTAACTTTACCTTATAATGATAACTTGTAAGTGGCACCGAGATTTTATTTAATTATATTCAGCTGCAGCAATGTCGTGTTTCGTCAAGTAACATTAAAATATTAAGACTCGTACAAATTAAGTATGGTCTCGCGGAAAGCTTCCTAAATGATAATCATCGGTGTGTGAAATTTTTGCGACCGAAATGGAATTGATCTGCTCTCTATGTCAAATAAATAATTTAAAAATTTAAATAGAAAACAGCAACGCACTTCAAGCATGAGTGGTACTCTAAATAGGGTATTGAAACTTGACATTGAAACTTGACAGTGTGTAGTGTAACACAACTGTAAAACACTGTTAAAAACCATTTCATACAAAATAGTACTCTGTTTGGCAGCTGTCGACTATGTTCACATTTGCTTGAAAGCTGCGTTAATGTCAAATCTTACGAATTCCATCTGAGACCTCTGAAACAAACTCCAATTTACAAACGGTCTTTTAACATTATCGAGACCAACAGATATCTTCATACTATTGCCATTCATTTCTTTTTATTTATAAGGTACGTCAGTCGATACAATAAACAATAACACACTCTATACACCATTCGACACTCGCAAATCGACAATAGTCAATAAGCTTCGTTTTTACATTACTGGTATGCAAATGCTTATTGCAAAATTTATTTTTATTTTAAACACATTTTTCAATTATCGCATGAAAGCCCTTAATGACTTCCAGTGTTTGATTTCATCGTAAATCGTGTTACGGTAATATTGATTTGGTAGTATTACAATGGTCTCAGGTGTCCATGCTCAGTTAGGAGTGATTTTAGAAATTGAAATTAAATTTAAACGAGGCGATTGTAATCAGAATCGAAATTTGATCCTTTTACAAAAGACTACTCGTCTGGTATCGACTCTGTTAATTTTCAAACATGCATGCGTGTACGATTGTTACGTGTTGTGTGTTTTTGTTCACACCAAGAAACGATGACCCCTGTCTTTACGAAAACAAGGCTCTTTTTGATTTCATAATTCTCCCAATCTTATGTTCATTGTTCATGCTAGGAGCAGAGCTGTGGCACCTAGATATTGTGTTATGTGTAAGCTAATTAAGTAAAAGATTTTCCATCAAACATTAGGCGACAACAGTAGACACAAAAGTAACAGATTTAAAGATAGTATAAGACGATACACTTGATGTTTGTAAACGGTTTGCCGTGGATATCGCACATAAATCATAAACCGAAATCTAAATTATCAACATCAATTGTATTTTTCTGATTTGACTCACTTTAATTGAGCTAATCAGAGATAACGTTTTTTTTTTATTATTATTACTAGGCAGTCAAGGTTCGATGGTATTCTAATATTTTGATACAACGTGCCACCTATTATTTACTCTTAACTGCTTGTATTTTTTTCATATACAGAGTCCAATACTGTATCGTACATTATATTAATATTAAAAGTCCAAGAGCACTCCATGTAGAGACGAAAAAAAAGAAACAGCTCCGATACGTACGTATGTATATAAACTCGTTCCTAATTATTGCAATCATCTGTTGCACATGACTCAGTTCGAGGCGAAAAGTATAAAAAAATATCGTTGTTCTTTGATTTACCTGAAACGAATGGTGTAATACTCTATACGAAGACTAACCGAATACAGTACGTTATTAGGATGGGCCGAAAATACATATTCACTGGTGTTTCATTGCACAAAAATTTCTTCAACGTATCATCGCTTTATGGTGTATTATACACCGTAAACCGGTACCGGTACACAGGTAATGAAATACATTTACATGGAATAGCGCACAATAAACTTACAATTCATAAATGTGTTCTCGTTCAAGTGTAAAGTACCTAGTTTCTCGTTATACGTTAAAGCGAAATATGAAAAGTTTCGAGTTTTTTGATTTTAAAAATTGAGTGGAAAGTGATGTTGCCTGACAGCTGATTGTGGTGCTGAATATTTCATCTAATGTAGTCTATTTGTTACGTGGGCATCTGTGGAAATAGTTATTTACAGAACAAGTAGAAGGCGTTTCTTTTTATCGATTATGCAGTATTGCAATCCGAGCCGAAGGTATACTCACAAAAAAAAAACGTTTCTCCCGAGTTGATTTATTTTCTTTAGCGGGGCAAAAGTAGCTATTTTCGCCCCAAGGCGAAAGCAGCACAGAACGTTTTCACTGCGACAAATTTGATGTACTTGAGATAACAGGACCGTAGTAAATTTCCTATGAAACGTTATTTCGCTACCTGGTATATGTTATGATCTCTGAACTAATTGGTTCAATTACCATTCGTGGTTAGCTCCATACCTCACTTACTGTCTGCCAAGTACTTTAACTTATTGCATGGATTTTTGAATGAAGTTGCACCTAAATACAGAAAAATAAACGTTTCGAATCAATCCGTTATGCCCACCATGTACGTCTACCTATATAACATACATGACTGAATTTTCTATCGTGTGTAAACTTTTTCAGGTAAGAAATCAACAGGTCATTCGACTAACAATAACATTTCCACACAGCATACACATCGAATAGTGAAACCTTAACTCGGGGAAAATTAATTATTGTGCATTATCGGCTTCGTAGAAAACGTTTGATCGGCATCCGAAAAGTGTATTGTGTTAATTCAGTTACCAAACTCAAAACTGTTGAACAAGAAGTGTTGTGAACGGTGAAGAATTTTTTTTCAGACATGATCGACGCGTAAGTTTGCCGAACATTATTTTAAATAGTATTAAGTACGGTGGACCGAAATACATCAGTGACCGTTTTATTGTGGCTTGTAACGGAAAGAAAATTGTTCAATCGTATCTATCGTCCAACATTGAGAATAATATTACCATACGGGAAGGTGAGACAATGTTGTTTATTAAGTGTCTATACCATTTGAAATGTAATATAGCTATGTATGGGGATAGCACACAATACACAATCTAGCGAAATAGCATTGAGATAATGAGATATATACCATCCTAAGCCTAAGCAGTTGAATTCATTGGAGCTGCTACAATTTCCATAATAAAATTATTATTCGATCTTCTTAGATGTAGACCACCATTCATAATAATACCGTTAAAGTCAATGGATATTTTCAAATCTTTGTATTTATTGAAATCTAATTAAATAGAAGTACCGAGTCATTTCCAGCTGATAAAAGTGATTATCTAAAATTAAAGTGGAGACTTTGATGGTATATCAGTGGCTGTCCCTAATCGAAAATGTGTACTGCAATCGAATTAAATGTACGAAAAATACTCAAATAAATATTTACCATACAACGAAAAGAGAATTTTCGATGTGATACTTAAAATGATGGCGTTCGTAGACATGATGGATTTTCTTACACAAAACCACTTTGCACCTGCCTTAGACGTGTGTATATGTAACTTTATAACGTACATACTTGTGTGAGTCTTCTTTTTTTCCATTTTCTAGAATTTGGTGTAAGTAAAAAAAAGTTAAAAACAAAAATAAAGAAGATGATGGCTGCGTAACAGGCATATATAACATTCGAGATATGCGTTTCCATATTTAATCTGCTTTTTTGTCTGTACATCATCATCATCAACATGGGGCTTAGAATTGAGAGTTAGTCATCGCATTGTTCAACATCGTTACCTACAGTGATGTAAACAGAATTGCATCGTAAAAGAGTCGAAAGAAATATTTTTCCTGTTCAGTCTTTTCGTTACACAGTCTTCGAATAACAGTCATCTCCGAATACACAATCACATCTTCTTAGACCTTGAATAGGTGTAATTGCTGGGTTAACGACGATTCGGTTCATCCTAACAACAACGACTATCAAACTCTAATAATCTGCAGTCGAACCACATGAGTGAGTAATTGAATGTAATTATTTATAAAGATTTCTATTATTTTGCGAACAGTAACTGATACCATTCGTCAGCAGTTTTGATAGATAGATACCCCAATAAGTATCGCAAAACTTCAACTGATCTCTTACTGAGGGTTTCCCGATAATAAGAAACACATCTACTGACAAAAAGTTTCCATAACTTGATGGTAGAGTAGGGAAAAGCACATGTGTGATAGATTATTAAAATGAAATACCCTTTAACATGTTAGAGAGCAGCTGTGTAGCAAGTTGTAAAATCTTTCTGGCAAGAACTTTGGAAATTATGTTCTATTTCCCGTAATATCTTAAAGACTTACCTACCAATTCAATGAAGTCTGCAGTTAATTCCATAACTCCACGAACCTTGTCTGGAGTTATTTATAAAAGATTGTTCGGAAGGATCTCAAAATATCTGTTAAACGACTCTGTTGTTTTCAAGATCTATGAAATCACCTGAAATTTTTAAGGATCACCACTGTGTTCACGGCAGACTTTCACGATGTTTCTCTAAAAATTCTGCATAAAACTTATTAATTTTTTCTCTCGACACGTTCTCGTAAATTTGCAGACTCAACATGTCGTTCAGAGACCATCCATTTAATCGCTCAACACGACCGCTCTTAGAACGTCGCGCTCAGCCCCAAATCATTACGCCTAAACCAGAATTTAAAACGCACGGTTTCAACGATTTCAAGTATGTGGCCAAACAATACAAGGAGCTGAACAATTCATTCATTGGATATCCATATGGAAATCCACCATCACCCACCATTACCACCGATTTCATTTTCTCTGACGATTCTGGCATAATATCAGATACCACAATGAACAGTACGAAACTAAATGATAGTACATCCAGTGAATATCGATTCAACGACGACAGTTATACCAAACAGTATCGATGGGTGCCGGAGAAGCCGCTGCAACCGACCGCTAATATTATCAATAAGTGTCCTATTGAAACGCCAGGTCCATTCATTTTCGGTGTTGATACGAATGAAAATGAGGAATTTACTCGAAATACAGAATCTGTGATAGAAACGAAAGCACAATACTCGAATCTAGTAACAAAGGTAAAAACGATCATTCCATTACACCCTCTTGGCGATGATAATTTAACTGTTAACAAAAAATCATTTAGTTCAAGAATACGGGAACGTCCAATTGCTCAAAGAAGAGTTCGACTGAAGAGAAAAAGTTTCTAAAGAACAATAGGAAACGTAATAAATCAGGTTGGTGCACACACGACCGTCTAATTACACATCCAATCTGATGATTTTGTGACAAATATTTTCTCAATTTTAGAAAATAAGAAAAGCGCAAAGCACGTAAAGTGTGTTGTTGTCGGTGATGGAGCAGTTGGTAAAACCAATTTGATTTTCTCATATTTAGAAAATAAATTTGTGGATCAGCACATACCGACAGCATCGGATATTTACAATTGTAAGTACGAGTTGTTAGTAACGGAGGGCATAAAAATAGTTCACTTCTACTAGCAATAGAATGCAGTGAATAATGATTCAAAAACGATCGACGCCCATTGGCATCAGAATAATTCGTTAAAGTTAACCACAGCATACATCCTTTTGTGGGGTGATAGTCTTTCAAGGGGTGTCAATCGTTGCAGTATTAAGCGAACTATGTTTATGTCATTTACACGGATCCCCTCTATAGTTGGTAGCTGTTTCGATTTACCTTCAAAAACAATATATTAACCTACTCCGATTTGCAGTTGAAGTTCAGGTAAATGAGACACCAGTTCAAGTGACGTTATGCGACACCGCTGGGCAGGACTCTTTGGATCAGTTACGCCAACTTTCCTATCCCGATTGCGATGTGTTTCTACTATGCTTTTCGGTCATCAGGCCGGCATCATTCCATGCTATTAAACGGAAATGGGCACCCACATTTCACAAAACAAAGGCATCTCTTCTACTCGTTGGTACACAGTCTGATCTAAGAACAAACTCACAAGTTATCGCTAGTTTAAAGGTGAGCGGTGGCAAATTGACCTGCTGTTTGTACATGGATATGACGTCCTAACATATTTTTTCAATATCAGAAACAAGGACAATGTCCAGTATCCGCAAATGATGCATGGGATCTAGCAACGTCAATTGGAGCTGAATTTATTGAGACATCGTCGCGTAATAATGTAAATAAGCTGTGTGCGCATTCAAGCGAGATTGACCTAAAGTTAAAATTTTGATGTTTTCAGTTAGGAGTTAAGGATGCCTTTGATACAGCCATTTGGGATGCGTTACGAGCACTCGAAAATAATAACCATAATAAATCTTCATTTTGGAAGAAATTAATTTGTTTGGCCTGAGAGTGGCACATCATCTCAGAAAATTATCGAAGACTTATTATTTCTACTGAATTCCTGCCTCTACTAGGGCATCATCTGGATACATTCCGAGCCCGAAATTATTTAAATAAATTTATTACGAAAAAAAAACAAATTTTTGCTGTTTACTTGTGGAAAATATCGTTCCACGGAATTTTGGAAATCTGATTTTGGACTCGTTTGTTTCCCATTTCTCGGAAGAACTGTACATTCGTCAACAGTTTTGTAGTGGTAAAACCGTTTAAAAGACATAAAAACATATTTGTTTGTATGAATTCACTACATGGATCAGTTGAAAACAGATAAAACTGAATGTGGCACTTATTTAAAAGTCGCCGACTGTATTGTCCAAAAGTTTTTTTATCTTCTCAACAGAAAAAATTCAATCAAAATTAAGTCAAGGTTCACTTACAGTATCAAAGAATTTTTGCCTTCATACAATATTTAACTAACGATATAATTAAGACTGACGGAGTTGTTGTTTGAACTATCGGCATCTGGGTGATATTTTTTTTTTGCTTGAGTCGAATGGATTTCAACACTGATGTATTTTTCCAATGCCAGAATATATTGCTCCTTCCTCTCTACTCTTTCCGGAAAAATCTTTTCCGTCCATACCCGCATCCGAAACTAACCTACGACGTGATTGAGATCAGAAGAACTCTTTTTCATACACATACAGAGTCTATACTACCCATTACATTCCAGAGCTACGACAGACATAAGAGCTCTGACTAACAGATTGGATCCATTTTGAAAACGGCAAAATCCACTCCCAACCTCATTTGTAGCTCGCCGAGCCTAATCTTACTGCATCATTACTTTTTCAAATTCGACTACTTTCGGTCCATCGTAAAATCGAAATGATGGGGCTGCTGCTGCTCCAGTTGAACCATCTAAACTTAATGAAAGCTATCTGTACTACGTGTACAGATATATCTAGACAAGTGGGGTATTATTGGAGAGGTGAAGGAAAGTACATGTAGTACAGTACATATAGCTTTCATTATGTTTAGATTACCAGGAGCGAACGCAAAGCACCTTTCCAAGTTCATGGTAGCCCAAAAAATCATTCAAATAGGTAGTACTCAAATTTAATCGCATTCGAAGAACTAGTGATGCATCAGGCAAGCTACTGGCTGGATGTTGATTTTCAAGTAGGTAAAATCAATCCACCCTACTGGCTAATCTGGTCTAATATATAGCAAATTTTACAGTGGATTTTCTTCAATCTGTTGAAAATTTTGTGAACAAAAGATATTTATATGGCAGATGAACAGGTAACAATTTATCAATAAAATGGTAATGGCCATCTAATCAGCTTCGAGGGAAAACACTTTATAGCAATACGTAAACATTTATAGAATATATTTTTTTTGCGTAAAGTTAATACAGCTCACGGTGATAAATATCCAGAGAAAAAATGGTTATGACACTGCTTATTTTGCATCTGCTATCATCCGCTTGTTGGTCGGACAATATTCGGCATACTCTTCCCAAGTGCATCCCGTTTTTGTGCAACATTCGGACGTGATTGAACTGCCACCGCTACCCGTAATGCGTCGCCGACTGCGTCTCGTGCGTAACATTGTCTTAGCAGAAGCATCATCCAACCAAGGTAGCTCAACTGTTTAGAAATTTCAATAGTTATCACACTGATCTAAAATGGTTATGGTAATATTGTCAAATAACTGACTGCTAGCTTGTTTCGGTGTCTGTTTCAATCCCTGGTCACTGCGCCGAGAAATTCGATATATATCCTTTTCACACGCCCAGTACAAATGTTTGACTAATTTCTCACGACAACGGGAGTGGCTTTCCTCATGCCAAGCTTTTTCCCACTCCGATCGTGTTCTGGAATAGAATTAACATTTACTCAATTCGTGGATAGAATATGTCCTTACTATCAATACCTTTGACGAAACATTAAATCTAACTCATCTCGATTATGAGCAATCGTAATGTCGGCAAAGTCCAAAAGAATGTAAAATGTGGTTATTGTTGATAGAGGGATGTGCATGGTGAACCTAGATTGTCAAGGAATTTAGCAAAATTTAGCAAATTCAAGATATTAGAAATATGGGCCCACAATAACGGATTTCTAGGGTATTTCTTATCGACTTGCAGTATCTTTTTTTTCTGTTAGAGCGCCACAAAATATTGTCAGACTCAAAATCAAAATTTTACGCCTACGAAAAATTCCTCGACGTTTCCCATAAGAGCACATTGGTTAGACGGAAAAAAGAATTCTACATCACTCTCTTACTAACACACTCATATGCGAAACTTTTAAGAATTTTCATGGGTGACACCTATTAGGTGTGCAAAATGGATCGAAACATTTTGAAACAAATTTGATGGGGAGTCTGCTATAATAGACAATATTTTGTAGGCCTATGAACTAGAAAGAAACAAATGCCACGAGTCGATAAGAGATACCCTAATGTCCACACAGATATGGGCTAAGTTAAGCTTTGCATTGGGAAAGTAATATTTCGGATCATAAAAAATTTCAAAATGATAATAAATTCAGTAATTCAGTAATTCCTATTTCCACGACTACATTTTTTTAATCTCCAATTCTAAATTTTTTATTACAATCCTTATGTATATCAGCAGTGCGAACGAAAGTGATTGTGGAAAATTTGCCGATGCCCAATGCCCTTTATTGATGATCTCTATTTTGAAACCATGAACGCCATAATCATTGAAAATTTGCAAAATTTCCTAACATTCTCTATGCAAAACTTAGTTCCTTGTTCAAGTATCCTATATGAGAGATATATCTCAATGAAAAATTGCGTCATTTGCGTCTCTGTCATTTGTCCGACTGCCAAGTAAGGTATTCTGGTAAAAAAACCTGAAGCAAAGTTTCGCCGCCGTGGAGTAAAGTTCACTTTACCTCAAGCCTTTTAGTAAAAAATGTTCTGATAACAATGTGATCAAACTATACACTCGCGGAATTTTGAAAACCGACACATTTTCTGTTTCGTGGTTTACTGGTTTTTTGTGAATCTTGCATGTATTTTTTATGGAGAAATCAGAAACTCAAGAAAAACATAGAAACAGAAAGTGTGTCGGTTTTCAAAATTCCTTGTGTGTAAGATAAAAAATAAAAAAATTCCTCTATTTGACCTTCCACTGGTGGTATTAAGATGATCTGACAGTAATCTGACAGAGAAGACTAAAATGCGCGATTGGCGCTAGCTATGATTCCCTCTTGGGACAGAAAAATTACCAAAAATATTTAAAATTACAAAAACTGTAAATTACTTTACATGAAATCACAATGGAGCTTTCAAACTATAATCTTAATATTGATCTTCGTACAGTGAGACTGAAATTCAAAAGTCTTTCTTTGTTTTACACAAATCAGCAAAACCTTCTTTTACACACCTCTTCTATTTCTCGTCCATTAATTTGAAAGTTGAATAAGAAAAACTTTAAACGCAGAACCAAAACACTGTGCTATGGGTAGATCAACGATCTGAGATCTGTTGGAAAATTTGAACACTGAATGTAATAAAGAATGATTTAGTAAAACGCTCTTTATCACCTAATAATGCTGACTCTGTTAGAATAGTGTGCGTCTCAATTAATTTGTGAATTCATTGAATTAAAACAAAAACGAAGCGAAATCCCTTTCCAGGTCTAACCGAACCGTTAAAACGAAGAAATGAAACTGAAGGAAATTTGTGCCAAGTAGCACAGGTAAATATAGCAACAGGTTGAATGAGCATGTGTGTACGCAACAGCAAGGGATATAGTGTTGGATGAATCTAACTTATTTATTGCTCAATTAGATCGATCAACACGACGCGTTATTTATGCGCACATTACACCAACGTTGCATGGAATTGAAAATTGGATAATATTTCGACTATAGAATTGGATACATAACTCAACCGATTCAATATAATTAAATTAATCCGAAAAGCTAATTGTATTTTGTCTCTTGAATGGTAAATGTATTGGTGCGGTTTTCCGGTGAGATCTAAATTTAAATTAAGCCATTTACGTGATGGCTGAATAAAACGTAAATAATGTAAGTGACCTATGATAACAACGTAGCGTTCAAGGACACTTAAAGCTCTTATTTTTCGGTGTATTATAAACGTCCTGATTCGGCAATCTTAATTAAAGCAGACTCTAAATGCTATTAGACTTTGCGTATCTCATCATTACAAAAATACTTCGTAAAATTTTCCTTTATTTGCATAATCTGGTTTACAAGATTTGATAATGAAAATTACGCGACTACAAGTAGTAAATTGCGTCCAACCTGATCGACGACGGAATAGAACCTACTACGCAGGCAGTGTTCGCTCGTCGAATCGCCCACAGTTATTCTTTGATGAAAATATTGTATATTCCCTTCGACCAATTTCGAGCCGATTTTACTCGCTAATGACAAGGACTCTTTTCACCATGTTCCCATCGTTTCGACGGCGAAGGCCCAAAATTTTAATGACTCATCCACGGCAGAGTAAAGTAAAACTGGCAAGAGCAGTTGATTCGACGAGGGACCTAAGTATGCCTTTGATTTTGCTGCAAAACGCTTACTAATCAAATGCATGAAACGAATTCGTAAACGATTGTTACGGTATTAGGGTCCCTCCTTTGAATGGATTTGCGGTTTATTCTACTCTGTCGTGGTCTCATCCCATACGAAGCGCATCCCGTGTGTCCTTCTTCTTCTTCTTTTTCAGCCTGTTTCTATCCACTGCTGGATGTAGGCCTCTCCAACTTCTTTCCATTCCGTACGATCCATTGCCATTTGCTGCAATGTTTGTACCTGCAATATTCTTAATTCCGTTTGTCCATCTCTCTGGTGACCTACCTATAGCTCGTCTTTTATATGGTCGCCAGTTCATGATCTTTTTGGTCCAACGTTCGTCTGTCCTTCTTGCAATATGTCCCGCCCAGCTCCATTTCAGAGATGCTATTCTTTCCATGACATCAACGACCCTGGTTTGTTGTCGAATCCATTGATTCGTCATTCTGTCTCTGAGTGTTATTCCAAGCATACTCCGTTCCATGGCTCTTTGTGTCACTCTCAATTTATCTTCGGATGCTTTCGTTAAAGTTAACGTTTCCGCTCCATAAGTGAGCACTGGAAGGACACAAGTGTCGAAAACTTTGCGTTTCAGACTATTATTCATTTTGCTTTTGAAAATTAGTCTGAGTTTTCCGCAGCGGCCCATGCAAGACCAATCCTACGTCTTATTTCTGCAGTTTGGTTGTCCAGACCTAACTTCAGTTTATGTCCTAGATATACATAGCTGTCCACTCGTTCAATGACAGTGTCACCAATTTTGATTTCTCTATCGCCCCCGATGTTGGTCATGACTTTTGTTTTCGATAAGTTCATCTTACGGCCAACTTTGCTCGCCTCTTCACTTAACTGTTGTAGCATAAGCTGAGCCTGACCTGAATTCGCTGCTATCGGTACAATGTCATCAGCGAAGCAGAGATTGCTCAGGTACTCTCCATTTATCTTTATTCCCATTTTACCCCAGTTTAACTTCCTAAAAATACTCTGCAGAATCGCCGTGTGTCCGGGGAGTGAGAATGAGACCATAAGTTTCTTATTTCCTACCATCATTTCGGCAAATTCCGAGCTAATATATTGTCTCTAGGCATGTTCGATAATTCATTCGATTGATAAAATATCGATTATTTCCCTGGAATCGATTATCGATATTTTCAGAAAATCAATATCAATCGAATGTTTTATCGATAATCGATAAATATCGACTGAAAATCGATAAATATCGACTGATAATAGGCAAATATAGACTGATAATTCGATTTTCAGTGGATATTTGTTGATTATCAGACAGAGTTTATGAAATGATGATTAAATGGATTTTACTTTTTAAAAAAAGTGCTCCTGAAAATCATCATTGCGTATTGCATTCGAACATTCGATGTTAAGAGACACCGGTACTTAGCTAGAATTGTAGCGTACATTCGTGTGCCTCATATTTCATTTTTGATGATATCTTTCTATCGGAATCCTTTTTCAAAAATGTACGACCGCAATTTCCACCACGATGTGTTAGCTTTCAACAGAAAATAGATTTGGTTGTAGTCGTTTGACGAAATTTTCATTAACTGCTCACGTTTCTCAGAGCCAGTAAAAATTTCCAATTATATTTTCTATTGAAAGCTACCACATTCGTGGTCGGAATTGCGGTCGTACTTTTTTCAAAAAGGATCCTGTTGGAAGGATATCATTAAAAGTAAGCTAAAATCCAGTATTTAAAAAACTCCCTAATGTATGCTTTTCAGCAAAGTACCGATACCTCCTAGTGGTTCTTTCATTTAGAAAGCTAGTACCGGAGACTACTCGGTTCTGATTTCTCCTAATGTATTATGATAGAAAATATAAAATCTTTTACTTCATTTGTTTTAACAAACATTTTGTTAATTTACGCCCACATTAGACAATGCGATCGCTCATTTTTGTCGTCTTTGTCGATGTCTGAGTCTCCATAGAAATGGCCTTTGTTTTCGCAGTACTTTAAATTTAATGTCGTACAATTGTTCGCCTATATTATACGCAATAAATATTATTTTCCGTACCTGTTACAGATGGATATACGGTATATAAATTCTACTATCTTCGAGATGAAATGTTCAATCGTTGAACAAACAACAACAAAATGGAATTTTTTCTCCCTCGTTGTTTTATTAATGTTACACTTTATTCCCTCCATTACACCCACATTTCAGAGTGGAAACCACACAAATAACATAAATTTTTAAAGCAAACTTCACTTTCAGCGGAGATGTGAATCGATTCGATTGAGTTCAATAAAATTAGATACAATTACACACCATATATTGTTTGCCCAGATAATGGGACCAGATGAACGTAATATCAGACAATATAATTTAATTAGAGCATCGTTTTCGTAAGGGGTGTTTTGGAGTACGTAACAGAGATTACAGCCGCCGAAAAATTTGTCCGAAGCTAACTTTGCCGTCACTCAAATAGAGGACTGAACCGATCAAAGTTGGCTATTCTTTTTCATACAATGGCTATCAAATTTTTTTTACAAAATAGTCGACAGGCGTGTTTTTGGCCTTCTAATTGAGTGATGTAAAACACTGACTTTAAACGAATATATCGGTCATTGTTTTGGTAATTCTATCACTGGTGCGGTACAACAATTACAGAAAATTGTACGATCTTATTTAGACAATTAATGATTAATAACAAAACCTATCCACTCCTGCATCATTTTTATGTCAGGATGAATCGAAATTAAACTCTACGCTGTCCTATAAACGATCATATAAACGATAGGATGCATCGGATACATTTTCTAGAGTGGAACATTTCAACTTCTCATATTTCATCGTAGATGCTTCCAAACCCCCATCAGACCCTATTTGTCCTGAAACAACATAAAACTACTTTTCCAACGACACCCCACACGACCATGTACGTTTCGTTTCGTGTACATCGAGAAATTTCGGTAAGAAAAGTGTAAGTGTAAGTTTTCATTCAGTCTTTTTCGGCTGAAAACTTCAACTGCACGGCAACTGCCGCCAATTGGCCTGTTGTGCATTACTACCTTTTTTGAGAAAAAGTCTCCTTTAATTTTTAATGACTATTTCGACTATTTTAATGTAGATGTCGCGCTTGTGTAAGATTTTGTAAAATGAGAACAGTAAGAATAAAAGACATTAGAGCTAATGAGGTGTTACAAATAGTACTGAACATCGCGCTTCTATATGGCAAATCTGTTTTTTGTTTCAATAGCTTCCCATTGCCTCGAGATCGACATATTCTAAAGCAAGTGCGTAATCGACAGGTCGATTCATAGATTAGGATTTCTACAATGTTATAATTCTATGGGCACCGTTTCTATCGTCTATCGGCTGTATTATCTAATTTTATTATTTAAGAAACCGACACAACAATATTTCTTCATATTAACATTTACAGCGAGTTGAGCTAAAAATAAACTACAACATTATTGTATGCATCCTTTGTGAGACGTTCGCTGTAAATTGAAAGAAAAATCCTTGTCCTGGACAATTTACGTTCTTGTTCATATCGGTTCACTTACACGGAATAAGTTTTCACTGGAAAGCACAAATACAAAAGTATAACCTGTAGTAGTCGTGTGATTTCTTTAAAACTGGTCAATGGAGCGTTAGTCTGAGGAGCTGTTTCTTATATGAAATCATTTCAATTTTATCTGTACACTTCAGAGTGTTACGGCCAAGTACAATCAACTATCAACATTGAGGAAATAAAACGAGACTGGTTAATTTGGAGCAACAGTAAGTCTTCGTTCTTCTGCTTCCCTTGCCGATTGCTCATCCCAAAGACGATTTTACGAAAAGCGGAAGAAATTTTATGCCAAAATCCCAATGCATGAAAAGTCTTATACTCACGGAATTTTAAAAATCGACACATTTTCTGTTTCATTGAAAGGTGAGTTTGTTTATATGAAATCGCTATTTCCTCCGGTTTGTATGGATTGACCATACCTGGTTTGTACATTCATTGGATTACAATAACTCACAGTATGAGTTGCCTTTAGTCTCACACTAAAAACACAATGAAATATGGAGGTGGTTTGGCTTGATCGTGACAACGGTGGCAACTTAGGGAATCAAAAAATTGATAACCTAAAAATCTGTTACTTCGCACTTGTTCATGATCAGTGATAACAGTCGTGCTTCGATGCCGATTATCACATTGAATTAATTGCGGCTTGCCAACTTTCGGCATCCTGGACTTTACTTAAATAGTCGAGGAATGCCTCCAAATAAATTTCTAAAAATCAAAAACTGAATTCTAGATTTTTAGAAATTTATTTGGAGGTATTCCACGACTAAGTGAAGTCCAGGGTACCGAAAGTTGACAAGCCGCAATTATTTTGAATGTGTTATAATCAGATGACACGGGCCGAAACAAACAAAAAATTCTTCCATTGATAATATAGTCATAGTTTTGACCGAAACAAAATTATGATATGGAAGGAAGCAGCACACAACGGCACTTCACAAGTTCTAACACTTACTTAGTTCTTTGTGTGAACACCAAAAAAAAATCGCCAAATTGTGAAGAAACGCGAACTAGCTGTCTTTTTTCGTTTTAGCCTTTCTTCTCACTTTGGCGTTTCTTCACACGTGGGCGATTTTTTCTTGGCGATTCTTCGTATTTCATCGATTTTTTCGGGTCAATAAAAACATAAACTTTTGTTATTAGAATTGTAAATGGTTCGAGGCAGGGTCGATGTGAAGAAAGAATCTTGAATAACTACGCTGTGAATGAATGATGGACCAATAAACGTTGAACAAAATGCCTTTTCGATACATTCCGTAAAGGGAGGAATTCCTAAGAGCCAAAACGCCTTTACGTAAAAATTCGTAAAAGGGCGAATTCCATGTAATGCTTGAATAATTCTTTTTTTTCGATATTAATTCATAATTTTACGAAATGTATAGAATATGTGATTTGCCCAACCATAGAGAATTCATTCTTTTACGAAATGACACTTATGATTTTTTTCGAAGTTTTGTTGCACAAGATTTGAAATAAGTGTAGTAAGACGTATAAGATCAGGCATTTTTCGTCTTGGCATTTTCCCCAAGGTTTTTACACACTTTAGCTATTTTTCTTGGCCAGTTTTTGTGAATTTTTTAATCACCAAAAAAATCGTCAAATTGCGAACAAACGCCGACTAGCTGTTTTTTCTTCGTTGTAGCGTTTCTTCACATTTTGACTATTTCACTTGGCGTTACTTCACGGTTTGACGATTTTTTCTGGTGTTTCTTCACACTTTGACGACTTTTTTTGGTGATTCAAAAATTCCCAAAAACTGATGAAACGCCAAATCACCAATTGGCCAACATGTAAAGAAGCGCCAAGATTTTTTTGAGACTTGACTTTGGTGATATTTCACGGAAATATTGAATTGAGTGACCATTGGCAGGTAGTTAGATTCTAGCTCACTATTTCATTCTAATGCACTTTACTCTACGGATTTAAATTTCACGTCACGTCGTCACTCTTCCTCAGAATGATATTTCATTAAGACCGGTAACGACAAGAGAACATTTCGTGTATCAGATTTGCCATCAGGTCGCTTACAACGTTTTTTACCAAGCAACATTAGCAATCCTTTTTAGTCACAACAAAATCTATTGGTCTGATAAGCGATTGGTCGATCGATCACATACACGCGTCTACTCACAACAACAATAAAAACTTCCATTTATACAAATTTGCTCATTTATTTCAATTGGTCTAAAGTAAAAGAAAAAAAGAAAATTCAGAAAATGACACAAATTCGTCAATTATAGAACAAGAAATTTACCGTTTTCTATCTCTTGAACGGTCACGATGCTTTGCTGTCTTATGGCTACTTCTCGACGTACTGTACCGATCATGCTTCGAACGTTCCCGATCTCGAGGCCGGTCTTTTGTGCGACTTTCTCTATGGTGCCGTTCTCGGTCTTTACTACTGCGACCACCGTTCGAATAGTAATCGGACTTATCACGAGCAGGACTTTTACGATCTCTGCAATGTACAAACCGTGTATAAGACGGATCAGAGCTTTTCGTGTGATCAGACGAGTACCTTTTCTTATGCTTGTTCTGCGGTGAAGACGATGGCGATTTTGAGTAATTTCTCGACTTCTTCTTGCTGTACTTGGATGGTGTTCGCGAACGGTGTCTGGACTTCTTTCCACGGGATCGATTTTCGTCGTTCGGTGTTTGGGATCGAGATCTGGATCGAGAATGCGATCGCTTGTTTACAGTAGCCGGTTTACCTTCTGGATGCAATGGTACGGCACGTGAAATGAAACCTCCCCAAGCATTATGCGAACCATTGTTTCGATCCACTGTCGTCACCTGAGGTGGCGTATTTTGACCAGTACGTCCGTTATTCCGTGACTCCATGTACGTTTTCTTCAATTCTTCGACAGCCTGTTCCAATTGCTCAACATTCGGCTGAAATGACGAAAAAATTTGAAATGAATTAAACGAAATGGCTCCACAGAAAAACCAAGCATACTCTTACCTTTGACCGCCGGTAGAGTTCCGATATTCGATAGGAAACGTCAATGATGTCTTCCTCTGTAACTTTGAAAATTCCATACCACGACGGATTATTGGGCAGAGGAAAGTTTAATTTCCTCGCCGTTAGGTATATGCAAGCACAGGCTATAGTTTCCGGCTGGTATCGAACGAAAACATCGGTTCTCAATGAATCATTCATGTAGTTCCAAGCGCATTGCATTAGTTTCTGATTTTTCTCGTAGCCCAACACTTGCAGGTACATGACGATGAGTTTGTGTGGATGTTTGACATGTACACAAAATCCCAGTTCCTTCAGCACGCGACGTTCAGCCTTGATGACCTGTGTTTTCAACGCTAAATAGGATTGATCTAGGATCATCGGTGCAATGGTTTTCTGAGCGCGTACTTGTTTGATGTGATGGAAAACGTTCATAACCTGAAACAAAAAATAATTGAAAAAGTTAGTGGGGAATAGCAACACCGAAAAATTTTATGGGAAGTGACTCTACAGCAGGTAACTGAGCGTCGTTCATACTTGGATGACTCTGACACAATAACCTTGCCTGGTTGATTTTAAAGTCTCGGTAAAAACAAACTTACATCACGTAGCCGACGAGGCGCTTCCTCAATTTTTGACGCCAGACAAATGCAGCTCATTGCCGTAGTTTCCATGTTATAACGCACAAACGATTTCGAGTAGAAGAATCGTTGAAATAAGACCTGACCAGTGGCCATAGCCACTTGAGGCAGTTTCAGCAAAATTCCAGCAGTTTGTATCAATTCACAGCCTAAAATCCGTAAATCGATTTCGGTTTGTCTATCCAGGCCATCCAATTGTGATGCTGTCTCTTCCAATTTCGTTTTCGGAAGTAAACAATTCTCCAACGTTAGAATGATTTTCCCGAATGAGGCTGGTGACGCTACCTTTTGGTTTTGGGTCATTTTGATACTTGAACACTACTTAGTAGCTTGGAGTAAATTGAAAACACTCGGACTCCGCAGTCAAACACTTGTTTCACCATAAAATTCCGAAAAGTTAATACGTTTTTAATGATCTGCTCTTGTTGAGTATTCTGTCAATTCTGACAAATTTCGAACATCACAAAATGGCACACTCTGACTTTTACGTTTTTCTTTTCGTGTTGGTATCGTTGGTATCGCTCACGTTCATACGTTGACACTTGGTGATCCGCCGCTCGTTTAATATAGTGTTTAAGGAGAGCGAAAACCAGTTAAATTTAATTGGTCTCGGGGTCAGCTGTCAAATGTTCATCAATGAAAAAAGAAATTGAGAGTTGAGCCCAGTTTAAATTTGTATGTGATTTCTCTCATTTTGACGTGTGACCCCGAGATCAGTTTAAACAAAGTGGTCAAAAATCGCTCTCCTTAAACACTGGGGCTAGTTCAGGAACTAAAAATTCGTTACCCAAAGTGAAGATTTTGACATATTTTATATCAAAGAAGTGTCAAAATTCTCACCAGTGAAACTTAACGAAGAGTTCCTGAACGAGGTCCTGTATAAGGGCTTGTTCAGTGAACATTTGACGATTCGTTTAATGGTACACTGACAGTTGTCTGACGTTTGCCGTCCAGATACGTTAGTGAAAGTTACGAGCTAACTTCATGTTTATGTTTACATTCACACACCGTTTTCTTTTTGAGAATATGATGCCTGAAGGTAATTCTTTTAAGTAAGAACGTGAACTCCAAGTGATTAAGGATGTATTGTCACTTACAGAAATACACATTTTAATTTTCAATTCAATTTAATTCATTTATTTTACGTCCCCTACTACAGTCTAGACTGCAAAACAGCAAGAGTTTTTCGCTCACACTTCAGATTGACAGTAAATCGGGTCAGGTTGAAACAGGACGGCAGTGTCAAATTGTAGCCAGGCGGATCCTGGTCTGAAATCAATGAAGACCTAAAGTAGCGACTGATTTATCGATGAAGAGAAAGGATGAGCTACAAAAACTGACAACCAAACGGTTCTGTTTCTTAGAAATTTATTTGACCATGACGAACATCCCAAACGAACATGTGTAGCGAATGTGTCTTGTTTTACCACTCATTGCCGCCGGTATATGTTGTAGTATATAGTTCGCATTAGTTTTGAATTTCTTTCGGGTTACCGATCATTTGATAGGTGATCAATTAACCTAACTACTTGTAAGGTCATGAGAAACCGTTTATACGATCATTATGTATCCGTTATAAGCAAACTCTCCTTGAAATTGCCACATTAGGTAGGGGAAAGATGCGACGCCACGTTAGGGAAATTGTGACCCATCGATGTGTAACAGCTAATTTTGCAAAGAAATTCGATTCTAAGGTGAACTCTCCACTGGTAAGATAGGTGTCCTTACTTGATCCATTTGCATAGCACAAACATGTGTACCGAATGTGTCCTGTTTTACCACTCTTTGCCACCGGTATACGTTGGAGTATATAGATCGCATTAGTATTAAATTTCTTTCGGGCTAGCAATCATTTGACAGGTGATCATTAACCTAACTCCTCGTAAGGCGATGAGAAACCGTTTGTACGATCATTGTGTATCCGTTATAAGCAAACTCTCTCTTTTAAATTGCCATAAATCGTCATAATTGTCAATATTATATAAAATCAGGGCAAAGGAGACGCACTTCTTTGTGTTTTCACTTACAAAGTAAATGATATCTCTTGTGGTGGACGCATTCGGCAGTACACGTAAAGGAAATAAATTCGAATTGAGTTCCCAAGTATAGGCGTACCATACATTTTCTTATATCTAAATGTCTAGACTTTCCCCCCCCCCCCGGTAAAAAAAATCCTTATTTTAGGCACTGCCTCTCTGAGTCGTTAATTTTGTAGCAGAGGAAATCCTATAAGGTTGTTTTAGTTACATTCTGTAAAAGGAAGAATCCTATGAGAATGCTAAAGTAGCCTTTCCTTTACATTTTGAAAATCGTAAATATTCACTTTATAATAGTACTAATCATCCAATGTGCGAATAACTTTTTCGATAAAAAAATAATTTTGACCGCAAAATGTTTTCAAATATAGTTTGACTAACCGAAATAGTTAATTGACCGATTGAGTAACTTTAACTGGATAAAAAAGGTATTGAGATGCGAAATGTGTTTCAAAGTTTAAAGCCAAATTATGTCCGAAAACAATAAAAAATAGTGTTAGGTTTATTAATTTGACGATGTATACGGAGAGAGCATGTCATAAGGAAATGACAAATTCTCTTACGGATATTTCGAACATTTATTAGATTCACTATGAGGTTTCTGCGGACAGGTTCTTCTTTAGTCCAATGCGAAAGAGTATTTTAATATTTTATTGTAAGGAACACAAAGAAACTTAAATACGTTATAGTTATTTGTTGAAATATTGAACTTGAAAATTACATTTTTTTTCAGACAGACTGTTTACATGACGTGTAAATAGTACCCAACGATGGTTATTTGTGTACCTGTTTTGGACGATTGTGCCTTAAATCAACCGTCCCAAACAGGTGCACATGTAAGTTTTCATGCAGAGGGCCGGAAACCCGAGAAAATTCGAAAAATTTCCCTCATTTTCAGCCCCAAAGCATGAAAAGACTTTTTACACGACGTGCAAATAACACACAACGGAGACTATTTACACGACGTGCAAATAGCATCTTCGTTTCATTAAAATCTGTTTAGAATTACACAAGTTGTCTTGCTCGCAACGAAAAAATATTATAACTTAACACTCATCAGAGTTGTCTAACATTGCAATAAGTTACCGCAGCTCGTTGAAGTTGTCTAATGTTAGATTTGATTGCCTTTTTTATACTTACTTTAGTGTATGTGCAATTTTAGGTATCTACTGCTTGTTAGTTATCAATTATCAAATCAATTATTTTGTGGCATTTAGATTTTCTGGCAAACCTTTTGAAGAATTGTAGAATCGTCGAACTTGATTGGAAGGTCTCACTTCGTTCGGCCTACAATCCGCGAAATTGCCTAAAATCAATCGTCCAAAACAGGTACACAAATGACTACTACCTCACGTGTTTGAGTACCAACAACTCTCACTTTATTTACTACCCAAATTTAAGTTCATCTCATCACGCAGACTTTACATACGATCTATAATGAACTATAATATGATTTGGAATGAAATCTCAACAGCATTACGTGACGTCATGACGTCATTACAGAAACCGAGCTAAAATAAGTGTGAATGAGAATACAAAGAGAACAAGTTTCGTTTGTGTTTACAATTATTTTAGTTATAAATAAGCGATACATCTTACACATATTGTTGATCTCGGCAAAAGTTCTTATCGATTTAATCTGCTTATCTTTTGAGTTTGGATCGGAACGGAATAGTGTTAAAAAGATAATATTTCGGTTCATTTTCACTAAATTAATTTATTCCTTTTCGTGAATTTCACGGAATTTCGATGCAAGTTCAACTGTCGCTTTTGTCTAGATAATCGGGAAAAAATATGCGGCTTCGAGAAAATCGTCACTGCTGGTATGTATGTTCTTTCAAGATTTACCCAATACTTCGGGTTGTTTTGGTGTATACTATGGATTTTGTTACACGTTCACTGCAGAGTAAAATAAACCAGTCAGGGGCGCTTGATTCCTTGATTTGACTAGGGAGCTAAATTATCTAGTAGTCTCATATTTTGCGAATAAAATTAATTCAACGTATGTCATTTGAGTTCATTTTCATTCAGTTTTATAGGTTTGTTCCAAGGCCATATGAATTGTCAAATTTCAATCATAGAACCATAACCTCAATAATATCTCTGTGTAAATCGCGTAGGCGACGTTGCTCGATTTGTATGAAATATCACGCAAGCGACGTTACTGTGGATGAAATTGTCGTTGAAAACAAACCTATAGGTCTGTTCCAAGGCCATACGAATCGTCAAATTTCATCCATAGACAACATAACCTAATGCTCAAAACAAACGAGGCATTGAAAACGTGTTTTGGTCCAATTTTTCATGACGAAATTTTCTAAACTGTCAAATGAAGTTAGAACTTTTTCTATTCAAAATCGCGACTGCTGCATCTGTCAATGAAAACTAGGACCAAAACACGTTTTCAATGCCTCGTTTGTTTTGAGCATAAACAATTTCTCATGAAAAATGAGCTGCCGAAATTAGCGCGAAGCAGCCTCAAAATTTTTGCAAAAAACAAAGGTTATGTCGTCTGTGGATGAAATCGTCGCAAACGTCGTGGTTCGGGTTGTCAAAGTCCGCGTTTACAGTTATTTAGAAAAAACCTATAAAATTAAAAACTCGTTTAAACGCAAAAACATAAAAAATAAGAAACCGACTAAAGCAGACTACTGTCCAAGCACAAGAAATGACGCAGTCGTACTTTCACCAGTTGAAAAAATAGTCATGAGACGATCGGAAGATACCGAACAAATGACTTTTCAGATCGTGACGATATTTTTTCCGCTACCCATATATGTCGCCACTATCTAGGATCTATAGACGGTATAGACTCGTTTAGACTCGGGCTCTGTCGCTCGCATGTATAAGTAGAGATGAGAGAATGAAAACAGGCGGCGATATGACCCCACAATCTATTTTACCAAAAAAATATTGAAATTTCAAATTGATGAAAATAGAACCTGACCCGAATATGTGTGACCTCTAAGAAAATGCTTTTTTGCCTTAATCAAAAAAATATTTTAATTTTGTGTTAATAGGATCCGAATTATATTGGTTCTTGGTATTGTGAAAGGCGAAAAAATTCGATATGACAGACACAAGTTGTATGAAATTAGTCTGGCATCAGACATGTCTTTAAGGGTGAAACGTGAAATTGATAGACACATAGCACTAGACCAGAAGCAAAGTGAACAAAATTTAAATGTAACACTTTTGGTTGAACCGCATGAAGTACCGAGATTCGAGAGCCTACTCGCCAGTAACAATATATCACATGAAGAACTGGTAATTTAATTTTCTCTAAATAAATACATTTAATTGGCTTCTCTGTAGACGTTACCACATTTTTCATAACCTCGAATAATTCCGAGAGTATAGTTTCCTCCGCGGTGGCACTCTAAAAGCCTGTGTGTACATTTACGTTCTAAAATTATTGTTCGTTTCGTTTCAAGAATGTCAACTTACAAGATATGATCGATGTTGAGTTGAAAAGCATCAAACCGCTAAATACGTTGGCAATCGATTTCGGATGGAAACATTTCTATCAACTTGAAACGATTTACGCATGGCTCGATTATTTGGCCGAAAAATACAGCGACCTGATTACACCACTGGACATTGGAATGAGTTTTGAAGGGCGACCGTTGAAAGGAGTAAGGCTGTCCTATAAAGCCGATAATCCTACCGTTTTCATCGAAGCTGGAATACATGCCAAAGAATGGATTGGTCCAGCAACAGCTACTTTTATATTAAATCAGCTCCTTACGTCGACTGATACCAAAGTCAAACATATTGCTCGTAATTTCAACTGGATTGTTTTTCCGGTGTTCAATCCAGACGGATACAAATACACCTTTGATGTGAACAGATTGTGGCGTAAAAGTCGCGAACCATTTGGGTCGTGTTTCGGCGTTGATTTAAATCGAAATTGGAATGCCTCGTGGAGCGCAACGAGAGGAAGTTCTGAGGAACCTTGTGGATGGAACTATCCTGGACCATATGCGTTCAGTGCGCCAGGTATATTAATGTTAAATACTGCTAAGTTGAGTTCCAATTTCTCACCCATCATTTAATCATTAGAAACGAGAAAGTTTGCTGAGTACCTCCGGAAGAACGTCAACTCACAACGGATCGAAACTTACTTGAGCTTTCATTCTGCCGCAAAAAAGCTCTTATTTCCCTTCGCAGGCAGAAGTTCTCGGCCACCAAACAGCAAAGATTTGTATCAAATTGGAGAAAAAGCGATCGATGCGCTTGCTAAGTCGAATGGGACACAGTTCGAAATGGGGAACGCTTTCGAAACAATGTACGAAGCGCCAGGAACAAGTATAGATTGGGTTTACGGTGAATTGAACGTTTCGATAGTGTATGCGTACGAGCTACGGCGGTCAGAAAGGGAATTGTCAAATTTTCAGGATAGATTTCTTTTGCCAGCCGATCAAATTGAGCCAGCTGGTTGGGAGACGCTTGATAGCATCGTGGCGCTGCTCAGTGAAGCCAAGGCTCTCGGCTACTATAAATCGACATGTTGTTCTTGTCGATCACGTGCTGTGATATATTACTGTAAGATGAAGCATTTAATTCCTTTAATTTTTTCTCGTATTCATTGGGTTCTCATTCGTAGCCATTGGATTTGTTGTTTTGCTGGTTGTCATTCTCATCACCAGTCTTTACTTTGTCAGAAAGTACAAATTGTGTTGCAAGGATTACAAAGAAGATCGAATTCTACTCTTTCACGCAAAAGTGTAACATTTTTACAGTCGAATCGTATAAGAGATCAAATAAATAATCGAGTTCGAGCCCGTTCGATTCGGGCTTGTACCAACGATCCTAACTTTAGTTTCGAAAAATTCCACGAAGAGATCACAAACAGTGGGGGCAGAATTCTTTTTATGTCCATCAAACGGATGTAAACTGTTTACGGTGCAACCTAAATGCATTTATTAAGGTGGTAAAAATACAACATAGTCTTTGCACCTTTGCATTTTACATGTAAAAATAGAAATTAGTCAACAAGGTACAATAGATTGTGGAAATTGTTATCGTCACTACCGCAAAAATCAGCGGTGGCAATCCCTTCAAGACGGTCTTTTGAGATACGAAATTTAAAAATCAAAATCATTTATTAGGAAATTAAATTTTCGATCACATTGCCCATGAAAATATTGTTCGATGAAGTGCGTGAATTGACCGGCTTGCTGACAGCGTCAATCATTGAGAGTGCTGTGAAATAGTGTGCTCAAATCCACAATCCACATTCAATTCTACAAACAAAGGTGGTATTTTGACAGTTTCGGGATTTTCAGGATTTCAGGTGAAATACCTTCACTTTGGTAAAAATCCATTAAACCTCATTGCAGTGAAGTTAGTTCACAAAAAATAGATCTCTGACATAACTAACATTATGACGAAATTTACAAGAATCTATTACATTTAGTTTTAGTTTCGAACCATCATTTCTCTATAGCATAGCACTGCTACTAGCTCGAACACTCATTCTATGTATCAACGTCAAAATATCCTCCAAATTTCAAAGATGTATGTGTGTACGATTGCATGTGTTATGAGTTTTTATTCACACTAACAAATCATGACTCCTGTCTTTACGAAAGAAATGCAACGCCTATTAAGATAGCCTCTAAATATTTCTTATGTTCATGCTAGCAGCAGAGCTGTGCCGATAGCCAAAAATCAGCCGAATTTGCGTTGTGATGGCTCATTTCAAGTGTACTTCCACAAAGCACAAACGTAGTAGATTTTTGTAAAATTCTATTACTTCTTATACCTCTTATACTAATGTCAGCAACATATTTTCTTGTGAACTAACTTCCCTGCTATGACATTTAATGTATTTCATTGCCAGAGTAAAGTTAAATATTTCACCAGAGCGCAAATAATCAAGCTCGGAAAAAAATTGTAATGCCGCTTCAACACTGAGGTTATATGGGTTAGACCAGCAAAGAAACTTCGTTTTGACACAGTCAAAATACCACTTTATTTTTACAAATTTGACACTCACATTTTTGTGATGGAGTTGCCGTGACGCACTTTTTTTAAAGCTAAATCGACATGACACAAAAACACAAATTTTAAACTTCTATAACTTTGCACACCAAAATGACGGAGTAAAACACGAAAAAATACATCACAAACACGAATTATTCACTTTCGAACACCGGCATGGTTAGAAAAGACACAAAAAAGAACATCGCTGCTCGTCTTCATTTAATTTATTTTTTAGTCTAAAATTTTCTATGACAGCGTACACTGTAGTTTCACCACCCTAATTTTCCTAGTTTGTTTGCTAGAGAGGGTATTGCTAATACTATTTTAAGATATCGAAGTGTGGCGGATCATTGCATATGTCTCATTTGTCAACGTGTTTTGTTTATGTTTCATGATAACAACATGTCAATTCGTTGCAATATGTAAAAATCGGCCTTTTGATTGAAACTTTACTTGTAGACTGAGTGCTTGTTTTAAAATGTTTTGGACAATTTTTTCCATGCTGACATGTCTCAAGTTGTTACTTATTCCATCCTAGTTAGTTTTGATGTAAATCGATCCGGACAGACAACCAAATAATTTGTTTCCATTCAGTAGATCCACCGATTTCGAAGTGCATCGGAACTGGAAGGCATTAACACACAGTCTGCCCGTATCAAAATGGTATTTCGAAGACACCAGCGAATGGACATTGGATTACCCGCCATTCTTTGCCTACTTCGAATACGGACTGTCTCATTTGGCACAATGGTTCGATGCGGATATGTTGAACGTTAACAATTTGAACTACTCCAGCAATATGACCATTCTGTTTATGAGGCTTTCGGTGATCGTGTCGGACATTGTGTACGCAATCGGTGTGAAAAGGTTCGCTTAACAAGAAGAATGCCTTCACAGATGACAGTGAGTTCTAAGATTTTTCTTGTTATCAATTCCAGTTGCATTGACGTACTGACTTCCGGTTCGTTGAAAAAGAATGTTCTCACCCTTGTGCTGCTGGGAAATATCGGACTCTTTTTCGTTGATCACATTCACTTCCAGTACAATGGAATTATGTTCGGCATTCTACTGCTGAGCATCAGCAAAATGTGTCAAGAGAAGTTCGTGCTATCAGCTTTCCTATTTGCGGTGCTGTTGCATATGAAGCACATCTTCATTTATGTTTCACCGGCGTACATTGTCTATCTACTAAAATTTTACTGTCTACGAAATGCCTCACCATTGGTGAGCTTAATCAAGTTGGGCGTAATCGTTATTGGCGTTACAGTTATGTCGTTTGGCCCATTCTACAATCATTTGCCGCAGGTAATAATTGCTTATGACCCCTTGACCTCATTTCATTGCTCTTTGGCTCTTCAGGTCATCGCTAGACTGTTTCCATTTAAACGTGGGCTGTGTCATGCTTACTGGGCCCCTAATTTCTGGACTTTCTACAATATTCTGGACAAAGTCGGTACCAAAATGCTTGGTAGATCAACCGGAAGTAGCGGTATGAACACTGGTGGACTGGTGCAGGAATTTGATCATTTGGTTTTACCATCGATCAAACCGATAACTACTTTTGTGTTAACATTTTTAGCGGCTTTGCCTTGCATTTACAAACTGCTGGTAGCCAAATATGATAGGTACGTTGCCGTTAAATCGGTTTTGTTGTTGCAAATTATCACAAATATGTTTTCAACGTTTTAGGCAGTCAACACACCGTCTGTTCATAAAATCGATTGTAATATGCGCTTGCACATCATTCATGTTCGGCTGGCATGTTCACGAAAAAGCAATCCTCATGGTGCTGATTCCGTTAAGGTACCGTTTATCAAGAATTCATTTGCCTAAATAAGACAGTTTGACTGTTGAACTCCCTGTGCAGTAGTTAGAACTCCCAACTCGTTAAAAGTTCTTTTTTTTATAACATTTCAGTCTCTTATCTATGACCAACAAATCTGGCGCTACTTCAACGCTATTCTTATCGTTCGTTGGCAGCTACTCACTCTTTCCATTGCTCTTCCATCCCGAACTAACAACAATTAAGGTTTTCTTTCTGATATCGTCAATCGTCACATTTTACATCACCACGGCGAAATCCGACGTCAACGCCGACCTTAAATTCTACGAAATGGGCTATTTGTCTGGATTTGCTTTGGTGTTTTGGTATGAGCAACACCTGCAATTCATTTTCGGATTGGATAAGCTGTTACCATTTTTGCCGCTGCTAATCGTAAGCGTTTACTGCAGTGTGGGTGTGATGTACTTTTGGTTACGTTATTACTACTCGTTTCTCGTTGACGTGGAATGTGAAAAAAAATCGTCCACCAAAAAGACTAAAGTGAAATAGAAAATTGTTGTGTTTTTCAATGAGTGCGTTTTCTTCTTATCAAGTTCATTAGAAAGCCATAAGCCGACGATCAGATTAATTGACATAGTACAGTAGGCTCAGTAAGTTTTTTCTTAATTGTTGCACTTACTAGTTGAATCTGGTACTTGGAAAAACTGTATGATAACGGGCTGGGTCTATTTTTGGTAATGTTAACCCAGAAAAATTCCTAACAATTCTGAATTTTTTTCGGAACATTTTTTTTGAATTTACTGTAATTTTCAGAATCAAAATTCCCAAAAATAATCTCTGGTAACAGAGCGGTATTTTTATTAACTTTTGCGATAGGATAGGCATAGAAGAAGAACTACATCTCCTCAGCCCAAAATCGGTGAAATTTTCAATAAAATCAATTTATAAAAATTTAAATTGATAAAAAAGTAGATGAGACAGTGTCGCTCAAACAGTGTTAATATCACATTGATATATTATCTTTAAAATTAATGAAAATGACTAAAAAATGGATAGAACAGACTGGACTACACACAACATCAGTTTTTTAAACGGAATTTTTCCTAAAATGACCTTGGACTTATTAATAAATTCAGTTGCTGTTTTTTTTTCGTAGCGTACTGGTCTTCCAACATGAAAATTTTTCTTCGGTGTTTTGTATAAAAGTAATGTTCCTAGGCATACCCAATCATAATCTTGGTAGTTTGGTGCCCTCAACGAACCGTACACATTAGACCGATATGAATTAATTCTGTGTACAAATATCTGAGTCCAACTTAATCCGGAGATATAATTAACACCAGACAAAAATCTTAACAGCTTCCCAACCTATAGGTGTGGTTCGAAATTCACGTGAATTTAACAATTCGCGTTGTGTTTCATGGTTAAATCCCTTATCATCGGGAGGCCTATATCCAGTAGCGGAAAATACAAAGGCTACAAAAAATATACGTGTATTTCGGCTGTAACATACTTGTTGTTGTGTTTGTAAGATATAGAAGCCCGGCAAGCCTCACCGCTCTACAGTAACCACCTTTGATCATTTAAGTCGCCCTTAGGTTGCCTATTTAAAATACATGAGTTTCGTGTATTTCGTCCACATTAGGACGCTCAGGTAGCTTAGTATGTAAAGGCTCTACCGTAAAGCGGTAGCTCTTGTTGTAGCTCCTTAGAATTGTAACGCATACTGGAGCTACGCGGTGCGCTTAGTTTAAGAAATTTCTTTTGGAAATAAATGAAATTGAAATTGAAAGCGACCTATCGGTCAATTAGAAGCTCATAGTTTTTTTTTTCTAATCATGGATGATTAGTCTTCCCCATTAGTAACATATACTTACGTCACTGATAAGTCAAAAACTGGTACCGTTCTCAACCGTGAATCAGTAGCTCCAATTATGATTTTGGATAGTTGTTATCATTATGAGTGAATGCACAACAGGCCCATTGACAGCTGAGGTGCAAGGATAATCGGTTGTTACTCCTACAAACTATATCCTATCCTAAAAAATTCATCGGAAAAGATAGATATTGATAACGTATGAGTCACGATGAAATTGCCCAGGGGCGCTGAAAACCTTAATCCGCCCCTGCCTGGAATCTAGAGAGAACCCTTTAAATTCCCAGAAGTTCTTTAAAATTCCCAAAATATCGAGAAAAAAATCTCAATTGCTTGTTATGTTACATAGGACGTAGAAGATTTAAAAAAGTTTTTCTTTCAATTTTTTTTGTAAATCAATTCTGAATTCAACACTTTTACTAGAGAAGTCTATAGTGTCAGAATTATATTCTTGAAAACTACGTAGCAGCCTCATTTTTAAATTAAGAAAAAATAAAAATACTTTTCAGGCTAAAACATCAGAATTATAAGAATGATTAGATGTCAGTTGATTATATTATTTTGATAATATGATAAAAAATCACGTACAACCGACAAAAAACCAGAAAGTACCGATGGAAGATAATAATTTACGGTTGAAATATGAGGAACTACCGATAAAAATTAATAAATTACCGATAAAGTATCATAAACTACCGATGGAAAAAATAACTTTTTATCGGTAGTTTTGAATATTTTTGTCGGTACTTGGAAATTTCACTATCGGTACTTCATTATTTTTTATCGGAAGGGTGTTTATCGATAATTTTTTATTTTTTATCGGTAGCATTGAATTTATTTATTGGTCGAATATAATATCCCTATTTTTTAGTATTTTTGACTCAAATCTGTCTTAGACCAAACCCAACGCATGAGTGGTACTCTAAATAGGGTACTGAAACTTGACAGTGTAGCACACAACTGTTAAACACTGTAAAAATAATTTCATACAAAATAGTATTTTCTTTGGCAGTTGTCGACTATTATCACTTTTGCTTGAAGTGCGTCGCACATTCAATGTTTTGTTAAAATTAAAAACGGAAAGAATTAGTTATCAAAGAGTCCCTACCGTCCGAGAGTCCAAAGAGTGCTCAAAGATTTCTAAAAGTTCTCGAAAATGTTCCCAAATAACAGGTCCCGTCCGATTGTCTTAACTGTTGTAGTGTTTCTAGCGTTTATTCGTTGAAAATTGCATTCATCTGTTCATTTTTGACTAAACCGATAAACAATTTTGAGTCTGAAAGTGTGAAATATGTAAGTGTGTATGGTTGATGTCATAGAAAATAAATGAAAAATAAAAAGAGACCGAAAAACTTCCATTTACAGTGTGACTTTAATCGCGTTTGCAATGATATATTCTTAAAAAAACCACTGATAATACCGGGGTATACTTTGGATTTTAGAAAATAATGTGAGAAACGTTTCGAAGCACGCATAATTTTCTTCGAGCTGTATATAGTGTAAAAATGATTTGGAAAAGAGTGTAGACAGGAGTTAAGCATATAAGCAGGAAAAATAAAAGTCTCGTGTGATTTCTTATCCAAATTTTCTCCTACCTAGCTAAACCTTATGTTCGATTCGAAATTTGCCTAACAAAGAGCAAATAGTCAATTTACACGTCAAATAGCCAATTTACACGTTCCACCGTCCCACCCATTATGTACAAGAAAACAACCTGCGTCAATAAATTAAGAGAAACTCCCGCCTTCAATTTTGATGATAAGAATGTGGATTATTTAGCCAAATTTAGAAATTTACGTCTTTAGAGTTCAGAACAGAGTACATTTGGTGCGTGGAGTAACATCGCCGAACACTTGAATCAACACTTAGTTTACGAAACGACAGCTGACGCATCTGGCTACTTTTTACTGAAACGATACAAAGATGTTTTGCGTTTCGTTTCCACGATAAATGCAAAAAACATCCAGCACCTACTTCTTTGATAAAATTGTTTTTCGTTTCGATTTGGGTACACGCTCAGCTCACTCAGGATGAATGTTCTCTTATTGCTACTCTTTCATTTCGAACATACAGAGGTCATATAGATACCTAGCCCATTGACGATGCGTTCAATTATGGTGAATTCTTATTGCAGATTGTCCATGCAGGTTGTTGACTTTTCAATATAGTCATTACCTAACGCCACTTAGAGGTGATTGATCTTTTGAACATATAAGAAAACATTGTCCTACTTATTTGCGCGAAGCAAACCAAATGTACACGTTGCTTAACGTTAACTTCCCAACTAACTAACTAAAGTTATGTAAACCTTTCATACGGAACGGGGTAGAGCATAGAGTTGAAGGATAGAGGGATTATGGAGGAAATTCACTGAAAAGCGTCTGTAAGGGATGACAATTTCATTGAACTTTACACACTGCAGCAGAAAGTACTTAAAGAATTAGAAATGCACGATACTGGAAAATTGGGAAATGTTCCGTAATACCCTGAAAAGTAATACGAACATACAGAAGCGAACAAGTTGAAAAAACAGATGTAAATTGAAGTAAAAAGTAGTATATGGAAATTCTTGATTTTCTCTGCTAACGAACACTTCCACAACGGACTCGAAACAAGGATATGTATGATGCGATTCGATTGGGCTACCATTGTCCGTGGCATGGCATATGTTGTGGAAACTTAACCGACGTAAGACTCTGACGTACGGTTAAAGGAAGAGTGAAAAGAGTTTCAAAACAAATATTTTCGACACAAAATTAATTTAAAATACACTCCGCGTCATTGCTTAAATAACGCCACTGCAACATGTTAATCAATTACAGATAGTCTTTTTTCAATTAAATTCGTTTCAACAAAAGCTGTACCTGTGCCAAGTCAGACAGTCAATTTCAGGAAAAAAATATTTGCGTAGCTTAAGCATGTAGAACCAAATAACATGTGTTCAACTGTGTACAGCTCATATAAACTTCAGTTTGCTCAACAAGTGAGTTAGTAAATTTACTAAATTCAACTGGTACGGATCCAACAATCCCGCAGACTTCGGAATTAATTTGAAATCAATTGCGATGAATATCATTTTTGGTATGTTGATTTACTTGTTCAGTAAACTTTGGGCAGACGAACTGAGAAAATTAATTTACCGTTGGAATGTGTGTTACAAACTTAAAGTAAATAAATAGTAACTAACCCAGGAAATATATTGATCAGCAGTATCGCACACCAGGATATTTAAGGGACAACGCGAACTCACAATAAGTCTGATTTTTTGTTCGGGTCTTTGGAAATTACATGTTATGTGAAGAGGTCACAGAAAAACATCTCTTCTCAATTTGTAAGATCGTTAAAAGGGTCATTAAATATATTGGGAGTCAGAGCGATATGGTCATTTGAGGTGGTAAATGTCATTCCCAGAGATACCTGATCAGACTGATTAAAATTTAGAAAAATTGTGGTGAACGAAGGAGCTGTATCACATACATATGGACTATTTTTGGAAAAATGTTTTCCCATATTTTATTGAATATTCCAACATTTTTCCAGAATATTTATGGAAAAATGTGGTAAAAATTAGGCAAATGTCGGAAAATGTGAGGAAATATTTTCCAAAAAAAAATCTCCGATAAAGGAGACCGTGATTTGCAGACATTTCGCGGACATTAAACATTTTTTTCTCAGTAACTTTCCAATTTCGCGGAGTAGTCGTCAGTTTTTTGCTATAAAGATTGCTATAATAAATAAAATTTTCAATTTAATCGGATCGAGATGTAGTTGTACTAGTTGTACTTTGATTTTGCTAATTTCATTACATTAGCAAACACCGGTCAAAGTTTTACGTCCGCATATCACGATCTTATCTTTAATTTAACATGCATCACACAATGACAAAAGAGAGTTGTGGCAGATAACATAAGTTACCTGAAGACAGATGAGATTTCTCAATCCGTTTTTGTCAGAGCATGGAAATTGTAGCCTTTTATCACATAATAATGAATGCATTTATTATCTGTAGGAGCAGCGTTCCTAATGTTAGTGAACAGTGCGTTAGCCACCGACTATTGCAGAAGCGATCTTTGTCCAGATCCAAAAAAAACTCATATTTGCTGTCGACATCCTGGCGTAAGTTATGCACATGATATTTGTGAAGATTTTTGTTCTGTAAAAAAATTGTAGAAATGGGGCGCGAGAGCTAAATGTGGAGACAATCCCCAGTTGTACAAATTAACTGATTGTGACAAGGAATTTATCCTGGATTTGCACAACAAACACAGAAACGAGATTGCTTCCGGATCTGTATCACGTTTTCCCGGAGCTGCCAACATGAAAGAAGTTGTACGTTTCTCTTATATCCGGCAGTTAAATTCAGAAATTAATATTTCAATTTCCCATTAAGACTTGGAATAATGAGCTAGCCCAAATAGCATGCTACAATGCCATATCTTGCGAAATGAAACATGATAGTTGCCGTAGTACAGACCAGCACAAATACGCTGGACAAAATCTTGCCATTGTTGGACAAACAAAAGGCTTTAAACCCTTCCGCGATGCTTATGAAGATTTGCACACAAAATGGTTTTTGGAACATAAATATTGCGATATGAACAACATTCGCAAATACCAAGGCAAAGCGACAAAGGATGAGTGAGTAGAATGGAAAAAAATATATCCACAAAAGTAAACATTGTTACGATACAAATCAAATTCTTTCTTGTAGCGAACAAATCGGACATTTCACTCAATTGGTTTCGGATCAGGTGGATCAGGTCGGCTGTTGCGTATCTATGTTCCAAAGGGGTGATTTTAAATTCGTGTATATTGTTTGCAATTATTCCTACTCAAACATCTCAAACAGACCAATATACATTGAAGGAAAGCCGAAATGCAAAAAATTCAGCAGAAAATACAGGTCACTTTGCGCTGAGTAAACTGTTATCAAAATTTTCGTTAAATATATCTGATCGTTTCATCTGAGTGTTTTGTTTTGCACCTTTCTCCTCGACGAAGTGCTTTTAAGAGCAATGAATGTTTAGCTACAATTATGGCCTACATATGTGTGGGAATTTTATTTTCGCCGCGCCGTTGGGTTAGCTGTGCTTATTTCGACCGGAAAAAGTAAACCCAAGTTCCTTTGGGACAAGTGGGTTGGCCTGTAGAGGCGCCACATTTTTTTTCATAGTAATTCATTTCACATTTGTCATTACAGAACAGATTTCACCATATAATATGAAGTTGATTCGCATAAAAATAAGCGCAGTAACAGCAGTAATTTTATGACAGAACGTACTGACTCTACATATTACATTTCTTCTTAGTTTTTAAACATCATTATCCTATTGAAATAACTACATTCACAGAACTTAAATAAATGCAAAATTGTACGTTCTACGTAAAGCGTTTAATCTTAGGCAACACTGGGTTGGAGAACAAACAGGCGGGCAACATAGGACAACAGAGAGTATCAAAGTAAAGTAATGACATAACAGTCGAGTGGGACGACAGGTAGGCAAAGTGTAGCGACTACCTTTACAAATTCCGAAAATAATACAAATTCTTCCGATTCATCATTTACCGCGATTGACACTGCCATTGTTCAGTGATATGGTAAAAGTTAACACGTCCCTACATGGCAACCCGAGAGCAAAAAAAAAATGAAGAATCAGTACATTCGTTTCTCAGGTACCTGATATATACTTGAACCAGTCAAGTGTATAATAGTTATTTGAAGTTATATTCTTTCATTACACTGGTTTTCAGTACGAGTCCCTTTCAGTGTACATTGATCTCCCATGGAGGCACCAAAGCACCTGGCAGGGTAATTGAGGCTTTACCACGTCAAATAGAATAGTACTTTGATACCAATAATACCATTACATTAGCAGCCTTAATGGTAATTTTTCAATAACATTAAGAAAAAAAAGGTATGGAAATATTCGCATACTTCGATTAAAGTACTACTTTTTTATAGAGACAGGTCGAAAATAGGTGTAATATATACCTAGGAATATTTTAAGGAAATTAAATTTACAAAAATTCTTAAATTTTTCCATCACTTTTCGTCATTTTATCTAAAAACACAACAGATTGCATCGTAAATGTTGTTTTTACTGCCTTTTTAGGTGTTTTTCATGTCTTTGAGCTTAACTGATTACTTTGGAATGAGATCTATTTGAAAACAAAATTTAGAAATTTTAAGAAATTTTGTGAAATTTGTGAAATTTTTGGAAATTAAATTCCCTAAAATAGGCCCTGATATACCCTGCACATTTTCACGCATTTATTCGTATCCTTTTTGTAATTTCGTTCGGGGTTTACTGATCTGAGGCAAAGCTCATCATAATTATTTGTGCCATTGACAAAAGAGATAGTTTACACAAACATTTCAGGTAAAGTTGAACATACTTGACAGCGGAAAAACTTTACCTGAAGCTTTTGTGTTAATCAAACAAATGATGGAAATAGTGTGTTTACAGACCGTGGCTTCATCTCAGGTCAGTAAACTTCACTGAAGAACCACCGCTTGATTATGATTAAATCAATTAGATTCATGCCCTGAGTGATAAGATATAGCCGGTAGACGCTTTCAATTTTTTTTATTCTTACAGAATCTGTAAACAGACGTCATCAATTAAATAGATAACAACAATCTGTTTCTGAAATTTATACTTCCTTGTTTAATTAAAATTTATTTATTTGTCCAATTATACAAAATTGTAAACAATAAAGTTGCACGTGTAATATTCGATTGTATCGAGGATGTAACAATAGTATTTTTCCTAACGCATGCTAGTTCGCTAAAAAAAGCCAGTTAGCCTAAGTTAGGAACAATGAAGATAACAATGGAATGAACGGTATAACGTGTAAGTAATCTGGAATTAGTGTAATTCTTTACGTCTTGTTTGGAATTTTTATTTTGTTAAGTGGAGGGTTGGAGCCAAGGGTGAGTTTGACATTCATGAATTTTTGTTTTTATTGTAACCATAAAAGAAATTGAAATGGGAAATTGTGGAACGTTAATCTACAAAACATCCCCTAAAACCGGTTGAATATCTTCAGTCGAATTACATAGTCCTTTGTAAGTGACACTTCTACCCGATTTGCATCTGGAAGCAACGGGTCCAGTTGTATATATGGGTTCCGAGACCGCATTCCCAAATGAGTAGTTGCACACCAAATAGTAATTCATTTCATATTCTTCTCCAGAGAAAAATGTCGACATCGCGCAGCCAATGTACTTTGACTTCATTGCCACAATTTGTGTGAAATGACCAATTTTCACCTCACTAACATGGTAGAAAGTAATCAGATCACGTTGATATAAAAATAGAAAAAAATATTAACTTAGTTTCTAGCAGCTGGTAATCATCGATATAAGTCATATTGCAGTCCTTGTATTCATCGAACCAGATATCGAAGTATAGACTAACAATATCGGTCGGTTCGTACGTCCAATTGCCTGTAACTATACCAATATTTTGACCACAAAACCTGAATGAATCTGTAAATTTTATAGAAAGGTGAAAATTTGTTGAGTGAGAACAACATTGATTGGACAGCATATTATTTTACCTGTATTTCGGCACTGGTCATGACCATATTTGCATCTTTTAACATTTAGCTCAGCATGTCTTTCCAAATCCGCACTCCATATCTGAAAATTTTAGTTTAGTGGCTCATTGTTGGGTTTTTGGAATTTTTAAATAAGTTTTTCTTCAAATACCATTTCAGACATACGGTCTGCCTCCAAATAACCGGGTACTTTGCCCAAAGCAATTCTATTCCTTGCTTTGTTATGCTTTTTTAAAATAAAATGTTTCAGCTCCTTTGTCATATTCTCTAGCCACCTATCATCCGAACATTCGCTACTCCAGTCCTATAAAAATGCGAAAAAAAACACTTAATTAAATAAGGCTCGGAACAGGTTTGTGCTGATCTGCTTCTGAACCGAATCATGATTGGAACCTGAATTTTAATTTAGTATTTCAGGTTCAAATCGAACTTGACCTGAACCTGAATTTTCGATTTCTGAATCAACCCGAATTTGACCGGAACATGAATTTTAACTATTGGATTTGACTCGAAGCTGACTTGTACATGGCATTCTTCGGGTCAGATCATATCGGTTTCAGTTATCCCGAAATTTTCACGCCGGCAACATAATTTTTGTACCAAAACGTCCGGGTTACTTGTGAAAGTTAAAATTCAGTTTCAGTAGGTGAAGTTCGGGTTGAATCTGAAATCCTAAATTCAGATTCGGGTTCCGGTCTGACCGAATCCGATCCGTTCCGAACATTAAAATAGGCATTAGTTGTCTTTGTTGAAACAAAGAATTCCAATTTCAAGCATTAGAAACACGTGCTGCTAAGTTTCATTCTCATCACTAACACTACAATCTTTAAGTCTTAAATCCAACGGAATCTGTTCTCCGTCTCAAAACCGATTCATCTATATCTCTTAACGTATCTGACTGATAGAAAACAATGGAACTTATACTTGTAGCGAATGTTATTTTAACACTGAGTGATTCTATTGCTCGTTTGTCCTTTTAAGACTAAATTACACTGCTGTTTTCTGCACATCCAACATGCTGACGTCCTTCAGGGCACAAATCCACATTGCAGTAATCGATAGCGATAGTTGTTACAAAAAGCACAGCACTAGCAGAGAGAATAACTGAAATAGTGGTAGAATGTCGCGTCGTAGAGTATCATTTTCAATTTTTTTTAAGTCTTAAATTTTACCGAAATAATTCATTTTTTTCAATACGTAATTACGTTTCAGATAACAACTTATTAGCTAAATTAAAAATCAATCTTGTTCAAGTGTTCTAAATAGACTGTTAAGATTAGGTGTATACCATCAACTCCTTATATAACCGCGGAAATTAAATATTCGAAACGATTATAACACAAACAAGAAACATTATGAACGTTTCTCTATTGGTCATTCTTGTGCGAAATTCGTTGTTAGATATTTGAAACTTTTTTATAGGCGAAAAAATTCTTCTAATTTTAACATAAAATGTATGATTATGAAGCGTGTCGTGCTGTAGAATTATAATATACAGACAGAGAAGTAGGAAAAAAAAACTCGTCAAATCAGTAAAGCTGTCTTTTATGCGATTGTTTTGCATGTTCGATTGAATTTATGGAATTATTGGATAGCCCAACATCAATATACTATACATACAAACAACAACGACGCTATTTAAAAAAAAATATATTTGTTTGGACAGCATCTGATGTCTCTCATAATGAATGTGGCATAAAAAAAACATAATTTTTTGTTTCCAGTAAATTTAAACGTGCTCGACCGTACATCTTCTTTTATTTATATCAACTGTATTTCAACATTCATTTGTTTGTTAGAGTCAATTTAGATATTAAGCTAGACAGAGTCACGAAATTCAACACCTACGATGGCAGTTGTGTGACAAGATCAAGTTACATTGTTTGTAGAAAATACCCTGCAAACTCTTTCCCAAACTCTCTGACTCTGCCTAAGGTATCTACACTAAAAAGGTATCGTGCAATCTGGCACACGGTGCCAAAAAAACGCTTTTTTAACCGACGTAAAAGGTGAACTCGCAACCGCAAGTTTATTGCTGCAAATGCTTTTTAGCCATGTCATCGACTTAATGACTCCTTTTACAAAATTTTGGTATCGAAAAATCGTGTGCGAGTTCACCTTTTACGTAGTTGAAAAATGCGTTGTTTTAGCACTGTGTGCCAAATTACCCCACGCCACTAAAAATGGAAAGATTTTTTTTACAATCCCGTATTTATACTCTAAGAAACTTGAGTTTAGAGGTCGGAACAGATCAGATTAATCTGAAAATTTTCAGATCAGATTGAGAAATTTTCAGAACAGATCTGAACTGAATCTGAAAAATTGTATCTGAAATTTTCAGATTCAGATCAGATTACTATTGAATTGAATCTGATCTGAATCTGAAATTTCAGATCACTTGATTTCAGATTCAGTTCGGATAAAAACTGATTTGTCTGATTATCTGAAAAATTTGTATGAAAATTTCACGAAATTGCAAAAATTTTCAGATCAATCTGAAAAATTTCAGATCAGATTGCAAAAATTCAGATTTTCAGTTTTCAGTTTGAATTCAGATTTGATCTGAAATTTTCAGATTCAGATCAGATAAATTTTAAATCAATCTGAACTGAATCTGAAAATTTCAGATCGTCTTTTTTCAGTTTCAGATCAGATAAAAGTGATCTGTTCCGAACTTTACTTGAGTTCATTGAATTTGTTTTTTAGAAAAAGTGATTTCGATTTTGACCATGGTAACAGTTATATGCAACAGTCCAGCCGTTCTATTGGCGTGTGTAAATAGTAGTGATAAAATCCATACGAAATATTTGTCTATTATTTTGTTTGCTAAAACGAAATCCTATCTGTTAATGTTGACATTACCTGTCTGTGTTTAGGGGGGTAAATTGGGTTCTCGCACACGCAAATAAACCTAACTACTTCCAAGTCTTTATTTTTGAACGTGAGATTATGCTTCTCAGAGAATGTACGGGACAATGGCACATGCAACCATCCTCCAAGGTGTTAAAACACTACTTAAAATTAATCTCTGATGTAGAAATCAGTGGGGCTTCGCTTCATATTTATTAATAATATGATAAAAATCAACAAAGTTGAGAAAGCCACTATTCGTACGTCACCCTCATTTGAACCGCATTGAAAAATACAACTCATTGAAAGTGCACCTAAACGTCTACTACATCCAAGCAATTGTTGGTAAACAATAAAAAAATCGGAGAGAATAGTATGATCAAGGGTTAAGAGTATGAGTACATCTCGGATAACACTACGATGTCAGTACATGTCATGGAGGTGTCCATAGAACAAAAATTATGTGTACCGGTACAGACAGGTCGAAGGCCGATAAGGTTGACAGCATCATGAAAATAAACCAAATTTCGTTACCGCCGTCTGTAAAGGGTTGAAACTATTTTATTTCTGTCACTTTCGGTAGCTGCCCTTATAGATTCGGCTACAAGGACAATATTTACGTCTACCGCAAATGGCAAATGCTTCGATTAACCTTTTTCGTATGGAATTTTCTCTAGATTTATGTGCTTTTTTCGACATGTGGGATTTTTCTTCATCTAAGATCGAAGGCCCACGATAATTTCATTTATCTACCTAGGTGAAATAATAGCAGTGAAAAAGTGCTATTACTTCGCCGTCGGTAGATAAAATAGCGTATTCAACTCTGTCCAAATGTTTATTTAGACACTTAAGGTTACAACACTCGCCTTCGGCTCATGCAATAACTCCCCAAGTGTGTAAATAAACATGTGGACAGAGGTGACTATTATCACATATGCTCAAAATATGCTTCGGATGTCAAAATTACTTAACTAGAAGAATAATTCAAAAATTACACTTCAGGTCTATGTTGTTGTCTCGGTATCGCTTATGTGATAAAATAGAGTACACACTTGTCACGAAGAAGTCGAGGCTTGCCGAGTGAGTAAAAGTATCCGAGGTCTTCAGCCCGAGGTACTTTTACTCATCGTGATACGAGATATCAAATTATTTCACGTGTAAAGTATAACGTTTTACTTTAAAAATGAGGAAAAAGGTTTTCACTAGTGAGGGAATATCCACTTTACCTCACTATTACAGTATAGTACATTACTATGCAAGGGAAGTAAAGTGATATCTCGTATCCAGATGAGAAAAAGTATCCGAGGGCGGCAGCCCGAGGTACTTTTACTCATCGTGATACGAGATATCACTTTATTTTCCGTGTGTAGTACGACGTTTTACTATGCGAGTGATGTAAAGGTTATTGCCTATACATGTAATAGCCTTATTACATGCACCAGCATAGTAAAATATATTACATCGACATATTGGGAAAAGAATGTTTTTGTCCCACCGAGTATTAGATATTATTAGTATATTACTTCCGAGGTTCCAAGTTGTGTATTCCGCACTTGTCAAATACACAACTTGGAACCTCGGAAGTACAATGCTTTACGTGATTAGGCAATGTAAATGAAAATGAAACATGCCGTAACACGTAAAATCTATTAGATCGTTTACTGAATTTTTTTTGAAAATACTTTTGTGTTTTCACAGTCGGACCGTTATTTTCCTGTGTATCGTATTCGTCGCAAGCCCTTGTTGAGCTAAAAATACTTTAATTTGCATCGAAGTATCAATACGCTGTGTTATGTAACTAGATTACAGATAAGAAATTTATTCAATGACTTAATTTGGTCATTCATACAACACCATACCAGGCATCTTTCATTGTTCCGATTCCGACAAAGAAGTACCATTTTGTCTGCCAATTCTTTCCAATATTATTTAAATTGCCACAACGAAATCAGAACAGAATTGTGCCGACAAAAAAGATGTTTTGAATAATTAAAATAAAAAATTCTTTTAAAATTGGCGGCATCACACGTCCTCGGATAGATCAATCAGTTAAATTCAAATTTATTGGGTGATTATTTTGCCGCTATCTACCGATTGTAAATGAAAAATTACGATTTTAAGGCAAACATTGTTAAAAATGGATAAAATCCAATTTTAAGAAGATTAATTTGACAATGTTGTGGTGTTATGCAACACCTTTTTACACCTGAGATTTAAGTTTTAATATTTTGGAGAAAAAAAATGTTTTATTATTCGGTTCGACTCATTAGAAGACGATTTATTCTCGAAATGATAAGCTAAGTATTAAGTGGCTGATACACCATCGAGTGTTTAGTAAGTTTTATTTTTTCAGTTTGTTGCAACTAGTCTGAATGTGAATGACCGTATCCGATGCATTGAGAATTTGTAAAAGTCACAGCAGCAAGTTCTTATTGTATTCAATATGCCTGAAGGAGAATGACCAATTACCTTCTTTCATACGATGTTATTACAGACTTGGTGTTGGTCCATGTGTTGTAACCTTAACAATGAACCTCCCGTCCGTCGACGGAATTAAAATCTTTATCAAAATGGTAAATTCCGGAGCACCGATCAGTTTGGTTTTGGGCTTCAATCGATATGCTGTTCCTCACTTTTGGTAAGTTTAATCAAAAATTTTGTTTTTCTTATAATGAACAGACGATAAAGAAAATTGTTGCAGCAGTTGTGATTGTCTATGGTGCAGTGAGTGTTATGGCAACGGATTATTGTAATCCAGGTCTTTGCTACGGGTATGGCAAACATATTGGTTGCGATAATGACGGCGTAAGTATTTTCGATTGAAGTGAACTGCGGAACTTGGACGAAAGAGTTTTTATTCTCAAATTTAAGGATTTTAGTCCCAAGTGTCCGGATAATCGGTTGTTGGTAAACATGACCAATAACATGAAATACTTTATCCTGAACAAACATAACCAACTCCGAAGTTTCGTGGCAATGGGTCAAATTGATGGGTATGATTCGGCGGACAGTATGGCTCAGATGGTAAGGAGACGAGTTTCAATACTTAAAAGCATTTCAGTTTTCTCATTTTACCTTTTTTTCTGTGTAGACTTGGGACGATGAACTAGCTACCCTAGCTGAAATGAATGTTAAAACCTGTAAATTTGGCCACGATAAATGCTTCAAAACTGGTAAGTTGACCTAGTTAAGGACGATAAGTTAAAGCAAAATGCTCAAGCGGTCCCATTTCACAGACAGATTTCCATTGGCCGGTCAAAATTTATACGAAATCCGATCGTCGTCGAAATTCAAATGGTCTTCATTTAGCGACGCCATAAATTATTTTATGGATCGATGGTTCACCGAACACATAAACGCTGACATGAATGTGATTGATCGCTACCGGTCGAATGGGTTCGTCTAAAATTGCTTGTTGATCATTCGACGGGATAAATCAAAATTTGTTTGCCTTTTTAGAAGGAAAATCGGTCACTTTACGCAAATCGTTTCGTCCGAAAGTACAAAGGTTGGATGCGCAATGGTCATGTACAAGAGAAATCGTGATGTGACGCTGTATTTCGTCTGCAATTATTCTTTGTCTAACATTTTGAACGCTCCCATCTACACGTCTGGTGAACCATGCTCTAGATGCTCTTACGGTTGTAGTACCTTATATCCTGGACTATGTCTAGCAAATTAAACTATTTTATGCTGATCGTTGTGATTGTTTTTAAATATTTTGTAACGATGGATGTACGTACTGCATATTATTAGTATGATCTTATTTGAAACAATTGGATTTCGCAGGTCGGTAGTGAGGCTGGAAGGTTGTAGATCATAAGTCCTTCCACGAATTACATCAAAATCGTCATATTTTCACAAAAAAAAAAAATTTTTTTAACAATGTCCAGCAAAGCATGTTTGCCACTTTATTCCTTTCCAAATTTGTAGCACACCATTCAGTTTTAAAACGTATCAAAGTGATAGCTTTTCTATCGCTTTTTAGTTCTAACATAACTCGCCGTTGCCCTGAGATGCGACCCGTTCCAGTAACATTTTCCACAGCCCTGTTATAAAGACAGCAAATAACACAGTTGGTATAGTAAATTGCCGTTTAAACGATCAACTGAAAACGCAACGCTTACCTCGCAGACATAAAACGATGGATACAAGTTTAGAGTTTCCTTTCTGATAACAGATATGTGAATCGGTATACCATTGGTGGTGATTCTTTTCTCCTTGCAATATGGCGTTAATTTACCTTAAAATGAAAAGTGAATTAGTGACGCTTTACAAATGTGACATTGCATTCAACGCATACGTAATGTCCAACTTCTTGCTTTTTGATCGTTCAGATAGGAATCGTGAGACTGCGGTGCCGGTGTTGCTAGTGGTATTCTGGTCATTTCACTCATTTCATTTTGGGTCACGTACAAGAATTCGTTGCCATTGCATCGTATGCATCGACTGAATGCGTTTGCCTCGGTTACCGTTAAGTTAAAGTAGCTGAGCACCTCTTGCAATTGATCATGTCGCTGATCATTTGCAACGTTGTAACAATGTCCGGGTGGTAGAAATTTTGAGCACTAGGAGCGACAACAGATTGAGTCAATGATCGCAAATATTTGCGTCGGCCCGTGGTCACTTACCCGAACATAGAAATTTCCCCGTGTGAGAAAGTAACGATTTTCTCTTTGAGCAACTTGAATGTAATGATCGATATTGTCGTTTGAAGTTAACGAAATGGCATCAATACCGACTTTCCGTAACGCCCTTGATAAGCCACCCAGCATTATATCACAGATGAATTTCACGTTGGTTACTCTATCGATAAACCGGACATTGCGTGAACAGCAGAAGAAAAAGTGATCACAAAAGTCTTACCCAACACTATTTGGATTAGGACCAACCGCTTGTACTACTGTGGTTGCAGCTCTTTTTTGAGAATTTGCACTCAGCACCGATTTCTTAAGTACGATTCGACTGCTCTTTCTTTCCGTCAGAAAGGTATTGATGAATTCATTGAAATCGATTTCGATTCGATTGAATTCTCTTTCGATCACATCATGGATTTCGATCAAACAATATGCGTCCAGGGCTGGTAATGTTCAAATGAAGTCTTTGAGTTTAACGAAGAAAATTCTCTTTTCGTCGGACTTACCAGCATATGTCAATTGATCCTGGCGTAGCGGTCGCTTTTCCCAGTTTGAAAATTGATTTGATTTATCCAACTTTCGGCCTAGACAAAGTTGCACCAAATTGTTCAATGACGTGCCGCCAGTTTCTTCTGAAACTATTTTCAAATCGATTAGAGAACTGCGGTGCAATCAATCGCATAACGCAATGTCCTTACGTTCGTAGGGAAACTTAAATTGTGACATCGAATGGAGTCTGTGCCACAATTCTTGCAAGTCTAAATACGAAGTTAGTGCCAACGAAGACAAGTTTAGACCAGGAATGAGCTTTTGAAACATCGCCAAATCGTTGGTCGGCGAAAATCCTATTTAGAATGGGAAATGTTTTCACGTATAGCCAATCGGTATAAGCAAACAACACGTACCTAACTTCAGAATTTCCATGTTATTAAAAATCTGTCGACCCAATTGATTCCAATCATCGTTGTTGATATCTAGCTGTATAACATCGACCAAAAACACCTGTTGCCTAGTCGCCTAATAGGACAACAAAATTTCAGTTTCGCTGTCAAGTCGACTGATGCGTCTAATTTTCTTTTCTTTTTCAATTACCAATTGAATCAATGCAACTTCGTTGGTGGAAAAAAATGTGGGCTTCCATTCTGCATCGAATGCCACCATATTTTCACGGGTCAACGTTCGTAACATTGCGAAGAACTTGGTGCGAGTGTCAACAAGATGAAGCTGTGACGATTCCAGTGATAGCAAATGAATTGATTCAGCTGTTTCGTTTGCATGAGTCATTGATGAATCGATTTCCGAGTCTGCACTGTCTGACAGTGTTCTTTCACCGTTTTGATTTTTACTACGGAGGAACAATCAGCGAATAGTTCTCAGCGATTTGATTTTGAATCTTGGACTCACCTCTGTTCAATGTAATCGTTTACCAAAGTTGGCAGATTTTCTGCCGGTATTCGGAAGTGTCTATAACGATAAAATGTCGTTGACATGGACCAAATAAATTTAGTTAACAATAAATCACCTTGCCCAGAAAGCCCCCTCTGCATAGTCACCGTAATTCGTACATGAGTCGATCAACTCCATTTGCAACGAAAGAGAGTCCACCGGTACGGTCTCTTTCACCATTTCTTCCCAGGAATCTTTGTCTGTGCCGATAAAATATTGGATGAGACATCAACGAAATTGGAGAAATTTCAGAATTTACTTAGGCTTTTCTCGCCGTATTTTTTATGCATCAGAAATTGCAGAGCACCATAGTTTTTCGATCTTATCACATTCGGAATTGTATCATTGGGAAGGGAGTACAATTTTGCCAATCTTATAATCAATTTTGTTAACGGTTTCGATTGCAGTTTATTGAATTTGACATCGGGATAGTTGTACTTGCTGCAGAACACGAAAATAAAATTGATGAAAATTGATAGCAGGGTCGAATAAGGTCGGAGCATCTGCTTACAGAATAATGTTGCTGCAATTGTGTGACACACTGGACGATTTATTTAAAAACGAGTCAAGCAGTTGTACTAACGGTTTTCGCAAATGAACCGCTTTAACGAGATATTCTTCAGCAATTGATATTTTATCTTGCAATATCAACGGTAACACTAATTCGTACAGCGTAAATTCATGGAATAGTTCCAATTCGTATGCCAATTGACTTGCCTGAAAAAGAGAAGGAAAATTCACGATACTTATTTCCACGCCACTAGCTCGTTACACCAAAGAGAGCCCCTACAGGCCCCTACTTTTCCTACGAGCATTCTCAAGAACAATCAAAAATATTGAGGATTTGAAAAAATTCGCAAGAATTTCGAGAATTTCATGAAAAATTGAAAATAAATTTCACGAAAATAGGCTGGCCAGATGAACAAACATTTTTCGAGGGAAAAAAACCTATGAAAATAGTGTGACTAGTGTGACACGATTCTTTTATTTTGTATGGAACTGAGTTCAATGATTTCGAGAAGACAATATTGACATTTCTTATTCTCCGTCTAGCTAGGGTACAGAGTCCATTTTTAGGAATTAAATTCTTCCAGCTCCTAAAAATTCTTAAATTTTTAAACGAAATTAGTTGGTTGGAATCAAAAACATTAAAAAGACTGAGAAAGTCATAAAAAGGACATGGGTATTTCGATGAGCGATCTTAGGAGTCCATGTATTGTGAAAATCTCTTGCAAACTTTAAGAACTTTCTAAGAATTTAATTCCCTTAAAATAAACCTTGATATATACCTCTTTGTAATGGTGTTCCCGAATCAGTTCCCGGATTTTATCAACGAACAAATGACGACTGCTCATCAAATCGAACGTTACAACGGCAATTTTGTATAAATTTGGCTGGCTTTGCTTCTTGATAAAATTGAAAGCCACCATTCGTAAATTATCGTCGACAAATTGATCTGACCGAATATCATTTGTTTGCTTGAAATTGTAAAGGTCTTCCAGTACTGAAAAAGAAATGAAATTGTTTTTCTCTTTTAAAGACCCGCATAGACATCCGTAAAGCCCGTCTGCTGTTTTCCTAGATTTTCAGATCAAAGTAAAATTTACTTATCTATACTAGAGCCCAGTCCTCTCCTTCCTAGAAAGCTGACGGGATTAATGGATGTCCCCCAATTAATAAATAAATTTAGGTCGAAAACTCATATCGATCTAAACCAATCAGCGCTTCACTCCCAATTTACATAATAATAATGGCTAATAATGTGAAACAATGTGAATGAAACAAATTATTTTGTTTCATGCGAACGTCATTCTTATCGCTAATTGTGGTATTTCGACCTATAAAATGGATTCGTACCCTCTCAATTCTTTTATTTACAAGTCGATTTTTCAAGAATGCAGGTTGCAAATCTTATCGTATATCATATTTCATACCTCCTAGGCATAGTCAAGCTGGTTTCTTGTGGTGCAAGAATCAGCAATGGATATCTCATAGACATTGAACAGGCTCCGTACATGGCTAGAGTTGGAAATGGTTATGGTAAATGTGGAGGATCGATTGTGAGTAGTCAGTTCATTCTCACGGCTGGACATTGTGAGTGTACTGTTGGTTCATTTGAAAATAGTTTGGATTAATTCTGTTCGTTCTCAGGTGTGAGTTTTGATTTCGAGCATTCAACTCCGAAAGTGATAGATCCAGAAATGTTCGACATACGTGTTGGATCAGCATACTCGGATGAAGGTGGCGAGCTATATAATGTCGAAGCTGTATATGCTAAATTTGAGAATGGCGGCAATGACAACGACATCGGAATGCTCAAACTGAAAAAACCAATTTCTTTAGATGGTTCCACCAAAAAAACCATTAAATTGCCTCGCACCACTTCATATTATCCAAAAGACGATACAGACGTTTATATTCAAGGTTTTGGAACTAATCCGAACAATCCTGACACCTACCAAATGTCTAGAGCAAATTCGCACACTATAACTACAGATCAGTGCAATAATGAACTGAAAGGTGAAGCCGGAGTAACTAAGGAGAGGCAAATTTGCGCTAAAGGAGACAATGATGAATCAGGACCGTGTGCAGTAAGTTTTGCTTTGAAAATTCAAGAGTTCTAACTGACAGCCTTCTAGGGTGATTCTGGAAGTCCTTTGGTCACCAGAGATCGTAACCCCACTCAAATTGGAGTGGATTCCAGAGGTCCAGGCGGTTCTAGGGAAGACTGTAAAAATCAAGGAGGCGGTCAACCGTCCGTTTTTACTAGCGTTTCTGGAAACCTAGATTGGATAAAAGGTGTCATGAATGGATCAGTTAAGCCAAATTCTCCAGGATCTACTGCTGAAAATCCTTCAGGTCCTGAAACTAAATCCGAAACAGAAGCAAAAGATTGCCATAAAAATTCGAAACCCACACCTAAGCCGACGTGCCATACCCACAGTGACTAAGATTTAATTTCATTTTAAATTTTGCTTTCGAGTTTGGAAAATTTAACCAATTACATTACGTGTTGCCTGACCTTTAGTTTTTTCGACTACTTGACACTATAGAGTGAAGAAATTCCTAGCCACATTGCTTCACCCATCTGAGTTCCCCACTGTATAGACCTTGTTTTGCTTGAACTAGGAATAACAGTTCCGTTTTTTCACCAATCAGCGGAAAAGGTAGTTTTTTTTAGACTTTCTATGTTGCCGATAGAATTTGTGTGAATTTATCATGTCAGTTATTAAGAAGGTGCTAAAAATTCCATTCAATATTTCTCGTGAACAATTAGGTTCAGTCAAATCATAATAGCTCCCGTAAGATTTTAAAAAAATATCCAAAAATGTCATTTAATGGTGGACTTACTTGCATACGCTAAACTATTTGATTTTGACAAATTACTGTTGCAATTCGCATACAACTTTAAGGAGTATAAAAATGGATTTGAACAATTGGCGAAAAATGAGAAAAGCTTATGCGTCAAAGTTGGACCACGTTTGTCTGCAATTAAGTAAAAAAAAATATTTTCGCTGAACACATAATACGAAACCATCAGTCCGGTGGTATTAGGTGTACGTACAGCTTTTCCATGTTGTTTCGATTTGTTGAAACCAGCTTTTCACTTCTGGCTCTAAGGTAGCATCAAATTTGTGACCATTTAAGCCAGCATTTTCGGTTATATCAGGTAATACAGTAATCTTCATATTTTCACATGTCTTTTTAATGCTTGCCATGGAATATCCTTCGTCCTTGAACATTTACGAATGATTCAATAAAAAAAAATATTTCAAAATTTTTTGATAACTACGAGCATACCTCATCGCTGTCTTCATAGCCGCCTGGCACAGCATTTTGATATTTCGATGATGACATAACAATAAGATACTGAAACGATTAAAGAAGTATTAGCATGGATTTCACTATTTAGATATTAGATCAGAATCTGTGGTAAGAGAGAAAAAACATATATTTATTTTACCGACATTTACAATAAATGTTAGCCTAATAGACTCGGAATACTTGTCTAACTTCATGAATTAAAGTACGGTTAATTTTGGCTAGTAAGTTTAGGGAAAAAAAAATTAATCAATCGAGTGAATGTGATAATGCAGAATTTTGACTGAATAATCCAAAATTATTTTAACAATTGTATCAGATAGCAACTTAGAATATTTTTACTCAATTCATTAATAGATCCAACAGTTTAAATTGAACTATTTTTAAATGTGCCATGTTTCACAAGTTTCCCCACATTTTCCAGAATTTTCTCAAATTTCCCCAAATAAAAAAATGGGAAAATTGGTGGAAATCTACAAAAATGATTTTCCAAAAATAGTCATCGATTTGTTATGCTTTTTTTCGGTGTAAAATAACAACTGAAGGGACAGATAATCTCGAAACTCGAATGTAAAATACGAATTCGGAATAAGAAATAAGAATTCGAGAACTTTGGAAGCAACGATTTTCTCCTGGAAAAGTATGTTTGTTAAAATTGGCTCACTACATCATAAGCAACTACTCTTGGAGTGAGGGTAAGTCGCCTTAATCAGCCGTAGAATAAATAAAAAGATTCTGTGCAATTGAGTAAATTTTCACAATTTTCTATTTTTTTATTCAAAGGGTACAACTGAACTGAAGACCGAGTATTATGTCAACACTGTGAATTTACTAGTGTTCTAGAGTTCTTTTTAAATTTGATGGCTTTAGTTTTGGCTCGTCAAGTATAACAGATATAGATTCGGTTCTAAACGGAAAATTATACAGTTTTACGAGTTCATGCATCACAAGAAGCAATACATCTAGTCAAAAACATTCTAATTTTCAGGTCTAGCAAGTTCCACAGGCCACGCCACGGCCTAGATTTTTAGGGTGGATTTTATAGACATGCATTTGACTTTTCGTGCTGGAAAATGCAGTTTCACACTTGGATACATGTATTCTTCTAGCGTTGAGTACGTCCTAAATGCAGGTTCGTACGGGACTACCGTCACAGCGATCTGCTGCGTTCTCAATAGGTTTAAGATGAGCGTTGATTGTTTCTCATCTAAAGGAGAAATGGCATAAAAATAAATCGAAGAAGTTTTTCTATCGAAAGCGTTTAATTAGAGAATGTTCCCAGTACATGCATCAACCGTCTGCTTTCACTTTCAAACACACCGGAAGCAGCTGATTCACATCAATAAACAGATTGAAATCATTGCTACTCTCAAGCAAAACAACAAAGCTGTGAGATCTCAATTTTTCGACTGTTTCATTCTAAATAAAGTGTTTTTCTTTTTCTTCTTGCCCTAAAATGTTAAATACGCAAAAACCACTAACATTTGAAGATAGAATCACACGTCTGAGATGCATTTCATACTTTTAATTAATATGCTCGCTCACATATAGCTAATTATTGCGTGTAAATCGGCCTGGCCTGGCGGACTATCATTAATAGTGTCGCTTATCAATAACGGTAATGTGAACACTTCTAGGAAATTGTTGTTGTTATTATTGTTATTTACCTATCGTTTTGTTTATGCTTTCAATGCTCAGCTGCTGTCCAATGTAGCACACAATAATGCTGACACTTGACAAAAGATGCGAAATACAAAACCCATTTTTGCAATATACATAAATGATCTGGTTACTTACTTGCAGCACAATCAAAAGGCAAACTTTGCTCTTCTAAAATTATTGTGTCAGCGAGTGTAAACGGAATTTACAATTTGATATTTCAGTAAACACGAACTGACATGACACATAAATATCGAACTAGCTCTGATCTATCAACATCCCATAAAATCATTTTAGATGGTCTAATTGTATACGGTTTATGTTTATTTTTGAGAATCAAAGTAAATTAACCATTTGTTTTAGGTCAACAACCCACGAACACTTACTGTGGTCAATCAGAAAAATAAATTTTTAATTATTTGATATTTTTGCGACTTTCAGTTTGGTCAGTCGATTGTGAAACATCTTACCAAGTTAATTTTATGTTTTGTACTCGATTAGGTTATTTGATTCGTTATAGAGTAGAATAAAAAAAATATTTTCATGGATTTTTTTTTGACAACTTCTTGCATGGGTATGAAGGGTATGAACAGCTCACATCACTAAAACCCATCACATCCATCTAAAATGAACCAACCAAACAAATCTGTTCACTTGCTAAGAAAAACCAAGGTAGTTGTGTCGGCAGGTAATGCGATTCAGACGCAAGGCCCACATTAGTTTGATTCTAATGGCACTATTTTTTGAAAATGGTTGACTATGATCTATTTGTATTTCACAAAATATTGCAAAGCTGTAAGCTTTGGGGAGCTCACGCAAATCAGAATTTTGTTAGATACGCGTCAACACACGACTTCTGGAGATTAACAATAAAAAAAATCATCGTCACGGCGACAAGAGTCGTCACAGGAGGTGAATTTTTGTATGAAATCCGCCATTTTATCATCAACTGTGATGTGTCACCCGCGTATCTTTATCTACATGACCTCCCCAAAGTTTACAGAGTGGAAAATATTGTGCTCCTCACAAAATAGATGGCTCAGGTTCCTAAGCTTTGTGTTTTTAAAGAGGCGCACATTTCTAAGCAATTTTGTTTTGTATTTAACGAAAGCAAGAGATGGAGTTTGTATCGAACTTTCGTGCCACCGCACATCTGATTCGGTTTGTATGGCATTACTTCCGCCTATATATCTAACACACACACACACACACACCCACCCACATCAAAACTGCAAAAGTTTAGAATGCTAATATAAGAAATGAATGTACATACCAGATACAGCCGATTCTATAAAATCGGTCAATTTATCTCGAACGCATTCATTATTTTCGTCAAATAATATGAAAATGAGTGCATTAGAATCCTTTTTTTAAATTGCTATGTCCTCCGAGGTGAATTCTGTTTTGTGTGTGCGGTGTGTGCACATCTAATAAAATGGCGATCTACGTGACCTCCCCAGCAGGCGCGCCGAGTACAGTATTGCGACTGTTGCCATTGCAACATACGGCGAAACGCGAATAAGAAATAAAAATTTTACTGAGATTTCTTAGTTCCTAGATCTCGACCTTGATTGCTACTTTGCTACACAGAAATCTCGAAAATCTGCGAAAATGATTTTACTGCTCGAGAGTATATTACAGTAGAGCCTATGCATGAGAGCTATTACACAAGTCCGAAGATCTTATAGAGTAAATTGCGTCAGATATAGAAGTGGAAGGTGCGAAATGCCAGAATCAACATTGTTGGAGTCACTTAAGACTTAAGATGGAAGCTAGATTAGACAAATATGTCAGACCTTCTGAGAGAAAGTTCGAGCTGCTCCAAAATTTTTTAGGGAAGTATTTAAACAGATAATCCTAAAATGATAAATTGTTATCCCAAAAAATAATTTTGATCAAATTATGTCCCAAATTTTTTTCTATCCTGAAAAAAGGATTTTGATATCCCGACAATTGATATTCCACATTTTTTTTGATTTCCTTGAAAGATAAATTCGATGTCCTAGAAATAGAATTTCTCCTTTTATGAATATGAATGTAAAGCTGTTATCTTAAACCTTATGAAATCTATTCTTATACAAACGATAACGCAGCTGAGGGGTTCTGCTCGACCCTAATAGAATTTCTCCTTTTACGAATAATAACGTTCGCCCCAAAGGAATATTGCACAGACGTTTCGACAACTTCGGACTTCCTGAAGAGACGACGAGTTCCTGTAGCAACGACGATTAGTCATCGTTACTTCAGCAAGTCGTCGCTTCTAACCATTTTGTAAATGGAATATTCCTTTTACAAAATATGAAAGAAGTGTAGAAACTACGAGAAATACCGGTGACCTACCCTTGATTTCCACTTACGCCGTTTACGCTACGTTTGCTCTCCGTTTACTCTTTAAACAATAAAAAAGAGGCGTGGTTTGGCTCAACGGATGCAAAACGGCATAAGTGGAAATTAAGCATTACCGACTAGTCGTCGTTTCATCAGGATCCCATAGTTTCTTCGGTACGTCATTGATACTCATGTTGTCGAAACTTCAGTGCAATCTAGGGAATTTGTCTGTTTACGAAGAGTAATGTACATCCTTTTCGGATGACCGACTCGTGAGTTAGACCCCTTGGTGTGAAACAGGCACAGGGCGGCAAGCAGTTTTTGCTTGTAGGTCGGCCACATTTCAACATATTTCGTCTGTTTTGGCTTTATTAGATAGGTATTGACCGTACCAATCAGGGAAAAAAAAGTTTTTGAAATTATGTTCTCCGGAGCGTGAGCTAGGTCTCTTGGAGTGAGCTCTTATCTGGCTACTAGGCCGTACAGTGAACGTGGAGTATTTTGTCAATATCTCGAGTAAATTTTGACCGAATTTCATGATTTTTTTTGTTTGAAAGGTATTAACGAATGTAAAGCGTCGGAAAATTTCCGGTCTCCTAACAAAATGGCTGCCGGTGGCCATATTGGATTTTAATAAAAGTGATATATATTGGGAAAAATGGTACTTAGAGTGTTTCTGTTAACATGGAAATAATTTGTTATGTGTGTGGGGTGTTTCAGGCATTCCATATATGGACATCTATATATATCTATATTCACCTATATTGAGCTATATACAGGCATATAGAGCTATATAATAGCATATTCATCTGTGAAATGTTTATTTATATAGGTAAATATAGCGGTATATAGCTGCTTAAATAGGAATTTATGAAAGTTGACTTCGTACGGGGCTGTTTATATTGCCTCCGGCAATTTATTTGTATATGCTGACATGGCAAAGAAAGATAATGTAAGTGATTTTAAAGGGCGAATAGCTTTTCAGTAGAGAATGAAGTAAAAGAAATGAAGAGTTTCACAGTAAAGGCTTTTGATACGAATAGGTGTTTCGTACGGGTCGGCGTTAGCTATGTTCTTTTTTAGGATATAAAAATTATTTTTTAGGACTACCATTCTACCATCCGTACAGGATATTAAAAATATTTTTTGAGGATATCAAAATCAATTTTTGACGCTATCGTATAATTCCATGTGGAGACATATTTTGCGCAAAATTTGCACTAACGCACTAGTTAGGGAAATTGCTGTTTTGTAATTTAATTGCTTCCCTGCTCTTAAAGCAATTAGTTTAGATTGCAACATACGACCAAAACAAAAGTCGGCGCGCCTGCTCCCCAGCAGTCTATAGCCTTGGATGTTAAGCACATTTTCCTCTGGGACTGTTCACTTATTTAACTAAAATGAATTCGAAATAATGAACGGAGTGAACTGTTCATACGGTTTTCATTCATTCGCTCTATGCTGTAAGTCATTTTGCATTTTTATTGTCAGTCAACGATTGAATTGGATTTACCGCAAGAATATCAACTTAGAATGTTATTATAAAAACATTTTAACTGCAATTCTGGTGATATTTATTTGTTCTTCTGATGTAAACGCGTCCCATAAACCACAGCAGAACAAGTGCGACACAAATCCAGCCAAAATGCAAAATAAAGAAGGTTCGTACATTGACGCATCATAGCTCGTATATATCATATAATGTGGTTGACAATGTTTGTTTCGTAAAAATTCGTAACTTTTGTTTGTTTGGCTTTTTCTTACAATTAGATCGATCACCATCACCATCTAGAGCTGTCGATCGCTCAAGTCGTTCTAGATCACGCAGTTCAGTCGAATCGAATGCGCATTCTTCACCGAGAAAGTCACGGTCAAGAAGCCGATCCACATCACATTCTGCACACGACAGAAGTTCGAAAAGTAGAAGTAAGTCTGTTGAGTCGGAGACACCTCTAAACTCATCTAGAGAGAAATCACAGTCACCAAGCTCCCCAAAAAGTCGATCGCGTTCAAGAAGTGGTAGCCACCAGCCCGATGTTGTTGAAAATGGAAATTGTAAAGAAAACTCGGATCCGAAAAGTCGCAGTTCCAGTCCAGATAAACAAGCTGAGAAAGAACGAAGTCGGAGTCGCAGTCGAAGCATAGTTTCAGTTGGAAAGAGAGGTGGATCCGTTGGAAGCAATCACTCAAATCGAAGTCGAAGTGGTTCACGAAGAAGTCGGAGTGGATCACGACGTAGCCGAAGTGGATCACGACGTAGTCGAAGTGGATCACGACGTAGTCGAAGTGGATCACGACGTAGTCGAAGTGGTTCCCGGCGTAGTCGAAGCGGATCTCGTAGTCGAAGCGGTTCCAGAAGAAGCCGAAGTGGCAGTAGATCACGGAGTCGAAGTGGTTCACGAAGAAGTCGTAGCGGATCGCAAAGAAGCCGTAGTGGATCACGACGTAGTCGAAGTGGATCACGAAGAAGTCGTAGTGGATCAAGACGAAGTCGAAGTGGATCAAGACGAAGTCGAAGTGGAAGCAGATCGCGCAGTCGAAGCGGTTCACGAAGAAGTCGAAGTGGTTCACGGAGAAGTCGAAGCGGTTCGCGAAAAAGTCGTAGTGGATCAAGAAGAAGTCGAAGTGGATCTCGGAGTCGTAGCGGCTCGAGAAGAAGTGGCAGTAGATCGCGCAGTCGAAGTGGATCCCGGAGAAGTCGAAGTGGTTCTCGGAGAAGTCGTAGCAGATCCCGTAGTCGAAGTGGATCTCGCAACCGTAGCCGATCAAAAAGTCGAAGCTCACGCAGTCGATCCCTATCGCCAGGTCATAAGAAAGGCCGCGCTAGAATATTAAGTGACTCTGAGAACGAAGGTATAAATTCCGGGCGACAGACTTGGGTGCTTTCGTTACTAAGAATTTTTTTCCACTTTTAATAGGAGATCAGGTTGTAGCGAAAAAACGCGCAAAAATTACAGACACCGACAACGAAGGCGACGACGATGAATTAAATCAAACTTCTGGAACACAAGGGGATGAGAATAATGATAGACCAGAAAGAGACGGAGAAAGTTCTGACGAGGGTATTCAAAACGATGGGAACAAAGAATCGTGAGTGATTTTGAAACCTTTCTCTGGTCGTTTTTGCTAATTTCTGTTTCTCTTTCGTTATTTTAGGAACGATTTTCAGTCTGATTTTGAGGCAATGTTGTCCAGAAAACGCGAAGAAAAGACGAAAAGACGTAAACGTCGCGACATAGACATTATTAACGACAATGATGATATCATTGATCAGCTAATCCAAAATATGCGTCAGGCAGCTGAGGAAGACCGTGAATTGAATCAATTGAATAAGCCGGCAACAAAGAAAATTTCTATGCTTAAATCGGTTATGTCGCAGCTCATCAAAAAGGATCTGCAACTGGCTTTCTTAGAACACAACATATTGAATGTCCTTACCGATTGGTTAGCTCCACTACCCAACAAAAGTCTGCCGTGCCTGCAAATTCGAGAACAGATTTTGAAGCTGTTGTCCGATGTACGTAACACGCAAATTATGTGCTATTACTCCGATGATTTACCAGTTTTTTTTTACAGTTTCCAACTATCGACAAATCATACTTGAAGCAATCGGGCATTGGTAAGGCCGTTATGTATTTGTATAAACATCCAAGAGAAACGAAACTGAATCGGGACCGTGCTGGTCGATTGATTTCCGAATGGGCAAGACCAATATTCAATCTGAGCGCTGACCTTCGGGCTATGTCACGCGAAGAACGATTGCAGCGTGATTTGGAGCAAATGCCGAAGAAACGAAAAAGCAGTCCAGAACCTAATAGTAGCGGAAAGAAAAGAAAAGAACTGCCCGTCTTTAATGAAGGCGAAAAGTACGTTAGAATTTTCCATTTTTTGATTTTTCAGATCAAATTTTCATTTCATTTTCTCTTAGATTACTACGACCTGGCGATAAGGGATGGGTTAGTCGGGCTCGAGTGCCGTTACCATCAAACAAAGATTACGTCGTTCGACCGAAATCAACCAGTGATGTGGACATGAGTCGAGTAAGTATTTTCAATTATGACGAAAATATGTTTTGTGGGCGTCGGCGATGTGTTGTTGATTGATCGATCAATTTTATTTCTCTGTTACGATTAGATTACCAAAAAGAAACCGAATCGGTACGAGAAACATTTAAAGAAATTCATTGACGCTAAACGACTTAAGGGTTCACGTCGTGCCGTCGATATATCGATCGAAGGCCGTAAAATGGCTCTTTGAATCATTCAACGAAACACCAGAATTTTAAAGGCGAACGTACAGTGAAATCATACAAAGCCTTTGAATTTAGTTATTGTTGGAACTTTCATTGTCGCGATAATAAAATCAATAAATAAATGTAAGTTGATGAAGAAACTGAAGTTTGTCTTGGCACAGGATTCTCTGCTAAGTTTTTCGGTTTACTGAAGGCATCCTATAAATTCTACTTCCTTCTTCATGTCATGAAATGGTTAGCAGTGTGGTCGAATTTTCAACGTTTTCTTTTGCTGAAAATCAATTTACAAGTTCCACAGCTTTTATGGACAACTAACTATATATCTTACACTATTCGTAGGAGTGTAATGTTTTGTGGATGCAAATGTGGTCGATGCCCACTTTGAATGTCGATTATTTTACCTTCATCTCGAAAATTTTATGGTGATGTGTCGTCTCATTTTTAGGATCTGTTTTCGTCGACAGAGATTTTGTATGAAACACTCTCTTATCGCCATAGGAAGCAGAAGGTTCATCAGTATGTTCAAAAATGAGAGAAAATCTAAATTCTCAGCTGTACGTCCTTTTCAGATCAAAAGCCATAGAAATGGATTCAATTCGAGACTCGTTTGGAATATCTGAACATTTCTGACAAAAACTGGATCTTCCTTCATTTCAGCGCCAGCAAACTGGATTCTATTTAAACAAAAACCCGGCTGAATTCAATTCAATTTTAAACTAACTCTTTATCGACCAAATGACTTATACAATGTACTGGACAGTGATATACACACTTCACTTCCTCTTTTTCTTTTGAACTGGTCCACCCATCTCGTCTAACTGTTGTTTCAATTCATTTAAATTACCGTCTGGAACATACCGAAGTTCATCTTGTTCCTTTGTATGTTCAACCACTGTGATCGACACACCTTCGGGCAGTGATGCCTGAGCCAATCTCAGTAGAACTGGATAAACAGGTGCCATAATATCCACTATCTGAAAGAACACTAGGTGTAAACACACGGCGATACTATTTTGGTGGGCAAACTCACTTGAATGTTTCGCTCGTACACAGTCAATTTGTATTCGCTTTCGGTAAGTGCACTTTGGGGTTTGTATCGTAGCACTTGAAATGTTTCCGCAGGAACAGCCCATCCATTCGACACATCCAAATCCATTGCTTTGGCCACACTGGTTAGGTATCTTTGATAGCTTTCCAGCACTGGAAAGTCGTATCCCTTGATTTGGATATTCAATAGCCCATAGATGGGATACTTCGGCTTTAGGAGCTACATTGAAAGAGATTTCTTACAATCGTCAGTGTTGTTGTTATTATGACAATGTCGGACACATCTTTACCTCTAAATAATTGGGCTCGTATACACTGTACGATCTGTAGAGCCCATTTCCGTAACTCTTAGCTAGATTGCAAAGTTTAGGTAAAGATTTTCTCAACATGTTTAACTGCTGCCTTTTCCTTCATAGGGAAATGTTTTGAATGACATAGAGTGAGTTGATTTTAGGTTAATTTTCCTATTTTTTGACAATCGGTGACAGAAGCATTGAGTCACAGCCAACCTACAAATACCCGGTGGCTTCATCTAATGCGTTGTTTAGATTGATTTCTTCGGAAGGACGTCGAAGGCTCGATTAATGATTCCTACACTTACTGTCAATGACATAAGAGCGGGGAAGTACAAATCAAATCCTTTTTTAACCTAAAACGCAAGCATCAAATCTTCAAAAAAAAAATGTTTCGAGAAAGGAAAAATTCCGGTATTCACATTATAATATTAGGTAACTACCTGGTACATCCTGGAAATAAAAGATCTTTCGTTAATCGTTTGGCGTACAATGACGCATCTTTCCATGGAGATGACTCGAGAGTTGACATGGTGGCGCTGATGCTAATCCGCCATTAAACCCTAAGGGTGAAAGTGTGACGCAAGCAAATGTTTCTACTTACAAAATAACTGATATCGCTGAGGGTGACGCATTTTGCGCTTGAATGCAAAAGTTCTATCAACAAAAAATTGACCCCAAAAATTTAAGAAAGACAATTTTTGAAAGAAATTGCGTCATGAATTCCAAAGTAACGGATTTTATATGATTTCCTTAGTTGGCAATAAAAAACCTTTGTTGGCAGGTAGAGTAGGGGTGCTCTACAATCTTTTTCAGTGCTTCATTCTTTACCTATAACTTCACTCATTTCACTGTCCACAAAAGACAATTAAAAATTGCAACAACCCCTATACATTCTACAAACAAGGTGCAACGTGCACAGAAAATAAATTTTGTTTACCCTCAAAATGTTCAAATTTGGCTTCCAACAAAAAGACGAAGATCTGAATGAATTTGGAGGAAATTACGTAAACGGTATGATCAATTACTTTACACAACGTACTACCATTTACAGCAAAATTTCAAATCAATTATGCTTAGACTATGATCATGACGAGAATTCGGATAACGAGGGCATGCCATGCAAAGACTTCGAGGAAATTCAACCAAAATCGACGCAAATCCACCGGCCGATTTTAAGCAATATAATCTACGGAAGTATGACTTTCGGTGCTGAAATCGAAGTGCGGCACGTTCGAATGAATGCTGAGGAAGAACAATTGCTTGGTATCACCGGCGACCATTCCGATTTAATTCCTGGAGTGTATGAAGGTATAGTAAGGGTAGTTTTTCACGGAATATCAATTGAACGAGATTTTTTGTCTGTTATGTATTCAGGCGGTGGTAAAATATGGGAATGCACACAGGACTTAGGTGACTACTTCATGAGACCGACGAATGCAGAAGATTCATTGTATAAACTAAGCTCCGGCAAACATGTTCTAGACTTGGGATGTGGGGCGGGTTTATTAGGTATTTTGGCTTTAAAGGCAGGTGCTTTCGTACACTTTAGTGATTATGTGAGTAGTTAGGACTTGCTGATGTATTTCTCCTATATGCAAAGGGGCATTCATTTTCCTTCTATTAGAATTCCAGCATATTATCAACGCTGACCATTGAGAATGTTTTGTTGAATTTCCGTGACACCAAGTTGGAAACACTGCAACGTTGCAAATTTTATGCAGGCGATTGGTCGAAGTACGTCGAGGCCACCAAAGATGACATCAAATACGATTTGATTTTGACCAGCGAAACCATTTACAATGCCAACAATTACGGGAAACTTTTAAATGTTTTCAAAACTAAGCTGAAAGACGATGGAATGGCATTGGTGGCGGCCAAAACCTATTACTTTGGTGTTGGTGGAGGTTGTCGAGACTTTGAGAGACTTGTCAAAGATGACGGTAGCCTACAGTCAGAAGTTGTTTTTGTTGTAAGCGAAAATGTGCCGAGAGAAATCCTAAAAGTGAAACTAGTTAATAAATCATTGCTGTGAGAATGTCGAGGATGATGTTTTATTTGAAATACTTCCAAAAAAACATTTTTCATTTTAAATTTAAATTTTTTATATCCGGCTCCGTTAGAGATCGAGCTGTCAAGTACTTAGAGTAATTATACCTAGAGAGGAAATTTCGAACAAAATTACGTAAAATATGTGGTCCCAACATGAAATGCGAAATGTTTATTGGTATATGTGTTTGCCCTCTTAATTAAGAGGGTAAATTGAACTATTAAAGGCGAAATAGCGTCATCGCATACATGTATTGGTGTAAAATTATACGAAATGTGTATCTTATACAAACTGACGTTGGGACCACATTTCGTCGTACAAATTTCCTCTCTAATTTCCTAATTACTCTCAGGTCGAGTAAGGAATGCAAAAATTTTAAAAATCAATTTTGTCTCACACGAAGTACTTTTTTGGTTAGTGGAAATCAAGCCTTACTTGACCTAATATTTGTGTAATTTAGGTTTTAAAAAAATCACCAACGACATAATCCGCGCCGAAACGTTCAAACTCTTTGTGAAAAGCACCATGCTACTTTTACCAGTGACTATCAATGGACAGTGCATTACTATAGCTAACCATAAATTGAATTAAAATATTCGCGAGAAACAGACCCAAAGGCACAGTCAACGGAATCCTTAAACTTAGAATGTGATTGTTTTGACAGTTTTTTGAAGAAAAAAAATCACTTTGACACTACAAAGTTTTACGTTTTTACTTTGAGGCGAGTTTGCTATAGCCGTAATTTCCGATATAATTCGACGAGATGGAAAGAAAATGTCTAACAATACGAATCCTGTCCTCTCTCTTAAAATCTCGCTCTCGAAAGTTTGAAAATAATCTATTTGCACAGAGGGCTAAACAAACAACGACACAATAAAGCGATTCCTAACATTTACCCTCATTGTAAACCATATCTTCTCCAACACTATGAAGAAAGTTGCCCGATTTGTCAAGACAATTTACTCTATCCTTCACCTACATAAGAATTTAACGTTCGCTTTGCAGCAATAAATTCCACATAGAATTGCTGTTATCAACATTAGGACTCTTGTATAACCGAGGAAAAAACTACCTCGAAAAACACTGTACATAACTTTGTGCTGAGTCACGCTGAGCCAATGACTTTGACTATACGCGTACTTGTACAGTGATCTTTCTCTCTGCACTCTCCGGAGCAGTTTTTCCCTCGGATATAAGATAACTTCCATAAATTAACGGAAATAGGTGAACACCGAAGCTTTGATGATATCACGGTCAAGGAAAAGTGAATCTATTGCAGTAGAGGTGAGCGGGCTACCCGAAGTTTCAAAATTAAATTATTTTTTCGCGTTTTCTAAATATTTTCGAAGTTAGCGCGTTTCAATATCTTTCGGGTTAACGGGTTTCAGTATCTGTCGGGTTTCGGGTCATCGGGTCTCAAAAATTTAATTCAGGTCGGGAAGGGTTTCAGTATCTGTCGGGTTTCGGGTTCTCGGGTTTTGGAAAATCGATTCGGGTTGAGCGCGTGTCGGGTCGGGCTTTGAAAAAACCTCGGCCCGCTCACCTCTTCATTGCAGCTATTGGGTCCACTGTAGCCATTGAATTGCTGTGACAATTTTTATGATTTTTTTACTTAAGGGTAATCCACGACTTTTCTTTCTTTAGGCGTCATTCCAAAAAGAAAAAAACCAAAACAACCAAAGCAATTCCAAAAAGACGCCCGCTTTTTCTTTAAAATTGTATCAGAATGGATTGTCATTCATTGAAGAAAAAAAATAAACGAATGTCAGGAACGCTCTGCAAGAACGGCACAAAAAACGATTTTTTTTAACGGTCGAAAAGTCTCTTATTTTGGTCCCCGCAGTGGTATTTTACCAACATAAAAAACTAAATTTATATGTAAAATTCTGACTACTGCGTCGAGTATGCCCTTATTATAAATCCGTTCTCGTGCCTGTTTTGGAGTGCGTTGATGTCAGTTATAAAGGTTATAAACAACACCTCCCCATGAAAACTAAACTGCGCCGATGCTAAAGGAACAATCAAAGACCGTTGAAAATACCCATTTTGTCGTTTAAAATACGGTTCAAAAAGACGCTGTTGTCGGTATGATTGACAAATTCATCTTTGATGTTTGATAAGTCTAACCCGTCAACTCCGGGATCCTAATTGTGACAATAAAATGGTAACAACAATAATTTAAATTTTGAGTCAAAAACGTTTATTTTGAGTGAAGTATGGAGCAATGGATACACCGAGGCTAACTTTTACAATTAACAAAAAAAATAATAATTTTGTTTACCTCCCACTGTTATTCGTGTGACTTGAAATGAAGACGATGCAATGATGTAAAATAATAATAAAAAAAAAACTTAACGGGATGCTGATGCAATGAAATTGCCAAGAAAAATGATTCGGACATGTTCCGGTGAAATTAATTAGAATTAATGTTGCAGATGGACCTGATGATGAATCTTACGTTATATCTTACAAACAACATTCGATTTGTTAATTTCTAGTTCACGTTCACTGGAACTCCTTTCCTTAATCCATCTCGATTCGATGCTCATATCTTATGTGGAAATCAATGAGTAGATCATTCTGTCGATCGAACATGGAAACAAATCAATTCAACGTCAGTTCACCAACACATATTAAGAACAGTGCAGAAAGAGTGGCTTACCCATAAAGATAGTAGAAAAACGATAAGAGATAAACAGCCAATTTTATCCATCCCTCCCTTTGACATGTTGACAGTGTGTCTGCATTCATGATGCTTGTTGGATCATACAGACCTGGTCCGCTCATGACTGGTCGATTTTTGTATCGCCAAACGTGATAAGCAATCAACGGCACATTCAGCATCAACGAAAACCATTCTCCAGCGAACAAAAAGAACAAATTGAACAACAAATGTAAGGCGTACTCGGGCAGAACCAGCTATAAATACAAGGCCAACACCCCAATTAAAAATAGAATCTCAGGTTGAAATTCCGCATAATCCATTCAGCTTACCGGATTTAGGCTGTTACACTGATCGATAGGATTTTTGTAATCGGTTTTCAATTCATCGAAAGCGATCACATGAAATATGGAAAAAAAGATGAGGAAAGCGTCCGCAATCAATGCTATGATGTATGACACTGCCGGAAAGTTAAATGCCATCTTTTTTGATAATAATGTTCCGTTGATTCTATCGCGATTTGTTACATTACGTCCGTATTTACGTACTGAGAAGTGTCGTTCAGTGCAATACCGAAATGTGACCTGTGTTATTCAAGGAACGCAAAAGAAGATATCTTCTTTTTGCATTAGTAATGATGCACTTCAAATTTCTCGCTGATTGCACTACACTTTTGACAGATTTAACCGATGGCAATACTAAAGCCCAGCCGAAAATTCACACAATTTGAAACGTATGATTTCAAGCATTCCCGCCAGAAAATAAATGAACATGAGTGACATTAGTATAGTGGTGATTCACAATAAACGTTACGGAATGGGGTCGGACGAAAAAAACATCTTCCACAAAAACTGCGTAGGGGTTTGAAAATTCCAACTTTTTTTTTGCTTGCTTGACTTATGAACGATCCTTCGCGTATCAAAATACTTAGATCAAAAAAATATTTATACTTCTGTAACAAAACCAGCAGTAACTTGTTGTTCACAGTTTATGCGTTAAAAAGGTCAGAAGACGCTCAACGTCTACACATGGTTGAACAATTCAACAGTCTCATGAACGATTATTGAACTATTGTCTGATATTCAGTAGGTATAGGCATGTTCCAAGGCCATACGAATTGTCAAATTTCATCCATGGGGACATAACCTCATCAATATTTGTATGAAAACCGAGCTCTGTGGATGAAATCATGTTCGTTTAGCCAGTCAAATTTCGTGTTTACAGTTACTTGGAACAAAACTATACGAAAATTTGAGGTTAATCTGAAACTTGACCACCAGGATTGAATGAAAGTAGGTGAACCAAAAAAATTTGCATCCATGGGACCCTTTTTTTGATCTTGGTCAAACTGGGTCGAGCTATTTCAAGGTTTTTAATCGAAATATAAAAATAAGTGATGATCCCTGCTGAATGTGGTTCTACATAGCTATACTCTACACACAGAGTAGAATAGAAGTAAAATAGAAGTGACTTCTAGCAATAATTAGTTATAAGAAGCTCCAGGTGGTATAAGCTATCAGTCAATTATCTAAATCTACAAAAAACTTCAATCTTTTGGTAGATTTTTAAAATCATTAGGTCATGACGTACAGGTTCTAACACCCGTACTTACAATTTATAGGTACGAATTATCGCTATGTGTCATAAATACAATCTTTCTAATAGTTGTACTTGTACTGGTGTTTCAAAGAGCCAAAGTTCCACTTTTCAATTACTTCTTTTTTAATGTAAATTTTTTTATGATTTTCCATAGACGGTATATAACAAGGTTAATTACGTAGACTGAAAATGTTGATGTTCAAGAAGGATTCTATAACCCAACGTTCTATTATTTCACTTGTACTGTTCAATAAAATTTGCAGGTTCAACCCCTCAACTCCTTTCGGCGTAAGTAGTTCGTATTTGAAATGCAAATTCGCTCGAGAAACGCAGATTTGATGAGCAAATCGAGATTGTCAGTTGTGTTGAGTAGAATGATTTTGACACAACCTTTTCTTGTCTGCGATACTCAATGGTTTCTGAGTGCGTTGATATTTATTACTATACTGCAAACAATGTTCGTCTAAGGTAAAAATCCAATAAGTGGAGGTCATTTTAGAGAGGATTTCAGACAGTACCTCTGCATCTTTAGACTATGGTGCAGGGTATTGCCTACGATGGGCATGTTGTTCTCTTATCCTTCACACAATTTTTAGTTGAATCGAGTAAGATTGTTGGCGCAATCCATAACAGCTCAACAAAGAAATTAATTTTCATGTAAAATTTTTCTTTTTATTTACTTGAACAGATCTGGGTCTGTTGATGGTAATCGTACAAAAAACGGTTCTTATTTACAATTCTAAAATTATTTTGAATTTGCTGGACGGAATGTTTTGTGCTTAATGAATTTGGAAAAAAACGACTCACGAATCTCAATTTATGAACTTAATTCGATTGGAGTCAGTGCATGAGTCACCTCTCCCATTAAAAATTTCAATTTTGTTTATCGGTTGACTAAATGTTCGCTAATTTAAAAGAATGACCTTAGAGGTGAATTGTTTCTGGAATCTAATCTTACACTCGTCCACTTTCGTGGATAGGAGAGAATCAGCTCATGAACGACCCCTTTCAAAAGTTTCACGATTTTGTTACAAAAAATGTCAATTCGTCGTCAGTCACAAATGAGATTCACTTAACTATACTCATCAAAAAAAACATTTAGACCTACCTAATGGTGACTGATGTCATAAAACTATGGACGGAATGTAAATTACAGCACGGTTTTCACGGTGTCGCACAGAAAACCTCTTAAACATTACACGACAAAACTTACAGTTTTTAAAATATCTTTTGAAGAACTACAGCTATGGACACTGCTAGTAGAGCGACCGTTGAGACCAAGAATTTCGTACTTCCACTCTGTAATTTAAGAGAATTTTTGTTAGTTCGATTGCCTGATTCAATCCTAATTTGTCCACTCACGATGATGTAGTAATTGCAGCGATCTCCCTGGCAACATTCCGAACATGTCCAGTCCTCATACCAAATGTGTGTACAGTATCTCATGTAACGATTTCGAATTTTGGTGCACATTTGCTTTGTCGAACATCTTTTGGAAACGTAGTACTGCTTTAACGCACCTTGTGAAAAGTAAGGCTGACTACCCCACCGAATTTCGGATAAGCATACATCTTCGCCTTGCTCGCAAGTTTTTATTGTGTTTAGGCATTTCTCGGCATTGTCGGTTTGATTGGAGCAAACGTAACATTCAAGCGCCGAACCTGAAAGATGTCATACAAGGTGAGCAAAATTTGTCCACTCAATGCAGTATAAATATGGGATTAGTCGATTAATTGAATGGAAATGGTTGTCCGTTTATACGCTGGATCGATACTTACATGTGCTCCACAGCAATGAAACAACGAAGAAGTATAAAATGTAGTTTGGCGTTGCCATTTTCGTCAAAAATTAAATTAAAATTGTTAAAAGTATACAAAATGTTGTTGGAATGAATGCAATGTGTCAAAAACGTCAACGCCCTGAAACTTCGCTTTTTTTGCGGTTTTGGCTATGTATGTCCCAGCGCAAAAGTCTGTACAGTTACATTATGCAGGCAGGCTGGTAATAAAGTACTTGCATAATTGACAGTGTATATGCACTGAAGGTAATGCATACCATCAGCGGATCAGTGGAGTTACGAATCCCGACGTTCAGGTGATACCATTTTTGTAATTATCACATTTTCGTGTGAATAATGTGGTTGCATCTGCTAAGAATCGAATTTGCATCACTAACTGCAACTTGATGCAAACGAATTTGATATTTGTGCAATATATCCAAGGTTCTAAAAGAACAGGTTAAGACACTTCTGAGTTGTACACGAAGGCGCTGAAGCACAAATTTTGACAATTTAGACATGTTCTGTTAAACACACTCATTACAGATGGTGTGAAATGTCAACTTAATAAAAATATTGTTTTTTCTTCAAGTTTTCTTTTCGTCCAATCTTTAATGTCTTAACCTGTTTTTTCAGAACCTTGTCGTTACGACACATTTGCATAATTGAAGGTAATGCAAACTTTACACACAAAAAATACGGGACCCTTTCCAGTGAATTTCCTATGATCGCAATGCACAAAACATGTTGTAACGTATGTGTGACAATACTCATCACTTCACTGTAAATTAGGGTAACATGTGTTTTTGTGTTTTTTTACCTTATATAGTTAAGGCTGATGGTGGGTGGTCAATGATAAGTCTGTGTGGTTTATTCAAACTATATAAACACTAAATGTAGTATAAACATTAAACACTCAGCGAAACAGAAAAATTATGGATCCAAACTTTCAGGTAAATTTATTTTCGTACTTGCGTAATTTATAAGTTAACCTATAAGTTGAAAATTACAAGGAACCTACCAGGCAGAACTACTTGTATGAAGATGTGAGTTATAATTTCCAACTTAAATTATAATGCTGTATATATAAATTACATTTTCATGTCACTAATGTTGCTTCACCTGATTCGTTTGTAAATGCAATCATAACTCACCGCTAGATGCAACTTGACGGAAACGAATTTAATATGAGTGCAATATGACAGATGTAAATGTAAAAAAAATTATCTGGACTGTACCACAGATAGGTGATCGAGACCAGTGGAATTGTTAATTGAACTAAGGAGGTCTGAATACGTTACCACAGCATCCGCCGACCTGATCGGTTCACTTTCATTTTCGTATATTCGAGTATGTTACATCTCCACACAGACGTTACTGGGACGAACGTGGGTGTGTTCCATACAGTGTTTAAGGAGAGCGATTTTTGACCACTTTGTTTAAACTGGTCTCGGGGTCACACGTCAAAATGAGAGAAATCGCATACAAATTTAAACTGGGCTCACCTCTCAATTTCTTTTTTCATTGATGAATATTTGACAGCTGACCCCGAGACCATTTAAATTTAACTGGTTTTAGCTCTCCTTAAACACTGTATATTCAGGACACGACTTATCCAACGCACTATGTCACCATTCGTGTACAGTACCTGTGTTGTATAACGACAGACTAAAGCAGCAAAAGCATTTTTCATGCAGTTTTTTTTTAGTAGAATAAGTAGTTAGTTACAGTAGACGCAGTAGACAGATTGATAGAAATTTTAATCAACTATATAGACATAGGAAGGTTACGCCGATTACTTGATAGAAAGGACTAACATAAAGAGACATATATTTATCAGACATAAGTCTGAATACACAGTCATCCGTTTTCCTTATGTTTTGTCTCCGTGTACATGACAGTTGGCATTTCATACAATAGAACATATTGTTTGAAATAACAACTGTCACGTATGTACACGGAGGCAAAATGGAATGAAAACGGTTGACTCTGGTTTTGTCTCCGTGTACATGACAGTTGGCATTTCATACAATAGAACATATTGTTTGAAATAACAACTGTCACGTATGTACACGGAGGCAAAATGGAATGAAAACGGTTGACTCTGGGGCAACTTTAAACCATAAACTATTTTGAAAAATTTTAAAGTGTTTTTGTCATTGGGAATTTTTCGTTATTTTACTGGGAATGATCAAATTTTGCGTTTCAGCCGCACTTTGACAAAAGCTGCGAAGGCTTGACGAAAAAAACATACAGCCATTTAATAGAACCGACCGGACATTTCTTTCTTTTCACAAACGTGTTGGCGAACAGTCACATCAAGCAGTGAAATGGTGAGATTTCCCATAATTTATAAGCTTGAATTGGAAATATTTCGCTGAAAACTTTAAATTTGTGTTACTGGCAGTGGTGTATTGAAATAATTTTATGGATTTTACTACAAATCGAACAGAAAATGGAAATTAAAATTTTTGAGCCACGTGCCATGCATTTTCATGTTCCAATTACACACATCGAGTGTATTGCGTAAATCGATAAAAATCCATTAAAAGAAGTTAATAATTACTGCCAGTTGATTGCATTCCCAAATGGAATTAATTTTAAAGTTTTAGAAAGTGCTCAATCAAACAAAAAAATAGAGAAATTATTTCGATGAACTCGTAATATAACCTCAAATTTGCTTTCCAGTCTCATCGTAAATTTTCAGCGCCCCGTCATGGATCCATGGCCTTCTACCCGAAGAAGCGCTCGCAAAGACATCGTGGTAAGGTTAAGGCCTTCCCAAAAGACGATCCCAAGAAGCCTGTTCATTTGACATGTTTTGTTGCATACAAGGCCGGTATGACCCACATTGTGCGTGAGGCTGATCGTCCTGGTTCAAGTGAGTATTGTAGTACCACGTGCTACTTATTTTTCTCGGTACAATTTGTTATACAATGATGATACTCCTACTGATTCGTTTATGGTTTTGTCTGAAAAAACGGTGACGATTAAATGCTACTAGGGCGGACTGATTTTAATGCAAAAAACAAAATTTAGTTTGAGTTCCGAGAACATGTGGTGAACCGAGTCGGTAATGAATGTTTTCCTCTCTCTTCTACCATAGAAATAAACAAGAAGGAAGTCGTTGAAGCTGTAACCGTTTTGGAAACACCACCAATGATTGTCGTTGGTGCTGTTGGTTACATCGAAACACCATTCGGTAGCCGTCCATTGGTAAACGTTTGGGCGCAACATTTGTCGGAAGAATGCCGTCGCCGTTTCTACAAGAACTGGTAAGAATCACAATCGCAATGACAACCGAATAATTTAACGAAAATACATAGCCGTTGATATTGCATTGTTTTCCGAAAATTTGTCATTAAATTCGCAATTTCCCAAAAGCTCTTCGATCTCGTTGAGAGAGCTATACAAATGCTATGTGAGCCCCTTGATAAGTTTCTTTACTGAAAACTACACAAGTGCGGTTAGCATGGTTTGATTGAAAGTCTCCGCTCGTAGAAGAGGCTCTCTTTCTCTTCTGTATGTTTTAGCAACACTTTCAATCGATTCTCAGGTACAAGAGCAAGAAGAAGGCATTCACCAAGGCCAACAAGAAATGGTCCGACAAATTCGGCAAGAAGAGCATCGATAACGACTTCAAGAAAATGGTTCGTTACTGCAAAACCATCCGCGTTATTGCCCATTCCCAGGTAATGTTTCGATTTCTTATTGTAAATTCATTTCGTACGGTGCGACAGACAGGCTGTCGATTGAATTCGTTCGATTGATAAGTCTTACAATGGTCCGATTCTGACGATCAGTGCGGAGTTTTTGCCATTTATGTCGTAGAAAAAGTTGCCCGAATTTCGATTTGTGGCGATCGGTCGATATATTCCATAAACTTTGTCCAGCCTTTCTGGCAGTGAGCACAAAGCTAAACCATATTGATCACATTTTCATCAATCAGAGAAAAAAAGCATTTTCTCGTGTTTTATGAACCTAACCTATGCACCTTCGCTAACAATTTTTCCATTCGTTCCGCTACAGATCCGTTTGATCAAGCAACGCCAGAAGAAGGCTCACATTTTGGAAATCCAATTGAACGGTGGCACCATTGAAGATAAAGTCAAGTGGGTGAAGGAACACTTGGAGAAGCCAATTCCGGTGAACCAAGTTTTCGGCCAAGATGAAATGATCGATTTGGTTGGTGTTACCAAGGGTAAAGGTTTCAAGGGTGTCACTAGCCGTTGGCACACAAAGAAATTGCCACGTAAGACGCACAAGGGTCTACGTAAAGTTGCTTGTATTGGAGCATGGCATCCGAGTCGTGTATCGTTCACCGTAGCTCGTGCTGGTCAAAAGGGTTACCATCATCGTACCGAAATTAACAAGAAAATCTATCGCATTGGTGCTGGTATCCATACCAAGGATGGAAAGGTTAGTTTAGTCGTTTCGTTTTGACGATTTTTTTTCCCGTAACTTTTGATGATGAGACAATCATTGAGCCTTTTTTTATGTTTGATACCAACATGATAATCTAAATGATAGGACTGACCGATTATCAGTCACTCGAAACTGTATTTTTGTCTAAGTTCCAATGATTCTAATGTGATTTCCTCTTCTTTCAACAGATCGTTAAGAACAACGCATCCACCGAATACGATTTGACCGACAAATCCATCACACCAATGGGCGGTTTCCCCCATTACGGTGAAGTCAACAACGATTTCGTCATGTTGAAGGGATGTTGTATCGGTTCAAAGAAACGTGTGCTCACACTCCGCAAATCATTGTTGGTGCACACCAAACGATCGGCACTCGAACAGATCAACCTTAAGTTCATCGATACGTCATCGAAGATGGGTCATGGTCGGTTCCAAACCGCTGCCGACAAATTGGCATTCATGGGACCACTCAAGAAGGATCGTGTCAAGGAAGAACAAGCGCAAGCCGCTGCTGCCGCAGTCAAAACAGCTTAAATTGTTTGTATGTCGTGGAATACTTTCTTTTGAAAAGTATTTGGGGACGTGATGTGATTTATATCCATGTAATGTACAAATAAAGAAGACCGTTTTGAGGATAAAGAAAATGTTTTGTTGTTCATCATTGCACTTACTACATCGCATGACACACTAATGTCCCGTTCAACAGAGTGACAACTTTATTTTCACTCATCAATCTAGGGAACTTTTTGAGTTTATCCACATCTATTGGGATGTCCGATATCTTTTTTACCGTGGTATACGGTAGACATTTGAGCTTTGCAACAACATTCACAATGTCCAGCTGAAAATCGGTAAATTGTTATGATGAACCCAGACTGATAGTGTTAAGTCAGAATGGGTGCGATTCTCTTTTAATGAAAAAATTGAGAGTTGAATTTACAGTCGCTAGTGTTTAAGAATTGTAGATCGAGAGCCTTGATGTGTATAAGACCAACGTTTAATACCCAACAGGCTTAGTGTAAATATCTGCTCTTACAATGTAGACAATCCAAAGAATGCACGACAGCAGTTGCAATAAAAATTTCATTTTTAAATTTAAATTTCCTTGTGAAATACTCCTGTTGAGAATTTTCCTACGACCAGCAAAGTACGGCGTTGCTATACGTGACTTTTTCTACAAGCATCAAGGTACAACTATGTCGCCTCAGTACTTTGTTGATCATTTGTTGGTAATGCTTCAATCAGCCAAACTTTTAACTATTTGTATTGAATTTTTGGTAACGGTTTCGTATCGATCAGTCGCAGTTTTTTTATTACATCGAAGTACATATTGAGTTGCAATGTTATCCTGATTATTTGTTAGGTAACAAACGATGTAAATGATAACACCGAACATTACAAGGGACAGAGATGAGGTCGAGATCATAGTTGTAATGACTATGGAAAAACGGACACCAACCAACGAAATAGTTTGCTTTTCTAAGAGAAAAACAAAACTGAAAATTATAAATCATGCTTCGCCTCACACACACTATTAGTGGTACGAAAAAACGTAGGTAGTGAAACGACATTATATCGCGATTCTACGAGCTTCAAGGTGTAGGTGAGATCGGTGAATCATTTTGTGAAAGAGAAATATTCATTTCTTATACACAGTGCCCCCGGTAATAGGAAAAATTTTGTTTTACTCATTTTTGTCCATAAATGGTATACCGAAGCCGCTTTTGGTGATTAGTTAGATAAGATTATTGTTGTGCTTTGTAACTGCTAGTTTCGTTTCATTTTTCACATACGATGGATAGACAAAGTTTTTTGACAATTGACCATCTACCCACAGAGGTATACAAAAAATGTTGACGAAAAAAATGTGTTTGCACTCAAAAGAATGATTTTTCTGTTTAAAAAGGTTCTCGACAAAATATTCTCGTACCTGACATTTTACGATGTGAAAGCAGTAAAAGGTGTCTGCCGCCGATGGCTGGACATAACGCTACATTCGTCCTACACCAGACACAACAAAATAAATATTCGAAATTTCAAATTTCTGCCACGGGATATGGGAGAAAGGCCGGATGATAGTGTCGCTGGCTTATCGTTCATATACCAAACAGTGAAGCTCAATTACAAAGAATATGCACACAGCGAATACGATGAATTTGAACGGAGTGTTAAGCTGTTCATGAAATTCAATGGGGAGAATGTGAAGAATTTAACGCTCATCGATTTCCATGCTACGAAAGAGCCGCGACTGTACAAACTATGCAGCGAAATTATCGATGCAACTCCAAATTTAGAGAGTCTCTGCTTGAACAATACCCAATTTGATCGTCGATTGTTTCTGAACGAAACTAACGAGACGAATCGCGGTGCTCGGAACCTTAAACAGTTGTCATTAGTACCGTGGAGTTTGCGTTTAGTCGAATATGATCAATTGGAGGACTTAGAAAAGAACTGCCCCAAATTGCTGGGCTTGACTTGGCTTAACGCCCACACATTTTTAGACGATAAGGCTCTAGCATTTTTCAGATCTATCTCTCGTCGCTTGAAAACATTGAAAATTCATAATGTGCTTGCGGAGGACCTGATGCTGGAGAAAAACTTCCCAGTTTTAAGCGAATTTCGATTGATATCGCTGGACATAAAGTTCGACACGAGCGTTGTGCCGGAATATATGTTCGCAAAATTCGTAGAATTCATAAACAATCAAAAGGACACATTGACAGACCTAACATTGTACTGTTCGGATGTCATGATGCAGTATCTGAATAGAGTTTACAGTACTCTCACCAAACTAGAACCTGAAAATCGTTTACGATGGAGTCGATGTGGTTGATTTGGCAAGTGTGTTATCGCAACCGAGACAATTGAAGGTATGAGACATTTATTTCAGTTAGTGGGAGATTCTTTGGATTCCAATCCCTTAAAGTGGACAGACAGTTGCAAGAATGTTACCGGCTGTGTTCGTTAGAACAAAATTTCAACTTTAAATAGTCGTCGATACTTCCGACTGATATACCATTCCCTTCAGTATATACCTACACATCCATGACCGAAAATATTGTAGGCTTCCGAGACTATATTGAATTGATATTTTCTGACTTTGTCAGTGATTCAAACTCTTGAGGAAAAATATTGGAGCTAAAATTATCATTCAGTTCTATAAATGCCTTATTAAATACACGAGCCAATGAAATTTGATATGTTCAAGGTCTAGTGTAGTAGTAGTTACTAAAGTTCCTATGTGACTAGCTTCCACTTCCGATAGTTCCGACATTATTGCTTTACAACAGCAACATTTCCTATTGATAATTCTTTTCCAGGTGCTACAGATGACCAGCGACTTTACGAATGTGGTGCAGCCAACGCAGAACAATTTGAAATTCTTGAATTGCAACGTATGTGCTTATCCTCAATTCCTGACTGTAATCAACCATTTTACGAACTTAGTGGCCCTACGTGTTATTCTGATCACATTGCCCACACTGAATGCGCTGTCCACATTTTACAGCTCATTATCCAGGCTAAAATACATCTACTTGGAAATATTGAGTTCAGATAAAGATAAAGAAAGGTTCCAGGCTCATAGGAGTACTGAAGATTCGAATCAAAATGAGATGGACACCGCGTTGCAGTACAATATATCGCATTTGAAGCGGCTAGAGTATCTAGGCATAGTGACGAAAGAAAAAACCTACGTGCCAGGATGTGAATTCGAACAAATCGCAAAGTTAAAATGTTTACAAAAACTCATATGCAAAGTACGAGTCAAGCCATCCGACGCACTGTTCAATGAATTCTTCGAAAATGCGAAATCCATAAACTACTTGGACGTGCGACAGTCCGATGGAATCGATGATGATGCTGTCGAAAGGATATATCAAAATTTAAATCATTTGACTTACATAGGACTGTCGAACTGTTCGAATATAAGAGACCGTGATGCAGCACTCGAAATGATGAGGATCATTAACAATCGCGTCAAATACAACAACGACTTTCCGTCGGAAAATTTCGATGACGTGTTTATTGACAAATATACTTCCATGTAAAGGATGCTAGTATAGCGTCGGGCAACAAGTGACGATAACATTATTACCTCTTTATGACAAAATACAGTTAGAATATTGAATGAGATATAAATGTTTGATTACAAGTCTTCCTGTAATATTTGATGAAGTGTTCAACCCCTTTCAAGAACGTTAGAAAAATGTAAAACCATTTTTTTAAAACTTTTTTTTTATTTCTGGAAGATTAGTGTTCACATGAACGCTTAAGCTTCAACATGACGGATACCACCACCAGGTTTATGGTTTTGCGACAAAAAGTCAGCGAATTCTTGGTATGGTGTTTTACCAAGTGGCATTTCTTTCCACAAATCCGGTGTCAAGTAAGCGTAAGTCTTCGCGATGGCAGCATAAGTAGCCTTGGCGAAGTTACCCAATGTACCGGTGGAGCCACGAGCAGATGTGTAGCAATCGTCAATACCGGCCATCATCAGCAGTTTCTTCGGTACTGGAGCTGAAACGATGCCAGTACCACGAGGAGCTGGAATCAATCGTACCAATACTGAACCGCACTTTCCAGTTACCTGTAACATGAAACGAAATGAAATTAGAAATTAGTTTGAAATTTGTGTCACCAACGGTTTCTAGGCAAACGAAAGAAGTTCAGACACCTTTAGACCGTCATTAGGGACTTCCGGAGGAAACCGCAAAAGGAAAACAAAATTGTTCATCACAACAAGACAACTGAGAGACCAAAATTTTAATTTTTCTGATAATTACCTTGCATGGCACTGTATGGGGTTTGCCAATCTTGTTGCCCCAGTAGCCTCGTCGAACTGGTACAACTGAGAGTTTCGCCAAAATGATGGCTCCTCGGATAGCAGTTGCAACTTCCTTGCTACACTTGACTCCCAAACCGATGTGACCATTGCTGTCGCCAATAGCTACGAAAGCCTTGAAACGTGTTCGTTGACCGGCACGCGTTTGTTTCTGGACAGGCATGATTTTTAGTACTTCGTCCTTGAGCACGGTTCCAAGGAAGAAATCGATGATTTCGAACTCCTTGATTGGCAGAGAGTACAAGTAGATCTCTTCCAAAGTTTTGATATGTCCCTCACGCACGAGACGACCCAGTTTGGTTACTGGAACCCATTCCTTTTGATCTTCCTTTCCACGGCCTCTTCCACGACCACGACCACGGCCGCGACCTCTACCGCCACCACGTCCACGAGAACCAAATCCACCTCTTCCGCCACGGGCTGGAGCTGCGTCCGCCATTATTCTACGTTTTGAGAAATAGGAAAAAAAATTTACTTCGGCTCACAAGCAAGGGGACAGAGGGACAGCAAAATTTTGAGGTTATGTGTAAATCAGACGCCTTTGCCCATCATTAGGCATTGCCTTCTGGTGGAAACCGCAAAAGGAAATTAAATTTTTACATCATTTAATACACACAATCTCCGTTATATAATCGAAATCGATAGAAAATAAATTTGGAGAAAAAAATCAATGACACACTGCCATGTGGTTTTCACAGAACTGGCCAAATTTTTTGCCAATTTTCTACATTTTAGATAATTTTTCTAGAAATATTCGACACGATTTCGATACTTCAGTTAGTTCTGTTGCAAATTTGACAGAAATTTAACAGGAAAATTAAAATTATTTTGTAAAAATTGAAGAAAGAAAACTCACTCGGATATTTCTTGTTGCGTTGACGAAAACTTAGAAATGAATGAACGAGTAAGTGACAACTCGACATCCACGTTCCTTAATCTGTCACGTTCATCCCATTCATCTGGTTCATTCGTTTTAATGGTTCATTCATCTTTAGCATGAACGTCATCCAAACGGGAGGGAATTTTAAAATATCTTTCTCGAATAATGTTTTAAATAGAGATTTTCGTATGTAGGTTTTTGTCTTGATATCATGAAGGACATGAGAAAGAATAGAGTGTTATGATGAAAGAGAAGAAGATATTTTGACAAGTACCCCAGGGCAAGTTAAAATAAACTGGTCTTATGTCCTCTCGCTCTCAACGTACCACGTTGAAAGAAAAGCAATTACTTTGACAAGTACCCCAAGGCAAGTTATAATAAGTAGTCTTCGGTTTTCTCGCTCTGATCATAACAGTCTATAAATCTGGTCAAGGTATGTGGAGAGTTTTAAAGTCTCTGATAGGTAACAAAAGTGTCACCAAGACTAAGCGTATCGTTTTCGATGACAAGGAAGTTGAAGTGTCAATTGAAAATGAACAATGTATCGCAGACTCTTTCAATAAGTTCTTCATAGACAGTGTTGCTGCCATCAGTGAAAGCATACCTACGGGCGGTGCATTTGATACTGAAGGGGTAAAGAGATGCAGTGAAGTGTTTAAAAATTCAGTGAAAGAACACTTGAGCAGCTGTTCGAAACAGTTAAGGGTCTGAAGAACAAGAAAGACTTCGATGGTGTAAATGTGCCATTTGTGATCGATGCGTGGGATTACATTGGAAAACCACTTCTTGGTATCGTAAATGATTCAATGAGTCAGGGAATATTTTCGGACTGGAAGCAGTCGATGGTGTAACCGTAGAGAAAATAGTGGGCGCAGTGAAATGTGAAGACTTTCGACCAAATATGCTGTCGACGTTTGAAAAAATAATCCAGTCAGTAGTTAAGGAACAATTGCTCAAACACATAGGTGATATAGAAGTGTTGATAAGTGAACAGTCGGGATGCCGGGAGCTACATTCGTGTGAGACAGCATTAAACTGTGTGATTGCGGACTGGAAGTGTGAGATAGACAGTAGAAAATCTGTACTGGTCGTTTTTAATGACTTCAAGAGAGCGTTCGAAACGATAGACCCGTCAGCTTTGCTGAAAAAGTTAGAATGCTATGGAATAAGAGGTGCAGAACTGGCTTGGTTTTCGGACTATCTATCGAATCGTTATAAAACGACGAAATTTGGTAGGAACAGATCGTCTCCATTACCCAGATAGGTCTGCCACAAGGATCTGTGCTATCAGCGATATTGTTTTCCCTCTTTATAAATCACATTAAATCAGTGTTCAGTGAGTGCAAGATTAACCTGTTTGCCGATGATACCGCGATTTATATTGTTGGTGAAGACATGAACAAGATGGTCCAGACGATGAACAGTGAATTGGTTGGTTTTGATTCTTGGTTAAACATGAACAAACTAATGCGAAAAAGACCAAGTATATGATATTGGGTCATAAAAAGGTTGACAGTGTAAACGAACTAAAAATTAGTCAGGCAGCGATCGAGCGAGTGAGTGAAATTAAATATTTGGGATGTACAATAGACGAGAAGCTGACCTTCAAGGCAAACTGTGATTACATTTGCAAAAAAATGGCTAAAAAGTGAATTTTTCGGTCGAATTTCAAAGTACCTGAACAAGCCAACGAAGCTGTTGGTGTACAACACAATAATCAAGCCACATGTGACATACTGCTCAACGATTCTCTTCCTGCCTGACAAAACGCACACTGATCGCATCCAAAAGTTGCAAAACAAATGCATGCGGATCATTCTGATGAAGAGGAGGAGAACGAGCGTCAAATAGATGTTGGACAAATTGAACTTTATGTCAGTACAACAACGAATTGCTATGGACGTGCTGACATTTATACACAAGGTAAAAAAGGGTTTGCTTCCGCGATATTTGGCCAATTGTTTCCAATCGAATAAAGGACAGTCCTATGTGCTGCGTAATCATGGCAATCTACGGCTTCCATTGTTTCGAAAGAGCTCAACGCAAAAGAGCCTAATGTTCGATGGAGTCAAGATGTATAATGAAGTACCATTGAGTGTTAAGAATGAAGATGATTTGAAATTGTATAAGAATTTTTGTAGAAAATGAAGTATTCTTATGAATAGTGTATAAGTCTAGAATGTGAATTTTGAGTAGTTATTTTAACTAGTGAACCGAATTTAACTTAACTTAACTTGTGGCGTTTTGTTAAGACTAAATTCGCTAAGATCGAACAATACGCCTTAACGTCTCATTTCGTCAAAGGATAAATTCATTATGATTATAGAAATATCAAAAATAACATCTAATCAAATCAAACTAAATTCGTAATTGATTCCGTCTAAATTCAAGAAGCCCAAAATTTAGAACCCGCCTCCTGTAGAAGAAAAGACCCGCCTCTTTTCAATTTAAGTTCATAATGTTAACGTGTCTAATTTAAGTAAAATAGGCGTGTCTTTAAAACGGGCAGTCTATTTTAATAAAATAAAATATTTCTTACCGATTCTGGACTGTCCAACTTTTTTCGCGAGTCTTATTTCTGGACTGTCCAACTTTTTCTTCGACTCTTATTTCTGGACAGTCCAATTTTCTACTTACGAATCAATTCTGGACTGTCCAACTTTTTTCGCGAGTCTTATTTCTGGACTGTCCAACTTTTTCTTCGACTCTTATTTCTGGACAGTCCAATTTTCTACTTACGAATCAATTCTGGACTGTCCAACTTTTTTTGCGAGTCTTATTTCTGGACTGTCCAACTTTTTCTTCGACTCTTATTTCTGGACAGTCCAATTTTCTACTTACGAATCAATTCTGGATTGTCCAAATTTTTTCGCGAGTCTTATTTCTGGACTGTCCAAATTTTTCTTCGACTCTTATTTCTGGACGGTCCAATTTTCAACTTACGAATCCATTCTGGACTGTCCAACTTTTTTGCGAGTCTTATTTCTGGACTGTCCAACTTTTTTCGCGAGTCTTATTTCTGGACTGTCCAACTTTTTCTTCGACTCTTATTTCTGGACAGTCCAATTTTCTACTTACGAATCAATTCTGGACTGTCCAACTTTTTTTGCGAGTCTTATTTCTGGACTGTCCAACTTTTTCTTCGACTCTTATTTCTGGACAGTCCAATTTTCTACTTACGAATCAATTCTGGACTGTCCAACTTTTTTTGCGAGTCTTATTTCTGGACTGTCCAACTTTTTCTTCGACTCTTATTTCTGGACAGTCCAATTTTCTACTTACGAATCAATTCTGGACTGTCCAACTTTTTTCGCGAGTCTTATTTCTGGACTGTCCAACTTTTTCTTCGACTCTTATTTCTGGACAGTCCAATTTTCTACTTACGAATCCATTCTGGACTGTCCAACTTTTTTGCGAGTCTTATTTCTGGACTGTCCAACTTTTTTCGCGAGTCTTATTTCTGGACTGTCCAACTTTTTCTTCGACTCTTATTTCTGGACAGTCCAATTTTCTTTTTACGAATCAATTCTGGACTGTCCAAATTTTTTCGCGAGTCTTATTTCTGGACTGTCCAACTTTTTCTTCGACTCTTATTTCTGGACAGTCCAATTTTCTACTTACGAATCAATTCTGGACTGTCCAAATTTTTTCGCGAGTCTTATTTCTGGACTGTCCAACTTTTTCTTCGACTCTTATTTCTGGACAGTCCAATTTTCTACTTACGAATCAATTCTGGACTGTCCAACTTTTTTCGCGAGTCTTATTTCTGGACTGTCCAACTTTTTCTTCGACTCTTATTTCTGGACAGTCCAATTTTCTTTTTACGAATCAATTCTGGACTGTCCAAATTTTTTCGCGAGTCTTATTTCTGGACTGTCCAACTTTTTCTTCGACTCTTATTTCTGGACAGTCCAATTTTCTACTTACGAATCAATTCTGGACTGTCCAACTTTTTTCGCGAGTCTTATTTCTGGACTGTCCAAATTTTTCATCGACTCTTATTTCTGGACGGTCCAATTTTCTACTTACGAATCAATTCTGGACTGTCCAACTTTTTTCGCGAGTCTTATTTCTGGACTGTCCAACTTTTTTCGCGAGTCTTATTTCTGGACTGTCCAACTTTTTCTTCGACTCTTATTTCTGGACAGTCCAATTTTCTACTTACGAATCAATTCTGGACTGTCCAACTTTTTTCGCGAGTCTTATTTCTGGACTGTCCAAATTTTTCATCGACTCTTATTTCTGGACGGTCCAATTTTCTACTTACGAATCAATTCTGGACTGTCCAACTTTTTTCGCGAGTCTTATTTCTGGACTGTCCAACTTTTTTCGCGAGTCTTATTTCTGGACTGTCCAACTTTTTCTTCGACTCTTATTTCTGGACAGTCCAATTTTCTTCTTACGAATCAATTCTGGACTGTCCAACCAATACCAATTTTAATTGTACATAAAAAGCGTTTTAACACGCCGAGCGATCCGGCCCATTGCCCCGTAGCGAAGCGGAGGGCCGCAATGCGAGCCGGGCGCCGGAACGGTGTCGGTAACTTAGGAGTTAATTTTTTTTCTCTCACATCGTCTAATAATTAGTCTGTGTGAAGGCGTTAGCTCGTTCCTAGGGAATTCATCCTTTTACGAAATTTAACGTAAAGGCGTTTTGTTCCAAACCTAGGGAATTCAACCTTTTATTGATTCGTAAGTATAAAATTGGACTGTCCAGAAATAAGACTCGCAAAAAAAGTTGGACAGTCCAGAATGGATTCGTAAGTAGAAAATTGGACTGTCCAGAAATAAGACTCGCGAAAAAATATGGACAGTCCAGAATTGATTTGTAAGAATAAAATTGGACTGTCCAGAAATAAGAGTCGAGAAAAAGTTGGACAGCCCAGAAATAAGACTCGCGAAAAAAGTTGGACAGTCCAGAATTGATTCGTAAGTGGAAAATTGTACTGTCCAGAAATAAGAGTCGAAGAAAAAGTTGGACAGTCCAGAAATAAGACTCGCGAAAAAAGTTGGACAGTCCAGAATTGATTCGTAAGTAGAAAATTGGACTGTCCAGAAATAAGAGTCGAAGAAAAAGTTGGACAGTCCAGAAATAAGACTCGCGAAAAAAGTTGGACAGTCCAGAATCGGTAAGAAATATTTTATTTTATTAAAATGGACTGCCTGTTTTAAAGACACGGCTATTTCACTTAAATTAGACACACCTTTAACGTTAACATTATGAACTTAAATTGAAAAGAGGCTGGTCCTTTCTTCTACTGGAGGCGGGTTCTAAATTTTGGACTTGGACTAAGTTCGGAGATATTTACCTTACAGTTAACATTTACACAATGGTTCGAGCAGCGTGCTGCGTATGTCGGATTGAAATTGTAATTAATAATAATAGTCAAAATTTATAATTTCCGCAAATTAGTTACATTAGTAGTGGTGCGAAAAGAGATTAAAGATGCGCCAAGATATATGAGGCTCGTCATGCAGCAAACAGCGGAGGAATTCACAGAGTGATTGTAGTTTCAATAAAGAATATTATTCTGACGATTTGGTTCAACCCAAAGATTATTTTCATTCGGGTCAAATATTTTCTGTCGTATTTTAATTATTCATTTTGTCGTAATTTCCATTCTTCTCATTGCGCCTAGGCATGGGAGATAATGATAATGATTATCGATAATTATCGACTTTTTTTATCGAAAATTATCAAAAAAATATCGATAATTATTGATATTTTGATAATTATCATGATATCGATAATTCGATATATGAATATTTCGGTCCGAAAATCCGATATTTATCGATATATTCCGATATATCGGTATATTATCATGAATTTTCAGATAAATATCAAAATATCGATATTTTGATAATTATAGAATTTATTATTTATTATTAAATTATCGATAACGATATGATTAATCAATTATCGATAATTTTGAACGTCTCCCATCCCTAATTGCACCACATACACAAACAAATTATTGAGAAATAAATTCAAATAAATTGCGAAATAACGCTTATTGAGAATTGAAGAACGATCAAGAACTTGTCGCAAAATTAAGATTTGGAATTGGCAAGTGGTACGTATATGGTTCGTAAAATGAAAACTTTCAGTTTTTGTGATAAAATTTGTCAATACCATAGAGTTACACTCGAGAGATGGCATGGTAGCGATGGCGTTTTGGCACTGTCATTTTTACACATGCATGGGTGCCCAAGTAATTTTTGGGTGCCGATTAGCATCAGCGCCACCATGCTACCTTTCGAGTGTAACTATATGGGCTATATGGTCAATACAAAGCAAAACAAAATAATAAATTAAAAGATTTTCCATTTTTTCCATAGAATCCATTTGAAATGGCCTTTCTTTACTCAATGTACATTCTGACTATCATCGTGATTGTTTCGGATGATGTTAGAAGAAAAAATCTTCAAACTGGCTACTGTCTAGGCAGCAACCGGCGTCAATCCGCCTACACAAAAGATTGTAACGATGGTAATTTTCAGTTGTGGGATGTATACACTGATGGAACATTCATCAATGTTGCGACCGGTTACTGTCTCGATTCGAATCAGGCAGGTGAAGTGTGCACAAAAGTATGCAATGGTGGACCGTTTCAAAAGTGGAACCTCGGTAACCGACGAAGTCTCGATATTTCAACACTAGTTAGGAAAATCGTGTTATATATCGAGCGTCTGAAAGTTTGCTTGCTCTACCGTAAAGTGGACTTTACAGTAGAAAGATAAATAAATATAGAAATTCAGTTCGATTTTAACATGGAACACCAGCCCAACACAGAGTTGTTTCACCTGGTAAACGGAACTCAAAGGGGGAACTATGCGAGCAAATACGTATGGACAGGTACTATTTGCTATTTGTGACCAATAGAATTAAATAGTACGCACCAACAGATGCCAATGGAAGTATGTGGGACAGAGTTTGCTCGTGTAGTTTCCCCTCGAGATAAACACCAGTCACCAAGAACAGGTTAACTTCTAGATGTTGTTTTGCTTGTTTTGGATCCAATGAAACGCTTGTTCGGATAAATTTGTTTATTCCAAATTTATCCGAACAAGCGTTTCATTGGATCCAAAACAAGCAAAACAACATCTAGAAGTTGAACTCTTGTGATACCAGCAACACAAAGTCATAAAATTGAACAGGTTAAGTGGAAATTAATCATAAAAAGAGAATGTTTTTTGTACTAAGAATGAAAATTATGGAAAAAATCAACAAATTTTCAAATTCAAATAAAAAAAACGAACTCGACAAATTCAATGATCAATAATGTGAAGACATTCATTGAGCATGAACTCAACATAATGTTCATTATTCATTTTTAAGCCGGTCCAAAGCGCATGCAAAGTGCATATATTCGTTCATTCGTTTTTTCGTTTTTGTCAATTCAAGAACACTAAAAATGTAAGTCCGCATTTCCTAACAAATTGCTTTTATTTAATTCGGTAAATTCATTTGCATTTATAAGTAGCAGTTATAGAATCGGTTATCGTCACATTATTAATCGATTCGAAACCGATTTCCATTCAAAATAACAAAATGTATAGTTAGTTTACCTCGTCGTATGTTGACGAATCTTACTTGAATTGCAACAGTTTCATGTCATTAAAATATAGCTTTCGATGATATGTTTGTTATGTGTGTTAAATGATGTAAAAATTTAATTTCCTTTTGCGGTTTCCACCAGAAGGCAATAATGCCTAATGATGGGCAAAGGCGTCTGATTTACACATAACCTCAAAATTTCGCTGTCCCTCTGTCCTCTTGTGAGCCTAACTAAGATTATTTTCCTATTTCTCAAAACGTAGAATAATGGCGGACGCAGCTCCAGCCCGTGGCGGAAGAGGTGGATTTGGTTCTCGTGGACGTGGTGGCAGTAGAGGTCGCGGCCGTGGTCGTGGTCGTGGAAGAGGCCGTGGAAAGGAAGATCAAAAGGAATGGGTTCCAGTAACCAAACTGGGTCGTCTCGTGCGTGAGGGACATATCAAAACTTTGGAAGAGATCTACTTGTACTCTCTGCCAATCAAGGAGTTCGAAATCATCGATTTCTTCCTTGGAACCGTGCTCAAGGACGAAGTACTAAAAATCATGCCTGTCCAGAAACAAACGCGTGCCGGTCAACGTACACGTTTCAAGGCTTTCGTAGCTATTGGCGACAGCAATGGTCACATCGGTTTGGGAGTCAAGTGTAGCAAGGAAGTTGCAACTGCTATCCGCGGAGCCATTATTTTGGCGAAACTCTCAGTTGTACCAGTTCGACGAGGCTACTGGGGTAACAAGATTGGCAAACCCCATACAGTGCCATGCAAGGTAATTATCAGAAAAATTAAAATTTTGGTCTCTCAGTCGTCTTGTCGTGATGAACCATTTTGTTTTCCTTTTGCGGTTTCCTCCGGAAGTTCCTAATGACGGTCTAAAGGTGTCTGAACTTCTTTCATTTGCCTAGAAACCGTTGGTGACACAAATTTCAAACAAATTTCTAATTTCATTTCGTTTCATGTTACAGGTAACTGGAAAGTGCGGTTCAGTATTGGTACGATTGATTCCAGCTCCTCGTGGTACTGGCATCGTTTCAGCTCCAGTACCGAAAAAACTGCTCATGATGGCTGGTATTGACGATTGCTACACATCTGCTCGTGGCTCCACCGGTACATTGGGTAACTTCGCCAAGGCTACTTATGCTGCCATCGCGAAGACCTACGCTTACTTGACACCGGATTTGTGGAAAGAAATGCCACTTGGTAAAACACCATACCAGCAATATGCAGATTTCTTGGCCCAAAATCACAAGCCAGGCGGTGGCATTCGTCATGTTGAAGCCTAAGCTGAAACAATCCATGTGATATATTCTAATTATCGCAAATAAAAATGAAAGTTGAAGATAATTTGGACTTTTTCTTTGGTCAGTCAAGTAGGCAGCCGGTGAAATTACTGCGTCTGTTAGAAAGTCATTTACTTCCTACATTCTAATACATGACATCTCTCCAGCTAAAGCTTATTGCTCGAAGCGTGATCTGTCGTTAACAGGTCAAAATTGAGATAGTTATTGTGTGAAATGAACGAGATCGAGGTATACCTGATTAGTGGACGAAAACTAATGCCGGGAAAGAAACGCAAAAATTAAAGGGAAAAACCGTGAAATGAAAATTGGTCTGTGAGTGCGAAGTAGCCGAAGTTTTTCCGAAGTCCAAAGTTTTTACTTCCTCTTCTGATGTTACGATTCTTGTATTGGACAGGCTTTTGTTGATAGATGACTTCAGCATTGCCACGAAAAATGCATTAAGGTTCACAGTTATTGGAACACAATTTAAATTGAACTTAAATAATGTACCAGGTTTCTTTTAGAACGCAAACTCACTTCTATGCAGTCGCAAGATTTACTATGCATGGTCTCCAATTTCAAGGAAGTACACTAAACTGCACATTCATCTGAAAAAGCATTACATGACTCTAAACGTTGGAATAAGTTAGTTTGCCCCGAGTAAAAATTTAGTTCTCAGTGAGACTGTAAAATGAGCATGATCAACGGTCTCATTTCAGTCTCCTTACGTATTCAGTCTCATTTCATTCTCACTTTTTCTTTTCTTTGATGATTGTTGAACAAATAGTGAACGAGACCGGCCGAGTGGTCTCTTTTTCAATATTTTACGAGACTTTTGAGACCGACCGAGTGGTCTTTCTTGGAATATTTTTCGTTGGACTTTACGAGACTGGCCGAGTGGTCTCGTTTTGAATATTTTACGAGAATGTAAGAGACCGACCGAGTAGTCTTTCTTGGATTATTTTTCGTTGGACTTTACGAGACTGGCCGAGTGGTCTCGTTTTGAATATTTTACGAGAAAGTAAGAGACCGACCGAGTGGTCTTTCTTGGATTATTTTTTGTTGGATTTTACGAGACTGGCCGAGTGGTCTCGTTTTGAATATTTTACGAGAAAGTAAGAGACCGACCGAGTAGTCTTTCTTGGATTATTTTTCGTTGGACTTTACGAGACTGGCCGAGTGGTCTCGTTTTGAATATTTTACGAGAATGTAAGAGACCGACCGAGTAGTCTTTCTTGGATTATTTTTTGTTGGATTTTACGAGACTGGCCGAGTGGTCTCTTTTTGAATATTTTAGGAGAATGTTAGAGACCGACCGAGTGGTCTTTCTTGGAATATTTTTCGTTGGACTTTACGAGACTGGCCGAGTGGTCTCGTTTTGAATATTTTACGAGAATGTAAGAGACCGACCGAGTAGTCTTTCTTGGATTATTTTTTGTTGGATTTTACGAGACTGGCCGAGTGGTCTCTTTTTGAATATTTTAGGAGAATGTTAGAGACTGACCGAGTGGTCTTTCTTGGAATATTTTTCGTTGGACTTTACGAGACTGCCCGAGTGGTCTCGTTTTGAATACTTTACGAGAATGTCAGAGACCGACCGAGTGGTCTTTCTTGGAATATTTTTCGTTGGACTTTACGAGACTGACCGAGTGGTCTCGTTTTGAATATTTTAGGAGAATGTAAGAGATCGACCGAGTGGTCTTTCTTGGATTATTTTTCGTTGGACTTTACGAGACTGGCCGAGTGGTCTCGTTTTGAATATTTTACGAGAATGTAAGAGACCGACCGAGTAGTCTTTCTTGGATTATTTTTTGTTGGATTTTACGAGACTGGCCGAGTGGTCTCTTTTTGAATATTTTAGGAGAATGTTAGAGACTGACCGAGTGGTCTTTCTTGGAATATTTTTCGTTGGACTTTACGAGACTGCCCGAGTGGTCTCGTTTTGAATACTTTACGAGAATGTCAGAGACCGACCGAGTGGTCTTTCTTGGAATATTTTTCGTTGGACTTTACGAGACTGACCGAGTGGTCTCGTTTTGAATATTTTAGGAGAATGTAAGAGATCGACCGAGTGGTCTTTCTTGGATTATTTTTCGTTGGACTTTACGAGACTGGCCGAGTGGTCTCGTTTTGAATATTTTACGAGAATGTAAGAGACCGACCGAGTAGTCTTTCTTGGATTATTTTTTGTTGGATTTTACGAGACTGGCCGAGTGGTCTCTTTTTGAATATTTTAGGAGAATGTTAGAGACCGACCGAGTGGTCTTTCTTGGATTATTTTTCGTTGGACTTTACGAGACTGGCCGAGTGGTCCGTTTTGAATATTTTACGAGAATGTAAGAGACCGACCGAGTAGTCTTTCTTGGATTATTTTTTGTTGGATTTTACGAGACTGTCCGAGTGGTCTCGTTGTAAGAAAATATTTTTTTAGATGATGAGACCAACTGAGAGGTCTCATTTCAGAAAAATGTTTTTTTGGACTTTAGATACCGTCCGAGAAGTCTCAATGCAAGAAAATATATTTTGTAAATCATGAGACCAACTGAGAGGTCTCATTTCAGAAAAATGTTTTTTTTTTACTTTAGATACCGTCCGATAAGTCTCAATGCAAGAAAATATATTTTGTAAATCATGAGACCAACTGAGAGGTCTCATTTCAGAAAAATGTTTTTTTTTTACTTTAGATACCGTCCGATAAGTCTCAATGCAAGAAAATATATTTTGTAAATCATGAGACCAACTGAGAGGTCTCATTTCAGAAAAATGTTTTTTTTTTACTTTAGATACCGTCCGATAAGTCTCAATGCAAGAAAATATATTTTGTAAATCATGAGACCAACTGAGAGGTCTCATTCCAGAAGAGGCTAAGAGGGTGTTTTTTCTCGTCTTTTTTCTATTTATTTTTTAAATGAAAAACATGTCGTCTTACATTGCAAAGTAATTGTAACGAAAGTTTATGTCTTAAAAACATTTTTCTGAAATGAGACCTCTCAGTTGGTCTCATCATCTAAAAAAATATTTTCTTGCAATGAGACTTCTCTCATGGTATCTAAAGTCCAAAAAAAACATTTTTCTGGAATGAGACCTCTCAGTTGGTCTCATCATTTAAAAATATATTTTCTTGCATTGAGACTTCTCGTACGGTATCTAAAGTCCAAAAAAACATTTTTCTGAAATGAGACCTCTCAGTTGGTCTCATCATCTAAAAAAATCTCAGTTGGTCTCATCATCTAAAAAAATATTTTCTTGCAATGAGACTTCTCTCACGGTATCTAAAGTCCAAAAAAACATTTTTCTGAAATGAGACCTCTCAGTTGGTCTCATCATCTAAAAAAATATTTTCTTACAACGAGACCACTCGGCCAGTCTCGTAAAGTCCAACGAAAAATAATCCAAGAAAGACCACTCGGTCGGTCTCTTACATTCTCGTAAAATATTCAAAACGAGACCACTCGGTCAGTCTCGTAAAGTCCAACGAAAAATAATCCAAGAAAGACCACTCAGTCGGTCTCTTACATTCTCGTAAAATATTCAAAACGAGACCACTCGGTCAGTCTCGTAAAGTCCAACGAAAAATAATCCAAGAAAGACCACTCAGTCGGTCTCTTACATTCTCGTAAAATATTCAAAACGAGACCACTCGGCCAGTCTCGTAAAATCCAACGAAAAATAATCCAAGAAAGACCACTCGTTCGGTCTCAAAGTTTTTGTAACAACGGTTCGAAATAAGACCTACACGTAGATATATCCAATTTAGCAACACGCGTAAGGTGGCTGGCAGTCGAATCCCAAAGTTAAGCATCATTCGTCGCGGTTAGTACTTGGAGTGGTGACCGGAAAAACATCACGAAATAAAAAAAAAGGTAAAAAAAATCAAATAATACTCAAACTTCTATCATTTCAGCGAATTATAAGAAAAAATGAAAAACTGTGCCATCTGTGAATGCAGGAACAAACTAACAGCTTAAAGACAATGAAATATCTCACACTTGGAAAACAGAAATGAGAGTTCTCAGATGGTCATTAGAAGATGTCAAAAAGAAAGTGAGAGTTCTCAGATGGCCTCAAAAGGATCTCGAAAAAGAAACTCAAAAGAGACTTCTCAAGGAGTCTCAAAAATATTTTGATAATCTAAAAGAGAGACCCCTCAGTCGGTCTCATAAATATTTTTGAAAAGAGACCACTCAGTCGGTCTCGCAAATTATTTAAAAAAGAGACCACTCGGTCAGTCTCGTAAAATACAGAAGAGAGACCACTCGGTCGGTCTCGCAAAATACAGAAGAAGAGACCACTCAGTCGGTCTCGCAAACTATTTAAAAAAGAGACCACTCGGTCAGTCTCGCAAATACAGAAGAAGAGACCACTCAGTCGGTCTCGTAAAATACAAATGAAGAGACCACTCGGTCAGTCTCGTAAAATACAGAAGAAGAGACCACTCGGTCGGTCTCGTAAAATACAGAAGAAGAGACCACTCGGTCGGTCTCGTAAAATACAGGAGTAGAGACCACTCGGTCAGTCTCGTAAAATACAGAAGAAAAGACCACTCGGTCGGTCTCGTAAAATACAGGAGAAGAGACCACTCGGTCAGTCTCGTAAAATACAGAAGAAGAGACCACTCAGTCAGTCTCATACAGTCTATTAAAACATTTAAAACGAGACTTCTCATCGGTTTCGCAATCATCATCATCATCAATTCATCAGCATATGAGAAGAAACCAGTCTCAAAGGTTCGAAAAGAGACGTCTCACCTCCATACAAAAAAAACGGTCTCAAAAAGGGGCTCACATTCACTTTTTTTTTACCCGGGGCGACTTAAAGACTTCTTTAGTAATTTTACTGTGAGTTACGAATATTTGCAGTGATTTAGAGAAAAAATTCCTCATTTTCTTCCACTTTCAATTTAAAATCAACTCCCGGGTCATTTAAATATTAATGTCATGGACTCGACGGCATATCAAATACAAAAGTTCATTTTGAAACAGTGAATTTATTTCGAAAATGTCTTCCATCTCTTTCTAACAATTGCAGAGGATCAATGAATTCAGACAAACGATTTTGTATGTCTAGATGTCCTTTTTAATTACTATTTTCATGAAAGATTGGTTTAATTCAAAGAAAATGTGACCTTTCATTTCGTAAGTGGTCTGTAGATTTCGATCGCAAGGGCTGACTAATATAATAAAAATCTATCTACAATGAAATGGTCAATCCACCGGTGGTTTCAACTTCATTGGTTTCTGTTTGAATTTCGGTTCATTCCTTTTGACAGATTCGACAAAACGACAACAACAACGTCGAAATATATAACACCACTACAAAACAAACGAATAATTTTTTTTTAATAAATTTTCATCTCAATATTGCTTCAACATGAACCGTAATTCCATTGCCGGCTTAGCTGCATCTTTGATGGACTAGAAACTGTGGAACAACCATTGGCACGTTGTAAGTAATTTTTCAATTCTACTGAAAACGGATAGCTATTCCCGATTTTCGTTGTGTGTATTTTTATGATGGCTGCCATATGAGACGAAAAGTTTTTCTTGCAAAGATTTCATCTTTTTTGTCATTAGTTTGAAGTTAATATTATTCGTCAAATACTGTCATAAGTGGGTTCTCACGTTCAAACTACGATTCGGAAGCAATATAGATTTACTGAATGTTCTGTCGTCTGTATTGCTATAAATGAAGAGGTGCCTTCAATATTGTGTCCGGGTAATCAATTACCAGAGAGAAAACGATATCTATTAGCTAAAAATCAAAAACAAGTTTCTGATAGGTCTCAAGGCTATGACACTTCAAGCGCTACAATTGGCTCAATTGGAACTGCTTTTAATGTACTTTAATTACTCGATTATTCTATTCCGATCAACGCCATGTATCACTAAGTCTTCAGATCGTTTTGTAGATAATATTTATTGCCTTTTTCCAGTAAGGGAATCAATTGGTTAAAAACTTTATTGAAATTGTGAACGAGGAAAAACAACATTTGTAATCACATCCTATCGTGCTTGACACAGCAAACTTCTTTATAATTAATGGATAACATTTGAGCGTTTAGAAGCGTCATCGCTACGTAGCGAAATCAAGCAGCCAATTGACGAATGAAACATCTCAGCTGAAAGATTTACAAAAATTCAAACACCCAGATCAATGATAAACATCACCGAGTCTGACTTCATTTTAACAAATTTTTCGGAAACAAAAGTCGAACCAAACATTCTATCTATGCTTGACAGTCAAAACTTCTTAAATAATAAAATGATCCAATTGATGGGGTAAGAAAGAACAAGATGAATTCACAGATGTTTTATAGCAGTGCCTATATTCGCCGCGAAAATACTTTCCTGAATTTTCTCAATCTTTCACGAATTTCTCAAATTTTCATGAGTTTTTGCGAAACGTTTTTCCAGAAAATTCGACAAAATGCGGGAAAATATTTTTGCCCTGTTTTAAAGAAAACATAGTTTTTAAGTTTCTCTTCCGATTCTGGTTTCCCAGAAATCAACATGTTATAATTGCTAAATGTCGGAGAATTAAAAGAAATTTGTGTGGATGGCTCAAAGAGCTCACATCTCCACTGGCACCGAAGTGCTAATCTTCCCAGTTTAGGTCCGACATGCGAGAGTTTGTGTCGGGTAGTATATTATCTGGACTGTTGTCGATTAGGTCCTAAACTTTAGGAGTCAAAATGGGGATTTCCACTAGATAATTACACGCTCTCTACTGGTTGAACATCCTGTGTAGTGCAACTAAAAATTTACAGAAATTCGCAATGGCGTATTAGAGTTTTTAGCGCTAGATTAAGGCTTTCAGAGCCGATTTTGTTTAATTTGACTTTGAAAATCATAAACATTTTCTCATCAGACTGTTCATTCAATAACTGAGTTTATGCAGCTCAACTTTTACCAACGCAACTTTTATCCACCACTGAAAATTCGAATTTTGAACTCTTCAAAATTAACATTTTTGTGGATTTTGAAGGAAACGCATCGGTATCAGAAATGTGAAGTCATAGGATCAGGGAGCCCCACTCCTCCTTGATTCCTTAAATCTCCTTGATTTTTAAAAATCTTCCTGAAACCTCCTTAATCTCCTCAAACTCCCTATTTTTAGTTCCACTTTAGTTAAAACATCTAACATTTTAATTCTGACTGTGGAACCATATATATTCAAAACCGCTTACTTACCTCGCTTACTTCACCAAAAAAGCTCGTGAAACCTAAATAATTCAACAAATGAGAACGATAGTGCTAAAAGGTACTTGTAAAACCCTATTGCTTCAATTGGTTTTTTCATCGATGGTGTTGATGCTGTTGGCAACAAAATCATTTATTGTCAATCAATTGTTAACTTTCGTCTGGTGTGTATCGTGTTTGAGAAAAGTTTTGCCATCTGGTTAAGTTAGCCAATGCGTATTAGTATTTATTCCTCAATCATAGGAATGCTGATCCTGAGCGAGGATTCAGCGTAAATAAATTTGTGTTTCCCCAAATTTCAAGGAGCAGCTCTTAGAAGAAACGATTGCCGCTATTCGGATAGTTAGAATACTTTGTATCTCTACGATAAAGTGGATGATTTTCCAATTATTCGAAAATTGTTAGACCTCTGCTCGTCGGCCCGTCAAAAATATTTTTTACATGTAGATGTAGAAAAAGAGCGAAAGGCGTTATTAGCAAAATCGAAACAAAACGAGTCAGACAAAAACGAAAAGCATAAGAAAGAGACCAAAATTGAAAGCATCGAAGCTGAAGTTAAAAGTCGCCGAAAAGTTAATTGATGATGGTAATAACACTTCGTTAGCTGTAGTTAGCGAACTTAAATTAGATAAATCATCAGTGGCCAAGGCACAGATGATTTTAAATGCAGGCATTACAAGTACAGTCAAAGGCAGTCAATTTTCAGCATAAATTAGCTTCAGCTGTTTTTCAGCTGATCCATACAAACAATCACAACCGTTTATACGTCTTTATACGGTTTTACCACTATCATGCGCGTGCGTGTAGCAGCTTCAACCGTATGAACAAGGAAAACCAGTTTTGATTGTATGTGTGGATCAGCTGAAAAACAGCTGAAGCAAATTTATGCTGAAAATTGACTGCCTTTGACTGTTTATATGTGTCTAGACAGGTATTCGACCCTAAAAACCAAAACCAATTTTAAAAAAATTCTTTGAAGTTTGCGTGGCCGGTGAAAGGTCATCAAAAACCGAAAACTTGCACTTTTCTTACAAAAATTTCTCCAGTTGCACGAACCGTACCAGGTCGTGTGGGGTGTCATTAGAAAGGTAATCACACGTACTATTGAGCCGAATAGGAACTTATTGGTTTTAAAATTCGTCCACACTGAAATATGTGCAGTTAAAGTTTTCAACTGAAGATTTACACTGTTCTTACTGAAATTTCTCGAGGTACACAAAACGTACATGGTCGTGTGGGGTGTCATTTGAAAGGTAATTTTATGTACTTTTGGGCAAAATAGGGTCTTATGTGTTTTGGATGCATCTATGATGTAATAGAAGTTGAAATGTTTAAGTGTGCATATTTCATCGTATATGCATCCAAACCACTTAAGGACCCTATTTGGCCCAAAAGCACATAAAATTACCTTTAAAATGATACCCCACACGACCATGTACATTTTGTGTACCTCGAGAAATTTCAACCCTCTAAACATTTTTTTGGAAAAATCTTCGATAAAAATTTTTTGTGAAAAATTCGGAAAATATTTTCCAAAGAATTTAATCCAAAATCTCACATTTTAAAACTCCTGAAATGCTCCTTAAATTATCAAAATATCCTCCTTTATTCCTTAAAAGGAGGCCGAATTTTGAGTGGGCTCCCTGTAGGAAAAATGTGGATTGAAACGGATATCGATTACCGAGCGGGTTACAGTGATATCATTAGCTAATCCGATTAATAATATTGATGTCACTTCTACAAAAACATACCTGGATAGTTGATTGTCACACGGACAAATAGAAATAATTTCAGCGTACACTAATAGGCAAAATCATCAACATCACTACTTTTAGCTACTTTTACCTCTGCTAAAATATAAACACGAGTATGTCTTTAACTTCTTCCTTTTGAGAAATATAATAGAGAATGTATCGGAAGAAAAAAAAAATCCAAAAATTGAACATCTCTTTCAGGTTTAGAAAAAGCTGCTTACATAAGACTGATAATGGAGCGAATATCGTACGACTTTTCTTCGTCAGACGAAGACATGTCATCTTCCTGTTCCGACGAAACTGCCAATCGTGGAAACACTACGAACAAAACTGACAAAGATGAAGAAAGTACCGATAAAATACAGAACGTCGTTTATAAATTGGTGAACAGAGAGGTAATTGGACGGATCGACTGTGAATTCCTAAAATTAAAAATATTTTTTTCCCTCAAAACTTTCTGTATGCAGCAAACAGGGGTCTTTTCGAATCATCAACGAATTAAATCGAAACAGCAAGCCTATAGCACGGTGCCAAATAGACTAAGTTTTCGTCTGAAAGACATTGTTCCTTATTGCTATTTAAAAGGGTATGTGTGTGGTGTATGCAGTTGATGGTTGGACTTCACATGCATAATAATCAATTTGTTATTACAGACATGTTTTCATGGGACTAACGGCTTGTGGGCAATTCTTACTTAGTTATAAGGTTACATTTGATGCTGAACAATCGGTTAACACTTACAACTTTTTTGAAACCTACAAATATGAGTGAGTAAAACCTTTCTTTTATCAATTTTTTTACTGTTTATGAAACCACTTTCTGTTTTTGCAAAATTGATTTGCTTAAATTTACGAAAAAAATGTGTTGGCAAATATTTTGGAAATTTTAGCGAATTTTCCAAAAATAGGACCTGGGCCTAGATTCTCGTAGCGTTCGTAACTTTAAGAATTCGTAATTTGACAGTTCTTATGGGATTTTATACACACGTTACTGTCAGGTTTCGAATATTTGGAGTTACGAAAATATTAGAATCGTTCCCCTGTACACTAAAATTCACAGTCGACAGTTTTGAAGTCTATCATGAATGTCTTCAAGCAAACGTCACAAAGAAGGTAAAAATGGTGGAACAGTTTCAGAAACTCGAGACACTCTCTTGACACTGTGTATATGTTCGCGAGTAAGACAAACATCAATGTCCTTTGCCTTAGCCCTATTAGAGAACACATTGACCAAAATGTCTGTATAACAGACTCTGACTTACGATAATAGCTGCCATTGAGCTGCTCAAACATCCACAATTTCAATTTATCTGGCCCATTTGGTCATTCTACGAATTATTGGGCTACAAACGATCGGACTAAAAATATCGTGAATGTTCTTCGGTTTATTAAAGTCAACTGACTCATTCGCTTACAAATTTAAAACAAAAATCGAGGGGTCCCGCACTTTGCAAGATTTATAAGATTAATTGAGATTTATAGGAATTTACTCGGATATGAAAGATTTTCTTATTTCCTCGTGTCCGACATTTTAGGCTTCGACTAAACCATAAATCCAAAAAAATCGCAAAAATTTGCTACTTCGAAAACTAGTCGGTGACCCCTCAACAAAAATTGAGAAAAACTCTACGTCTGTCTACATTTCTAAACCGAGTCTTGAAAAATCAATAATGTCTGAGGAAAATGCTAAGAGATTTCCATGTTCCAACAATGGATTGAATCTTTCAAAAACAATGAAACACTAAGACATCATTCCAATTATGTTGGTTCGGAACAGGTACATTTCAGGTAATGCAAAATCAATTCAATAGCCTTGTGGAAAAGTCAACAAGAGAATCATGTATATCTCGGCGCTACAGCGGTGCACGTTTTTAAGTTTAAATTTTCAATACGGTTAAACCTGATCAACGATTTATTCTTGATCTTGCATCAAAATCCGTGAGTCAATTTTGAGTGAATTTGACCTAATTCCAATGGAAAAACTCTTACCAATCTGTAAGTTTTCCTTCGACTTGACTGGACAAAACTCGCGAACTATGATTGCTTCGGTTGTTTTTTGAAAGAGTAAACGTATTCGTTGCACAGAGTTGGACTCTCTGGATTGTATCTGGAGTCACGTACGGATGTATTTCACCAATTATTTTGTACACTTCTTTGTGTGACGATTTACTGACACTTAAACTTTTGTCCCGTAAATTATTTACACGGAAAATGAAATTTCAGTCCGAAATTAATTTCAAATTATTTGTGGAGATTTTGTACAGATATGTCCATTCATTTATGTACGCATTATATGCACTCACAGTTGTTCATATTCTTTTTCATTTCAGATTATTCTTCTGGATATATCGCCCACACAATTTGCTATCGAAATACTTCAATGTTTGTATATTCGATGATCATGGGGTGGATAATTTAAAAGTCGTATCCATATCCCAGTGGATGTCAAATCCGCGAATATTAATCGTACATGGTGCTGGAGAATGCGATAACGAGGACTCCTACATCAGTGTAGTATCAGTTCCTAAATTAGGCTGCTTAGATTGCAAGAAAATTCACGAGGAGCTCAATTCAGAACCGTTGGAAGGTAAGTGCATCGCTGATAGGACATTGAAATGCCGCATCAAGACTCATTCTTATTATTGTGTTGCAGGTCGCCAGATATACTCGGAATTATGCATCAAGTGTAATCTAACAGTTCACTCCAAGTACTCACGTTGCGAATCCGATCCGATTTTCGATCCTAAAATCAACTTAAATTGTCCGATGCGAATCGTTTTGATTACCAATGGGTTAATTCACATGCTAAACATCGAATTGGAGCTGAACAAACCGATAAAAATGTGTTCAAACAGTCTCGACATAGCGTATATCAATCGGCTGGATGGAAATCGAGACGACCATGGATCCGATGAAGGGATGCCAGCAGTTTCTGTAGATGCCGACGAAAAGTTATCGACGATTCTTCCCGAAAAATCGAATGCACTTCCATCAGCTAAGAACAAACCAGTCGAACCGAAACAAACGGAAAACATTGTGGCTAGGATAATAGCCGATTTCGCCGAATGTGAAACGGACTATCCGACGCAGGGGAAACATGTGGAAAAATCACCCAAGGTTCCGAATAAATTTTTCGAAGAGTTAGTTATCACTTGCAGTGGAAATTCGACCGCGGACCCAGCAACATCTTCGAAAACCACTGGCAATCGAGTTCGATTGTTAAACCATCGCAACAATCCGATCTACACGAAAACCCTAAATCCGACTAGGAATGGTATCACAACGGTCGACTTACAAGGCTCGTCCACAGCAACGGCAACGACTAACAAAGCCATGGACAAGGCAGCAAAGGCGTATGAATTTTCCGAAGACAATGAAAAATGTGAGAAAATCAGTACGTTCCGGAAGCGTCGCTTAGCGGACAAAAAATATGAATTCTCCGAAGATAATTCCGAGAATATAATTCCATTTGCAAAACTTCGGTCAAACCGTCAGATGACTTTCCGATCGAATCCATATTCAT